>NW_026126418.1:3817500-3952500 GCF_943737965.1 Phodopus roborovskii | reverse complement strand
CAGCATTTCCAGAAAGTATTAATAAAAATACAAAATAAAAGTAAAATTAATGTCCTGCATATTAATAAAATATAAAAATGTCCCAAATAGAGCCTAGACAATATTTTTTTAATTCTTGATATTATGAAGATGTCAATTTTCTCTAAGTAAATCTATTGACTAAGCATATTCTAACCAAACTCCCAGCAGACATTTTTCAAATTTCCTAATTGATTCATAGAAAGAAGTCTGGCAGGATTATGCTGATTTCGAGACTTTCTGTCAAAGTATAACCATCAAGACTATAGTATGGGGTTTTGCATACAGACATATAGATTGACAGGGAATATAGAAATAGACTCAAATATACAGAAAGAGAGAAACACACTGACACACTCATATGTGTGTATATATGCAGTCAGAGGGCAAGCATAGTATTTTTTCATAAAAATATTTCTAAAACAATTAAATCCCTCTATACAAAAGAACAACATCCAGGCCGTGGTGGCACATGCCTTTATACCCAGCATTCAAGAGGCAAAGACAGGCAGAACTCTTGATTTGAGGCTAGCATGGTCTACAGAGCAAGTTTCAGGACAGCCAGGAATACACAGAGAAACCCTGTCTTGAAAAACAAAAAACAAAACCAACACACTGCCAAGTGTTGTGGTACACATCTTTAATCCCAGGACTCAGGAGGCACAAGCTGTCAAACCAATGTAGGTTCAAGGCTAGCTTGGTTTACACAATGAGTTCCAGGACAGCCTGGGGTATATAGAAAGACCCTGTCTCAAAACAAAAACAAGAACAATAAAGGCATAAAAATTAAAAAAAAAAAACCTCAATTCTTCTATGACAAAACTCATTCAATATGAGCTAAAATCATAGATTTAACAGCTAAGATAATAAAGCTTCTATAACATGAAAGAAAATCTTTATGATCCTATATTAAACAATATTTATGATACAAAAAGTTCAAACTATAAGATAAAATTATAAATTAGATTTGTATCTAAAATCTTTACTCTGTGAAAGATGCTATTAGGAAGTGTACCAAGCGTGGTAGCACACACCTTTAATCCCAGCACTCCGGAGTAAAGGCAGGTGGATCATTATGAGTCCATGGCAAGCCTGGTCTACAAAGCAATTTCCAGTACTGCTGTGGAACAATCTTTGTACGCTGTACATAAGTATTACTCTCATTGGTTAATAAAGAGCTGACTGGCCTATAGCTGGAAGGGTAGAGGTTAGGTAGGACTTACTGACAAAAAGAGAGCGTGAAGAAGGGAGGAGTCTCAAGAGGGGCAAGGAGATGAACTTGCTGTGTTGGAAAAAGGTACTGTCATATGGCAGAGCATAAATAAGAAATATAAGTTAAAGTTGTAAAATCTAGTTAGTAACAAGCCTAAGATATCAGCTGAGCATTTATAATTAATATTAAGTCTCTGTGTGGTTATTTGGGAGCTGGTCAGCAGTCCTAATGAAAAACTTCTGCCTATGAATGGTGTTCCAGTGTGGTGCACCTACATCCACATAAGACCTGAGAAAGTTTAAAAAAGGTTCTAAACACACAAAAACCAGCCAAATGTGGTTTCATAGTCTCATGTCACTCATATTGGCTGCAGTAGAGATGTGTGTCTCCCAACTGCCATGTACTAGTATCATACACTAAACTGAGCAGGGCCAGCAGCTGACAATAACAACTTAAGATTCATCTCATGCAATCAAAAAACAATACAGATGCTCAGAAATGACAGATCCAGATGGGGGAAAAAACTATACACAGATTACAGTGTACAGTGTGCTTTAAAATATATATAGGCTTGGGAGAAAAAAGAGAAAAATATATACAGTCATAGATTTAAAAAAAATAATAATGATAAAGATGGGAAATACACAGAAGCTTTAAATTATGGAAACTGCTGGATTAAACCAACTTATATATTTTTAAAATATCTTGACTTCAAAATGGAAGTCAAAAGATATCATATTTTGGGGAAGAGGTTATGCTTTTATTTCCACTGAAATGAGAGACTATGGATTCATCTCAGGTTGATATGGGCATCTTGAAATTTGCAGGAAAAATGATGGAACTAGAAAAAATAATGCTGAGTGAGGTAGCCCAGACCCAGAAAGACAAACATGGTATGTACTCACTCTTAAATAGATATTAGATGTAAAGCAAAAGATAACCAGCCTGTAGTCCATGACCCCAGAGAAGCTAGGTAACAAGAACCCTAAGAGAGACATACATGAATCTCCCTGAGAAAGAGAAATAGGCAAGAGCTCCTGAGAAAATGTCATCATTTATCGGGGGGGGGGGTGCAGAAAAAGTGGTTATTGGTCATAATCAGGAAAATAGCTAAATAAAGGAGTTTAAGTTCAAAGTTCTCTTTCTAAAGGAAAAAAGGGAATATATAAATGATGAGGTAATAGGGTAGATAATTAAATCTACTTTAATCTAAAATGCAACAATTAATTTCAAAATAGTTTACAATGGTATAGATTTTGGCTTATTGACATAAATTTGAAGTTATTTGGGCTATACTATATGTATGCTTCTACTTTTGTTTGGGGTATTGTGCTTATGCAGCTCATTTTAAAATACAATGTATAATTAAGAAGTACAAGTTAAAAGTTAATCTATAATTATCAAACTTTTAGTAATTTTAGGTATGTTTTCAAGGTTAAACAGATATATTTAGATAGATGGTCTTCAAGCACTTCAAAGACCTAAAGAATATTGCAATTAATATGTTTAATAACCTAGGGCTTTTCACAACAGTGATACACATCTGCTCCTGGCAGCTCCAATCTACTTCAGAGAAGATGATGGGCATTGAAGAGACCTCCATATGGAGTCTGTTTTCTTTATGGCAAAAACTAGCTATCTGGGCAAAGAAATTGCCCTTGCCTGAACTGCTGACAGTATGCTGGTAAGATGTAAACAAGTGACTGCCAAACTTTACCAAGACAAGGTATGACAGTCCTTCAAGATTTCCTTCTTCTCAGAAATGTCTGTCAGATATACTAGGCCTATAAGCAAAAGATGGACACCCAGTGTTACAGAGGAACTTTGGGTGACTCTCCAGGCAGCCAGATGTCCCTTTTGTTAGGTAACATTACACCCTTCTAGGGTCTTTGATGGAGTTAAAAATTAAATAATTAAACTTAATTTTTTCTTTAGTTATGATTAAAAGTAAATTAAGTATAAAACTTTAGACTCACAAAAATAAATAATAGAGTATTTTCTCTAATTTTGCCAAATACAAATGGAGTGAATATTTTAACTGTAATTCTTAGTTGATAACTGTTTTTGTTGTATATAATTTTACTATGTTAAAGTTAAAACCTTCCTTTTTAAATATACAAAAAGGGGGAAATGCTATGGAACCTTTGTATACTTTAAATATGTATTATTCTCATTGGTTAATATAAAGCTGACTGGCCTATAGCTGGGCAAGAAGAAATTGGGCAGGAGACAGACTAGGAGGATGCTGGGAAGAAGAAAGGGGGAATTCTGAGGGTCCCAAGCAAGACACAGAGGAAGGAGGAGCTAACTAAACATGCCATACTGAGATAAGGTACTGAGCCATGTTGCAGAACATGGGTACAAACATGGTTAATTTAAGTTGAAAGAGTTAGTTAGTAACAAGCCTAAGCTATCAGCCAAACATTTATAATTAACATTAAGTCTCTGTGTGGATATTTGAGAACTGGCCAGCAGACCTGACAAAAAACTCCACCTACACAGGACAATCAGGGCTATCACATAGAGAAACCTTGTCTAGGAAAAAACAACAAAAAAGAATATGGAAGGTATGTCATAAAGAAAACACAAGTAAAGCACTTGACAGAGCACATAGCCATCTCCATAAGATCCCACAACTCAGTAATAGACAATTAACAACAATAAGAAGTGGGCAAGAGTCAAACACACACTTCTTCAAAGAAGATATACAAATGCCTAGAAATAATATGAAAAGATGCTCATTGTCATTAGGGAAATGCAAACCCGGTGTGAGCTGTAACTTACACATCATCTACTAGCTCTAGCCAGAAGCAGAAAGACTGAACATGCCAAAAGTGCTGAACACTGACACAAAGGAAGAGTGTCTGGACCTATGTGTAAAGTGGGATATGAAACAACAGTCAATGTGTTTTCTCTCTCTCCCTCCCTGTCCCCCCGCCTGTGTGTGTGTGTATGTGTGTGTGTTTATGTGTGTGCGCGCCCACCAGGTTCTGTAACTCAAATATTGTAGGTGGCCAGCAAGCTCTGTAGACCTAGTTGTCTCTGCCTCCTCTGGTCTGAAATTATAGACATGTGCCCCATACCTAGCTGTTTTATGTGGCTTACAGGATTCAAGTTCAGGTTCTTAAGATTGGGCAAACACTTCACCAATGGATCTATCTCCTCAGGCCTCGTGGTGGTTTCTTATAAAACAAAACATACACTTACCATATGTCCCAGAAACCCCACTCCTAATCCATTACCCAAGAAAACAGAAAGTATGGCCATGAAAAGACTTGAAATCATATATTAAAAATCTTACTCACAAAACCTTGACAAATTCAAATGAAAATCCAATTACTGAAAGAGAGAAGTTGTGTATCACCACAAATGGAAGGTTACTTGGCAATAAAAAGAAACTACTGTTAAATGCAAAACCACAAATTTCCTAAGAACTCTCTACTGACAATGTCACATAAACAACCATATTTACTAGAATTCCAGTTTAAAAACCATTTTAAAATTAATACATGTGCATTGTGTGTGTACATGTGCATGCCACTAAACATGTGTAGAGGACAAGTTGTTGGGAGATGGTTCTCTCTTGCCATGGTGTGAGTCCCAAAGAGAACTCAGGTCATAAAGCTTAGCAGGGCGTTCCTCTACCCACTGAGCCACCACATCAGCCCCACATTCCATTCATACAAAGTCACACAAACAGCAAGACTACACAGAAAGCAGGCTCTGATGAACAGAGAGATTTGCTGCCAAGTGGCACAAAAAAATTATGGATGGTGATGATGATATCCTAGCACCTCAAGACAGTGGTGCAATTTTAAAGACCATCAACCATGCTGACTGCTGCAGATTACATTTGTAAAGTTCTAAAGCACTCAGGGATTTGAGATGTATCCATGTGAGTGTGCATCTTTGTTTTGTTTTTGTTTTTTGAGATAGGGTTTCTCTGTGTAGCCCTGGCTGTCCTGACACTCACTCTGTAGACCTGGCTGGTCTGAAACTCACAGAGATCCTCCTGCCCCTGCCTCCTGAATGCTGGGATTAAAGGTGTGGGCCACCACCCAGCTAATTTTTTTAAATCTTAAAAAAAAGACCAAAAAACAATATTTTGGTAGACATATAATTTTATCAATTTATTAAAGATCAAAGAAAATTTACATACTAATAGATATGCTTATAAAAACATTTTATATAATTAATTACATCCTGACTGAATAGTTGGTATATACATATAATATCTTCAGTGTTTTTCAAAGTTGATCAACATTATGACTTTGTAATTGTTCCTACTGAGAACATTGCTTTATATATGTAGTAAAGATGGCAGAAGAACATTGAGGGTCTTTTAAGAAATTGCTAAAAGTTTGTCCTAGTCCTAACCCAAATTTCAATTATTTTTTTAATAATACTCAAACAACAATTTTGTTTGTTTGTTTTGGTTTTTTCAAGACAGGGTTTCTCTGTGTAGTCCTGGCTGTTCTGAAACTCACTTTGTAGACCAGGCTGGCCTTAAACTCAGAGATCTGCCTATCTTTACTTTCCAAGTGATGGGATTAAAGGAATGCACCACCTCCACTTGGCTCAAACATAAATTTTAGAAATGATTTTTAAAATAATTACATGTATGTCTATGTACATCTATATGAAAAGTGAGTGCTGGTAACCAAAGAGGGGTAAAAAAAGATTGGATTCCTTGGAGCTGGAGTTAGAAGCAGTTGTCACTCACCCATGGGGTGCTAGGTCTTTTTTTTTTAGCAGCTTCTGAAAACTTGGTCATAGGTGCCTTAGACATAACCACATGTACTTTCAAATAGCATAACCTAATACTAGCTTCATATTAATTTAGAGCCATGCTATCATTGACAGAATGCCAAAAAGCAAGTCTATCCTTCACAGAATAATTGAAAAGATAGACCAAAAACCCTTCTTTATTAGAAACTACAGTTAATAAAAACCATGTTAGCAGTCTATATCCTCTTAGTCAGTGTTCTGCTGCTGTAGGAAGTACTGGAGATAAATCAACTCATTAAGAGAAAAAGTTGTTGGGTGTGGTATCTTACAGCTGTAATCCCAGCACTCAGAAGCTGAGGCAGTTAGACTACATGAGTTTGACGCCAACCCCAAAGTCAGTTCCAGGGAAGCCTAGTCTATAGAGTGAGGCCTTGACTCAAATACAGATATACATACATACATACATTCATACATACATACATACTTACATACATACATACACAAACACACACACAAGCTGGGAGTTGGGCATGGTAGTACAAGTCTGTAACCCAAAAGTTTGGAAATGTAGACAGGAAGTCAAGAGTTCAAGATTATCCTTAGCTACACAGAGAATTTGAGTCCAGCCTGGGCTACATAAAGCTGAATCTCAAAAACCATAAGGTTTGGGGGCTGGCTTATAGTTTGGAAGTTCCAGCCCCTGATCTAGTGGATCCATCTTTTCAGGTCTGCAATGAGCTACATATAACAGCAGCTACATATATAACATATAACATATGACCAGAATCAACTTAGCCCAAAGCAAAAGGAGACTGAAGAAGTGGCCGAGCCCCAGAAATCCCTTGAAGGGCAGATCCCAGGGACCCCTCCCCCCAAAGATTCTATTTACTCCTCATAATGCCACAGCTGGATCCCAGCTTTTAACACATGGGCCTATGGAGTTCAAGTTATAGCACACATTACAACACTGAGTCCCACCATTAGAAATGCAGCAGATGACATAATACTAGTAGAAGTGACAACCACTGATGTTTACTGACCATTTACTGCTCCTAAGCACTCACTATTCATGATGATTTACATGAATTTGTTTAAAGTTTGTAACCACCCTAGGAGATAGCATGCCTTATGTTAAAGATGGGAAACCATCTCCCTAACTACACACATGTATGAGACAGTAACTCATAAGTGCACACCAGATAATGTATAGTGTGCTTCTCTGGAAACAACTTGTGTTCCTTTATCAGTCTATATGACCATAAACTAAGAAAATGGGCCCACTTGTAGGTATGTGCTATAAGAACACTATGTTGACTGGAAAATTATTCAGGAATGGCTTTATTATTTTGGAAACATACCTTAAAACCCCAAAATCTTTGTCCTTCTTCCCAGTCTACAGAACAACTGTTCATTTATATTTGATAGCATCAACACTAACATTCTTAGACTATGACACTCCCTCTTAAGACCTGTATTTTTGGATTCGCTTCAAAAGGTTTATGTGTTCTTAAGAAAAGGCATGAGCCGGGCAACTGTTGGCTACACAAGCAGGGCCTGCTGGAACCTAAAATGATTCCCTCACTCAGCAAACTGAATCCGTTCACTCTGCCTGTGGGGATGAAGCCCTGGGGAAATGAATTTAGGGTGTGGTGAAGCACCCATTTTCTTTTTCTTTTTAACCTGCGTAAGCTCAGTCCTGGTTCAAAGGAGCCTCAGACTTCTCATTCTTTTAACTAAAGCTATAGTTTCACTCACCCCTCTGCTTCTCATGCTACTTCAAAGTGGAATGCCACTGGGGCGAGAGAGACAGGAATGTTCTGACATTATTCTAAAATTTTAACTTCTCATGCAATTATAAGCACAAAGATGGCCAGGCTGCCAGCTGGGAAACTGCTGCTATTGTCAATAGCTACTCATTGGCAATCTTGTCATACTACAAGAACTTTTTCACAGCCACAGGCACAAGCAAGCCATGTGGAAACAATAATCGGTGCTTTTAATCAAAATCAAGTTTGCTTACAGTGAGGTCTTCCCACTCTTTGGGGACTAGGTGAGTCTGACTTTATTTTTTTCTGTAAAGCTTCATCGGAACATTCCAGAGCACCTTCCAGGCCTTGCTCAGAGTCACTTGGCTTTGACTCTCCTGCTTCGTTTATATGGGACTTGTCAAGGTTTTCAGACATCCTCAGTGAAGTCTATTCACTTTCCTAGGAAAGAAAGACAATGAGTCAAACATGTCACTGTATGACCGAGCAAACCCTTAGTCTCTGAGTTTCAGTTTTCTCAACAGGTTTGGGAAAGTTATATTCATTTATACTATACCTCGGTGGTCAAAGACACTTAGCCAAGGACGCCTTTGAATCTTCGAGAATAGCTGGAACAATTGTATCTCACTCCTGAATAATGTCACAAGTTGGGGAGGGGGCTTAAACCACCTGCTTCTGCTTCAAAGGGAGTGATGACCTTAAGTCTGTATTTAGAGACAGTGTTTCCCTAAATATAACCAATTGACCCTGAGCTCTCTATGTCACCCAGGCCAGCCATGAACTCATGACCTTCCCGCCCCCAATTCATAAATGCTAAAACTGCAGATGTGCACCACCACACCAACCTGAAACTAACACTCTTTCATGGTTGGGAGCTTATAGGAAAAAAAATCCTTGAAAGCTGGGCCTGCTTACATACTCTTGTAATCCTAGCACTTGGGAGGTAGAGGACAGAGCAACTTCAGGGCTAGGGTCACTTAAGTAAAAACACAACACCAAAATGCAACTCATTGGAAACACTTCTAGCCACCTTCCAATGTTGTGCTGAGGAGATGAATGGCTTCTAGTCCTGTTGTGTGGATAAAAACACCTGGGAATGGGAGTTTGGGAGATGGCTTGGTAAGTAAAGTGCTTGCTCTAAAAGCTTGATGACCTGAACTCAGATCCCTTGTACCACTGAAGCCAGGCACGGAATCATGCCTGCAAGATACTCAAAAGTTGATCTCTCTGGCTTCCATGCCCATGTACAGCTCAGTACTCATACACAACATACACAACCCTTCCCCTAAATTCTAAAAACATAACTGGAAGAGGCAGGCAGATCTCTGTGAGTTTAAGGCCACCCTGGTCTACATAGTGAGAGCTCCAGGACAGCCCAAGCTACATAGTAAGACCCTATCTCAAAAACCAAACTAGACTGTGTGTGTGTGTGTGTGTGTGTGTGTGTGTGTGTGTACAGTTTTTAAGACAGGGTTTCTCTGTGTAGCCCCCCAGCTGTCCTGGAACTCACTCTGTAAACCAGGCTGGCCTCAAAATCAGAGACCCACCTTCCTCTGCCTCCAGAGTGCTGGGATTAAAGATGTGTCCCAACATATATTTTTAAGTAGTTGCTAATCAACAGGAAAAGCCTATGAGTAGGAAGTACCAAGCAACCATAATGAATGTGACTGGGTTTTCATTGTATTAGCTGCTGATAAGAATGGGGATATTACCTGACACACTAGTCTAGACCAGCTAGTAAGGGTATTTTTCAAAACATTTATTTATCTTATGTATATGAGTTTTTTTGCCTGCATGTATGCCTGTACACTGCATGTGTACCCAAGTTGGTCAGAAGAGGGCAATGGGTCCCTGAAACAAGAGTTATGGATGGTTCTAAGACAACAAACATGTGGGTGCTGAGAATAAAAAACCTTCAACATCTGGAAGAGCAGTCAGTGCTCGTAACTGCTGAGCCAGCTCTCCAGCCCAAGATCTGCCTGTCTGTTTGCTTATTGGTTTTTCCAGACAGGGTTTCACTATGTAGCCCTGGCTGTCCAGGAACCCACAGAGATCCACCACGGGCACCGCCCGCAGAGTCTCACAACCCTGGCTGGCCTGAAACTCTATACAGAGAACAAGGGTGACCACCTCACAGAGATCTGCCTGCCTCTGCCCCTCAAGGGCTGGGATTAAGGGGCACCGCCATGCCAAGCTGAATCTCACTTTTCTAACCCAGTGGCCTACCCCTCCCCTAGAGACAGAGTCTTTCTATGTAGCTCTGGCCACACAGGTCAGTCTGGAACTCATAGATCTCTGAGCTCTGGGATAAAGGCATGTGCTACCTACCACACCTGACCCAACTTTTCCTTCCAAAACCCATCTCTTCACTGTCCCAAATCCTACTAGAGTTTGGAAGTGCAACAGACCCGGTGTATAACATCACCCACAGACCCCATAAGAAAGAAAAACACATCTAACTTTAACCTCTTCACATGCTGAGGAGCTGACCAGATGATGGAGTCCTTCAGTGGATGCAGAAAGGAGGGAAAGCAAGACTCCTTTAAACTCAGTAGACTGCCCCCCCCCCCAGACCCTGCAGCTTCTCTCTCCTCCCACAGCGCTTCCTTCAACCTTATGAATGTTTACACTTTTCTCCAAAGTCCTGCAGGGCTGATTGCTAGACAGTTGGCATTCATCACTGACTGAAATTCCAGTCAAAATACGATTATTTAAATAGGGATGGAAAGATGAAAACAGTCTAGCCAGAGAGAGACAGACATGCTTACAGGCAGCCGCAATGAAACACAAAGAAGCATGACTTTGCTATTCTAAATAGCAGGAGGAAGCCGAGAAAACCTTCCCAGAAAAGATGGCACGTGACCTATCTTTGAAAGGAGTAGAATTTCACCCAGTTATAAAGTGGGGGTGGGGTGGAAAGCGGGTTATTTCTTTCCTCTGGCAGAAGTCATGGCACCCGAAATGAAAATGTGAGAGGTAGCGAAGATGGGAAAAGAGAGTTGGGGGTCAGATGGGGGGAAATGCTAATTTGTACTTAAAAAGCAAAACGAAACTCTTCGCCTAGATTTTGAACTTCTCAAGAGCCAAGACCAACCATATTCTCCAGAAATACTCTGCACCACCCCCATGCCCGGCAAACAGATACCCATCTGTTGATAGACATAAATCCCTGTGTCATCTGTGTGATGTCACTGTTTGGGAGAGGTTGCCCAAGGTGTTTAAAGTAGCACTGGACCTGTGGTTTGAAACTGACAATACCTTTAGTAAGAGTGATCAGTTTTTCTTAAAATATCCAGTTCCCTGTCACTACTAAGATCCAATTCTGGCTCTTTAGAGGCTGTGGGACTTCAGTTTTCTACGGAGTTGCGTACCTCCTCATTTAACGGACAAGATTACACAGAGACCACAAGCTGGCACACAACAACCATTCCACAACTGGCAACTATAATTAATGAGCAGTGGGGGCGCTTCCGGGGGCATAATTGCTCCCATTCATTCATTCAACATCATAACCGAGGAGAGCAGGATGCTGGCATGGGGACCCACATCTGTCAGGGCTGCACGAGGGCCCAGGCAGAACACAAAAGAATCCTCCAGAAAGGGTCTTTCGGTGAAAGAGAGATGTCTGCCCACCGGGATTCCGTTGTAAACAGCTGTCCAGGCGGGCGAGGCGCTCCGGGAGTGCGGCCTGGAGGGTGGACCTCCCCCCGCCCCTGTGTCCTCTTCGCCTCCACCCGGCATCCCCGGGACCCGACCGGTCGGGAGGGGCCAAGAAACGCCGGTGCTTCGGCCCCGCGCCTCCCGGGCTGGCCCGCCGGCCTCCGCCGCCGCCCCGCTCACCTGCCGCGGCGTCGGCGATCTCCCTGCGGCCGCTCCGGCTGCGAATCCCGCGGGGTGGCGACGCCAAGGGGCGGGAGCGGCGCAGACGCCCAGCCCCAGCCCGCGTCCCCTCCCGGCTGCCGCGCTCGTCAGCCCCGCCGAGGTGGGCAGCCGCCACGGTGACCGGCCCTCAGCCAGCCGCCGGGCTGTGCCTGTGCGAGGCGGCTGTAAGCCGGTGCGCCTGCCCAGCCTAGGGCGGCGCCATGTTCCTGTACGGCAGCTCGCCGCTGTCACGAGGGGCTCTCGGCGGTTCGGAGCTCAGCCACACCACGTTTCACGTTTCTGTGTAGAGATAAGGCTAGGGGTCTGCAGCCGGGCAGGCCTGGCCCGGGTCGGGGGGAGCGGCGGCGACGGGCGATTCCCACACGCTCACGCCCGCGCAGGGCGGCGCCATGTTGCTTTACTGAAAGAAAAGTGATTCCAAGAGAGGCCAAAGGCAAGGCGCCTTAGAAGCCTCCTCCCTCGCCAGGACTTTGAAAGTTGAGAGTTATTTTCATGTTTCGTTTTTTCATGGCAGGATTTCCTTTGTGTAACAGTAGTGTAGACCAGGCTGGCCTCGAACTCAGAGCCCCGCCAGCCTCTGCCTTCCAAGTGCTAGGACTAAAGGCGTGCGCCACCACCAACCCGGCTGCAAGTCAAGCTTTTCATCATCTACTCCAACTTCATTCCCTTGCCTTCATCTCCTCCCACCCCCCTGCCCACACACTTAGCTGAGTCTCAATGACACAGCCGCCCTTTGGATTCTGAACCCTGTGTGGTCTCTTCGAGGTGTGTAGGTGACTGAGGCTTCAGCTGATGCGATGAAGGGGGGCGGAGGAGCGGGGGGGGCGTAGGGAGCGGGAGCAGTTCCGTAGCTCCCTTGGGTTTGTTCATAAACTAGATGAGCGCACAGAGTAGTTGCATTCCAGAAAGGAAGATCATTTCCCCTAAATATCATGTCAGGACAAGCCCACTTGGGGAGTCTCATCTCCTTAGTTCCATGAAGTTGGTCCGGCATGATTCTTGCTGCATCGAGAAAACTACCTCCCACACACCTTCAACCCTGCAGCACTAAAATAGCAAACTAACTGCACTAACGCATACTATGTTATCTTGGCCTCGATCTTAACTAATAAAAGACACGTGACTGAACTTTTTTCCAATGCTTTATAACTGGGCATAAATTATGCATTTCTTAAAGCAAAGCAGTAAATCTTCTACCTGTAGCCTATAATATGTGGTTTTATTTAAATAACTAGACAAACAGATGGGATTAGCATAAGCATCTTGAGGGCTCAGATGGGATGGGTAGGGATTCTGGCACTCTAGAGCCAAGGGATACCACAGGTCACAGTAAGTGTAGCAGCTTACAGCCCTGCTTCAGGGAAAGGCTTCCCCAATGTATCAGCTCAGCTTGACAAGGGAGGGCTTCCCCAGCGATGTAGTTACAGTTCAGCCCTGGTGCCCTGCCCCGCCCAGCCAAGACCTGCCTTGATTCGGTTATCTGTGTTGAACTCCATAAGTACACACCTCCAAGTGTTTGCACAAGAGCCCAGAAAAATGCCCAGGCCACAAAACACTCCCTTTAAGAGGCGTCTGTCTCACTACATAGACCAGGCTGGCCTAAAACTCACAGAGATCCAACTGCTTTTGTTCCCTAGTGCTAAGATTAAAAGCTCACAATTGGCCCAGTGTGTGTGTGTGTGTGTGTGTGTGTGTGTGTGAGAGAGAGAGAGAGAGAGAGAGAGAGAGAGAGAGAGAGAGAGAGAGAGAGAGAGAAGGCCTCATACCCCAGGTTGGCTATGAACTTACCATGTAGCCCTGGATGCCCTTGAAGCTCTGATTCTCCTACATTCAAGCATGGGTATTGTATACAGACTCACACACACACACATACACACACACACACACACACACACACACACACACACACACCAAACCTGATTTATGCAACACTGGGAATCAAACCTAAGGCTTCCTCCATGCTAGGGTAGCTACTACCAGCTCCCCAACATCCCCCAAAGCAGCTTGCTTTTGAATTTCAAAATTTGGCACCTGCCACACGTGAGTCCCTTCCCTAATATTTTGATCTCTCCCTCCCCCACAACACATCCCCACACCCTTCCTCCCTGTTGCTGGGTAACATTTCCTAAAATTTACCATTTTGAAAAACTGAAAAAAAAAATGAAAGAACAATGAAAACCTCTATGCCTTTGACATAAATTTGGTAATTGGTAACATGTGCCACATTTACGTGTGTGTGTGTGTGTGTGTGTGTGTGTGTGTGTTGAGACGGGATCTCACACTGTACACCATGCAGCCAGTTTTGAAACATCCAGGCCAGTTGTCTTGTACCTAGTCTGTTCTCTACATAGCAACCAGTGGAATTCCTTTGAAACTGCTCAGATCATGTCACTCTGCCTAAAACCCCACAGCAGCTGCCTGTCCTCTTTGAGGAAAAGCCCAAATCCTCACAATAGCCTATACCCTGTGTGTTTTATACTCTCCAGTCTTGCCAGCTCTAGGCCATGGTGATGAGCCTCCTTGACCCTATCAGGTAAGCCCGCTCCTTTTTTCTAGAACGTGTTTTACTGATCATTTGGCTGCTTGACACCATCCCTATTTTGAATTTTTCTCCTCTTTTAATATTTACTTTATTTAAGTGTGTATTCACATGAGTGCTGTGCCCAAAGAGGGAAGAAGAGGGCATAGGATCTCTTGGAACTGGAATTAAGGGAATTAAGGGTTGTGAGCCACCAAAACAAGTACTGAGCAGTGAACTCTGTAACCAGTCTTTCTCTGCCCCGCCAGGCAGCTGTCAAATATGACACAGAGGCTTGTTACTAATTGTGAAGGCTCAGCCTTAGCTTAGGCTTGTTTCTAACTAGCTCTTATAACTTAAATTAACCCATTTCTATTAATACATGTGCAGCCGCATGGCTTGTGCCTTTTACCTCTTTTCCTACATATCCTGCTTCCTCTGCATCCAGCTGGTGACTCCTCCTTACTTCCTCACACAGCTCTCTGTGTCTAGAAGTCCCACCTACATCTCCGGCCTAGGTACTGGCTGTTTAGCTTTTTATTAAACCAATCACAGTGACATATCTTTACACAGTATAATCAACTGTCTCAAAACAGTACTCAGGTCCTCTGAAAGAGCAGTAAGCACTCTTAACCACCAAGTAATTCCTCCAGCCCTTCTCCTTCTCCTCTGTCTCCTTCTCCTCCTTCTTTCAAATCAGGACCTCAATATGTTATTTAACTGACCTAGAACTTAATGTTTAGTCCAGGCTGACCTCGATCTCATGGCAATCCTCCTCCCTTAGTCTTCTGAGTTCTGACACTATACCTGCAAACCATGACACTGGCTTTCTTTCCTTTCTTCTTTTCTTCAGTACTGCAGTTTGAATCCAGGTCCTCCCACATGCTAGACAAGCCATACACCACGGAGATTCTCCCCAGCTCCCCTTGCTTCTCTTGAGTCACCTCTCAATGCCAGCTTCTTATAGAGACCACCCCTCAGAACCATTGACATTAAGTGCCCCCCACTCCCTACTCCATTATACTCCTTTTAAAAAGTTATGTACTTTTGTTTAAAAGGAAAAACTGAAGATATGGAATAGTTTCTTGAATTCCTAAACTGAGGACTGGAACTACAGGTTGTGGCATCCATGTACACACACACATACACACACACACACACACACACACATAATTTTTTTCCAGAAAACTTATAAATACAACACTAGTAACTTCTCTTGGGGCGAGGGTGGTTTTCAAGACAGAGTTTCTCTCTGTAGCCCTGGCCATCCTAGAACTTACTCTGTAAACCAGGCTGGCTTCAAACTTACCAAGATCTTTCTGCCTCTGCCTCCCAAGTATTGGGATTAAAGTTTGCACCACTACCTTCTAACTTCTTTTCATGAATCAAATGAAATTAAGTTGAGAGCTAGACACTAAATCAGTTGGCTACTTTATAAATATTTCCTAAACAACTTCTACCTGGGCAATGGTGGTATACACCTTTAATTCCAGGGCTCAGGAGGCAGGGGCAGGGGAATCTCTGAGCTCATGGCCAGCATGCTCTATAGAGTGAGTTCCAGGACAGCCATGGCTATGTGGAGAAAAGTTGCCTTGAAAAAGCAAACAAAAACAGGACAGACAAAGGACATCCTCCTGGACTCGGGGGATATAGCTCATCGGAAGAGTTTGCCCAAAGCCTTGTACCAAATCAACAGAACCGGATCAAAACAAAGCATTCTCCTGCTTAACCCCAGCATCACTGCAACAAGGTGATCCACAACTCAATCCTCAGGCCTCTTTCAAGCCAAGCGTCACTGGTTGTCCTAGCAACACCCCTTACAATGAAGGCGTCTGGTGGAGAAAGGCGTCTGGTGGAGAAAGGCAGTGAGTACTCTTGTCAGTCTCCTTCTACACTCGAGTGTCCTGACTTCCCTTGCATCCTGGTTAGTTTTAATCAGCTTGATACGAGCCAAGGTCATTTGGGAAGGGGGAATTTCAACTGAGGAAACACCTCTATCAGCTTGGCAAGACTGTGGGGGCATTTTCTTGATTGATTGATGTGGGAGGGCGGGGTCACTGTGTGTGGTGTCAGCTCTGGAGTGGTGGTCCTGGGTCACACGAGAAAGCAGGTTGAGCTAACCAGGAAAGCAAGCCAGCAGACAGCATTCCTCGGAGGACTTGGCTTCAGTTCCTGCATCCAGCTCCTGTCCCGACTTCCCATGGTGATGGACTGTTATTGGGATGTGTAAGCCAGATACATATTTTCCTCCTCGAGTTGATTTTGGTCACAGCATAAAAGGAACTCATACACCTTGACTTCATGCTCTGGACACCTTCAAAGACCAGTTGTTCTGAGGGCTGTTTCTAACCCTTTGTCCTCCTAGTGTGCCTCCTTTCAGGTGGCACACAGTTTCACCTGGTCCTGGAGGTGTTAACCCTTCTCACCCAGTGAACCAGGCCAGCCAACCATCTCTACTGAGACTTAGCTGTTCCTTCCCTTTAAAATTAATACCCAAACCTGGAGAGATGGCTCGGCAATTAAGAGTACTGGCTTTTCCTTCAGAGGACCCAGGTTCAATTCCCAGCACCCACATAGCAGCTCACAACTGTCTGTAACTCTAGGTCCAGGAGACCCAACACCTTCACACAGACAGATATTCATGCAGACAATTTTCTAGATAAGTACCACATACCAAAATTAAATTAAGAACAGATAAAATAACTTAAACAACACCTATAACTCCTAAAGAAATAGAAACAGTTATTAATCGTCTCCCAACCAGAAAAATTCCAGGCCCAGATGGATTCAGTGAAGAATTCTACCAGATGTTCAAAGATCTAATACCAACACTCTTCAAATTATTCTATACAATAGAAACAGAAAGAACATTACCAAACTCTTTTTATGAGGCTACCTTGATACCCAAACTACACAAAGACACAACTAAGAAAGAGAATTACAGACCCAATTTCTCTCATGAACATAGATGCAAAAATACTCAATTAAGTACTGGCAAACCAAGTTCACAAACACATTAGAAAAATCATCCACCATGACCAAAATAGGATTCATCCCAGAGATGCAAGGATGGTTCAACATATGAAAATCCATCAATGTAATCCACCATATAAACAAACTGAAAGAAAAAAAAATCACACGATCATCTCACTAGATACTGAAAAAGCCTTTGACAAAATTTAATACCCCTTTATGATAAAGGTCTTGGAGAGGATAAGGATACAAGCAACATAATAAAGACAATATATAGTAACCCACCAGCCAACATCAAACTAAATGGAGAGAAACTCTATGCAATCCCAATCCCACTGAAATGAGGAACAAGACAAGGCTGGCCATTCTCTCCACATATACTCAACATAATACTCGAAGTTCTAGCTATAGCAATAAGACAACAAAAGGCATCAAAGGGATATGAGTTGGAAAAGGGGAAGTTAAACTCTTGCTATTTGCTGATAGTTTACATAAGTGACCCCAAAACTTCTACCAGAGAACTCCTACAACTGATAAACACCTTCAGCAATATAGCAGGATACCAGATTAACTAAAAAAAAAAAAAAATCAGTAGCCCTCATCTATACAGATGACAAATGGGCTGAGAAGGAAATCAGAGAAACATCACCCTTTACAATAGTCACAGATGACATAAAATATCTTGGGGTAAATCTAACCAAACAAGTGAAAGACCTGTATGACAAAAACTTCAAGTCTTTAAAGAAAGAAATTAAAGAAGCTATCAGAACATGGAAAGATCTCCCATGCTCTTGGATAGGTAGGGTCAACAAAGTAAATAGTAGTCCTACCAAAAGTAATCTACAGATTCAATGCAATCTCCATCAAAATCCCAGCACAATTCTTTACAGACCTTGAAAGAAAAATATTCAACTTTATATGGAAAACCAAAAAACCCAGGATAGCTAAAACAACCATGTACAATAAAGGATCACCTGGGGGCATCACCATCCCTGACTTCAAGCTCTACTATAGAGCTATAGTAATGAAACAGCTTGGTATTGGCTTAAAAACAGACAGATAGACCAATGGAATCAAATCGAAGACCCTGATATCAGTCCACACACCTATGAACACCTAATTTTTGATAAAGAACCTACAAATATAAAATGAAAAAAAGAAGACATATTCAACAAATTGTGCTGTATAACTGGCTGTCAATATGTAGAAGAATGCAAATAAATCCATATCTGTTGCCATGCACAAAACTCAAGTCCAAATTGATCAAAAAACCTCAGTATAAATCCATCCACACTGAACCTCATAGAAGAGAAAGTGGGAAATACATTTGAACACATAGGCACAGGAGACCACATCCTAAATAGAATACCAGTAGCACAGGCACTGAGAGCAACAATTAATAAATGGGACCTCCTGAAACTGAGAAGCTTCTGTAAAGCAAAGGACATGGTCAACAAGACAAAATAGTAGCCCACTGATCTCCAAAATATAAAAAAAAAACTCAATAAACTAGACATCAAACTACCAAATAACCCAGATTGAAACAGAGGATTTTCAACAGAACAATCTCAAATGGCAGAAAGGCCCCTAAGGAAAAGCTCAGCATCTTTAGTCATTGGGGAAATGCAAATCAAAATCACTCTGAGATTCCATCTTACACTAATCAGAATGACTAAGACCCAAAACACCAATGGCACTTTATGCTGGAGAGGATGTGGAGAAATGGGAACACTCTTCCATTGCTGGTAGGAGTGCAAACTCATACAGCCACTGTGGAAATCAGTATGGCGATTTCTTAGAAAATGAGGGATCAACCTACCTCAAGACCCTGCAATACCAATGTTGGGCATATAACCAAAGGAGGCACAGTCATACCACAAGGACATTTGCTCAACTATGTTCATAGCAACATTATTTGTAATAGCCAGATGCCCCTTAACTGAAGAATATATAAAGAAAATGTGGTATATTTACACAATGGAGTACTACTCAGCAGTAAGAAACAATGGCATCCTAAAATTGGCTCTGGCCCTGGCCCTGGCTCCCCCTCTCCTCTGCTCTATTCTGGCGAAAGAAAGTCTCACCCAAACCTCATTCAAGAGGTTTATTGGGAGGGAAGAATCCACGAGAGTGGCTGCCTCTGCCAGGGTGAAAGGAAGCAGCCAAACATCCACAAGCTGAACAGGCATAGGATTTATATAGGGATTACTGGGGGGGGGGGGCCGCGGGGCAAGTTTTTCCAGGGTGGGGATTGGCCAGATTTCAGTCCCTGAGCTCAGACTGTCTAGATCTCCTTTTCAGGGATTGGTTAGTTTTCCGCATAGGTTTAGGGTTGATTTGGCTCTGGTTTCAGGGCCAAAGTGTTTCTTTTCACTGGTTCTTTTTAGCCTTTTGGCTCTTATTTTAGGGTATTTCTTTCACTGGCTCTGATTCCAGGGCCAACGTGTGTTTCTTTGGCACTGGTTTCAGGGTCAGGGTGCATTTCTGTGGTTCTGGTTGCAGGGGCAAAGTGCATTTCTTTTTCTCTTCTAAGGGTGTGTTTCTTTGGCTGGCCCTTTCCCCCTTTATCCCCCCCCACCTCGTTTTTGCTTATTAATAAAACAATTGGGTTTAGGAAAGGGACAGAGTTATCGTTTAGACTACTTCCTGCTGAGTTGCAGCATTGAGTTTTATGGGACAATCTTCATCTTCTTCGTCCAGCTGTGTCCAGATGTTGTACACCTCTGGTTCTGTAGCTAGGGACTAGAATTCTGCAACAGCAACTGGTTGAGAGTCTAGTTAGAAATCCTTTGAACTTGTTGAAGAAATCTAGTCAAGAAGTGTATAAGGCAAGGTACCATTAGTAGGATTAAGAAAAGAGAGAGAAAAGTAGTATCTGGTTCCATATTGGACTATCAGGGATCCACTGGACAGAGGCATCAAGCTGTTCCTTGTGTTTTTGAAGATCTCTCTGAAGTTGTTGAATCTTACCTTTTACTATACCTGATTATTAACACAGAAGCAACATTTCGGACAGACTGAAGAGTGATGATAGTCTGAGCTACCCATTGGAAATCCTGGATAAATTATGAGGAAAGCCTATGGTACATAGTTAGGGAAGTAGTCAGTCTTGCCACTCCAGTGGCTAGACCTGCAGTTATGCCCAGGGATGCCAGAAGGGTGTAACCTCCATTACTTGTTTATCATGTTTTGCTCTATAAATTCAGTGATGGGAACTGGCCAGGGCTCTTCACCAAGTACCACCCCTAATTTACCTGACGAACTCTCAGGTAGGCAGTGGTATACTTGTGTGCCACAGAGAATGTTTGGACATAGGGGCTATGTGGCAGTACTAAGTGTTATGGTATTATTGCAGTCTGCAGAATCCAGAGTGCCCACAAGGTGTTCCTGAGGAGTTAAAGCAGTCCACCATACGGAAGAGAGAGATGTGGGAGAGATAAGAGGTGGTAGTGATATGTGGCTTAGAGCAGTTTACTAGTGGCGAGGTAGGAAAGTCTAATAAGACAATGCATGAGGCCACAAATGGCAGCTGTGAGTTTGGCTCAGAAGGGTGCACAATCAGCATTCTTCACTCAAGAGCTGATACGAAGGGATTAAGGTTTAAAACAAGAGATGGTGTGACAGGGAGGTGAGATCAGTGTCACCAAAAGGGATGATATTAGGGAAGAAAGAACCTTTGAGGAGCCTTGGACCACTTCTTCCACTGTGTCTATATTAGGGTTTGAGAGAATGGGATGTGCACCCTCCGTATTTGAGTGTGCCTGACGGGCGGCTGTGATAATCGCTACAGTAAAATTTACCAGTGACCCCTGTCTCCTATCTGGGATGTCACGGGTCTTTAATCAGAATATAAAAAATTTCCCATTCTGCATAAAAGGGAGAGTTTATTCCTGAATATGCGTTGTGTCTCTTACAGTACCAATAAGGGCAACCTCCGTAAGTTACTGGCCAGTGTTAACAGTAATCTCTAGTCTGATCATAGAGAAAACAAGCATAGGGGGCAGGTGTTTCAGACATAGATTTTTGTTATAGGCATAAGTACTCTTTCATGCCACCAGCTAGTGGGCAGTCTTCGGATCCCACCATGTGAGTGGTCTGGTTGAGCCACTAGGTATAGGTTTCCTGAACCTCAAATCTCCATATATAGAGTTCACTGCTGGTGCAGGAGAGGAAGGGGAGTAGAAGAAAGGCATGACCCAATAGGGTCGGCCTTAGGTCTTGGCAGATGTGTGAGGCCTCATTCTTCTGAGACCCGAGGCAGGCTGGTCCACCCTGAAACTTAAGAGAACAGGGTCCTGGTAGGGTTGAAATGTGAGAAGGATTATCTTGGACTGATGATATAAAAAGTTTGAGACGAGAAAGATGAATCCAGTGAGGGAATCCCTTGAGCTTAGTAGCGCTGGGGTGGTAAGGATGACCCTGAAAGGGCCTGGAAAGAGGAGGAATATTGTGACCTGGAGGAGAAAGGAGAACTAAGTCTCCTCTGTTGATTGGAGAGGGAAAGGGATTAGGATGGGGCTGAGGCAGATGATGGTGGGTGAAGTTCCAAGGAAGAGTGTGAAGATAGTGTAACAAGGGGGTAAGAAGGTGATTGGGGACGAGAGGCCAGGAGGCATAATCGGCCATCCATACACGAGCTCAAAAAGGGGAGATGAGGAACATCTTCTTTGGAAGGGCTCTTAGTCACAGGAGAGCCAGTGGTAGGAGGTTTATCCAATCTGTATGTAGTTCTTGGAAGAGTTTGATAAAAATATTTTTGAGAGAACAATTAGTTCATTCAACTTTGCCTGAAGACTGGGAATGGTAGGGGATATGGAAACGTCATGGGATGTTAAGGGCTTTAGCCAGAGTATGTAAGATTTGAGAGGTAAATTCAGGGCCATTACCTGATTGAAAGGAGGTTGGAACGCCAAAACGGAAGATGATCTCCCTAAAAAGGAGATCAGAGACTGCGATCTTTTATTAGTGGTGGGGAAGCTTCTACCCATCCTGAGAAGGTAGGTATCCACTAGAAAAAAAAGGTATCTGAAGCGTCTAACTGTGGGCATGTGGGTGAAGTCAAGCTGCCAGTCTGATCCAGCGAGGGATTCTCTGGCTTGATGAGTGGGGAAGGGAGGACTCCGATGTCTAGGGGTAGGATTAGAAGTTTGACAAACTTCACGAGAAATAGTGATAGTCTTTAGATAGGATAGACCCTCAGAGGTAGGCTATAAATATGTTTTAATAAAGTGAGACAAAGCCTGACTATTAGGGTGAAATATCTGGTGCACATAGGATAAAATTTGTTGAGAATCAAGAGATGGTGATGGAATTGTGGCTTGTGACATAAGAGTGCCTTGTGGCATGTGAGGGGGACCTAGGCCCCTGAGAGCCACAGCTCTCATCAGCTCAGTTATTGTTCACTTGGTGTGAGTGGCAGTGGACCATTCCTATAGCTGTGGGAAGGTGAGAGGCCTCTAGCAAGGCCATAATTTGATCTGAATTGGTTATATAACCCCCTTTTGTGGTCAGTAGCCCATGCTCCTTCCAAGTAGCTGCTTTCAAACCCCACTAAGGCCTATGTAGCTAAAATATTTAAGCCTGGGTATAGTACAGTATAGTCCTCTCAAACCATTTACTAGGAGGCACATTGTTTTTCTGTTATAACAGATGGGCTCGCTTCTCTTGCAGAGGACCAGAGCTTGGT
The DNA here is from genome assembly GCF_943737965.1 of Phodopus roborovskii. Classification (NCBI taxonomy): domain Eukaryota; kingdom Metazoa; phylum Chordata; class Mammalia; order Rodentia; family Cricetidae; genus Phodopus; species Phodopus roborovskii. The sequence continues at coordinate 3,929,716 of NW_026126418.1, read as the reverse complement.
GCACGTGGTGTGGCTCGCAACTACATACAACTCCAGCCCCAGGAGATCCCATGCTCTCAGGGTACCGGCATGCACCTGTACACACACAAGCACACATTAAACAAAAATCTTTAAAAAGCAAAACAGTGCCAATGAGATAGCTATGGGTAAAGTTGCCTGGCACCAAGCCTGTTGACCTTTGTTTCTTCATGATCTCTGGGATCCACATGGAAGGACATGGCAGAGGCCTAGAAGTTGTCCCCTGACCTCCACTTATGGGCCTTGACCCTTGTGGGAATGGGCTCACACACACTAAAAATAAATACATAAATAAGCTGTCCTGGGATGCCAAGATGAAGATGGCTCAGCAAGCATTTGACAAGCAAGCCTGGCAATCTGAATTGATTCCTAGAACCCACATAAAGATGGAAGGTGAGAACTAACTCCATAGCATTGTCTTCTGATCTCCACATGACCAGTGGCTTCTCACAGACAGTATACTACACCAATTAAAAATAAGACAGTTTGGGGCAGGAGAGATGGCTTAGAGCGAAGGGCACTGGCTGTTCTTCCAGAGGACCTGAGTTCAATTCCCAACACTCACCAAGGGAGGGGAAACAGTTCTCAGGTGATTCACTTTAATAGAATACAACTAAATAAGTGATATTCAACTAATTGAACATTCAGTTCTTGTAATAGGTCTTTCTCAGTCAGACTTTCTTTTGGAACCACCAAATAATGACTCAGACAGAGACTTATTAATTATGAAAGCTTGGCCTTTAGCTTAGTGTTGGGAAATATTATTTTAAGATGTGTGACTTTTGTTTATGCTGCATTTAACTCTGTGAAGCTGTGATTCTTTGCCTGTCTAAAACACCTGATGGTCTAATAAAGAGCTGAATGGCCAATAGCAAGGCAGGAACGAGGATAGGCGGGGCTGGCAGACTGAGGATAAATAAAAGGAGAAATGAGGAAGGGGAGCAAGGAGAGAACAAGAGGAGGAGGAAGAGGAGGTGGTGGGGCATGGGGGGTGGTGGGGGGGGCCACCCAGCTCAGCCACACAGCAATCCACAGAGTTAAGAGTAAGATTTACAGAAGAGAACGGGAAAAGCCCACGGGCAGAAGGGAGAAAGGATAACTTAAGGAACAAGCCAAGCTAAGGTCAGCCGTTTACAACTAAGAGTAAGCCTCAGTGTGTGATTTATTTAGGCTGGGTGGCTGGCCCCTCAAAAAGCCAAAAAAGTAAAAAAAAAAAAAAAAAAAAAAAAAATTCCAACAACAGTTTGGACTTGTTTCCAACTAGCTCTTTTAACTTATATTAACCTGTTTCAATTTACGTTCTGCCACGTGGCTTTTTACCTCTCTTCCATTCTGTATGTCCTGCTCCTTCTGTGTCTTGCTGGTGTCTCCCTCGAGCACCTAGATTCATCTAGAGTTCCTCTTTCTGCCCAGGAGTCCCAGATAAGTTCTCTTGTCTAGCTACCGACCATTCAGCTCTTTATTAGACAGGCAAGGTAAAACAGCAATACATCTTTATACAGTTTGCTCAAATATCCCACAAGTTCTCCTATCTGAATTCAGACTAATGTGCCTATGCCTAGTTGGTGAGATTTGTTTTGTGGGGTTTTGTTTTGTCTTTTGAGAAGCCCTCTCATTATGTAGATATAGGTTGGCCTAGGACTCCCTATGTAAACCAGGCTAGTCTCAAATTCACAGAGATCCACTTGCCTCTGCCTCCCAAGTGCTGGGATTAAAGGCATGTCAAACAACAAGAACAGAAATTCTAAAACTGTCACCTGAAAACAATCTGGGTGATGCCAGTACTTCCCAGGTGACTCCACCATGCAGCCAGAAGAACACAGACATACCCTGAGAGACGTCTGCCTTCCTTGAAGGGTTTCTCAAACTAAGTCTCCCTTGGAAATGATAAGACGAGACTGAAACTATTCCATTTTAATTTGGGATGATTCATGTGTAATCTTTTGATACTTAAAGTTTCCTTTAAACATTCACACATATGCCAGTTTGATCTTTGGCTGTAAGGATTGGAAACTCAAACTAACCTTGAGATAAAGGGAGTTCATTCAGTGCCAGGCTGCAGTCTGGAAGGAGAAAGCAAACAGCTGTCCTGCAGGTGAGTTGCTGCTGTCACTCCCCCACCCCCCCCATTCCCACCCCCACCCCGTGGAACATACAGGATTTCTCTACCTGACCCTGGTTTCTTCTGTCTTGGTGCTGCTCCTTCATGCTTTAGATTCATCTGAGTAGAATTTGGCCAGCCAGGCTGACTTTTGCATAACGCCTGTCTCCTTAGTCTACAGAGGCTGCCTTTGGGTGAGGTAGGTGCTCAGCCTCAGTCTCCTCTGCTGAGAGAGGCCAAGCTCACAGTCACCTAAACACTGAGCACAGGTGTCAGGGAGGAATGACTGAGAGCACCAAGCTGACAGTAAGGACAGTTGTAGTAATCCAGCAACATTCTCCAAGAGTAGCACTGGCCTTAGTGCTTGAGTTTGAGTTTATGATGTCTTCAGAAAATGATAGCTTTACTGATGTTTTTCTGTTGGCTTACTGATTGCACATGAATCTACTGATACTTTAATCACTGGGCCATGGTTTGGATGGACTTCCAGTCCTTCAGTCCAGCTCTGCCTCAACCTTGATATGTAGGTTTAAACTAAGTCTCTGTCATTCTATTCACCAATAAGGACTCCAAAGTCAGACGTGGGGGTGAAAACCTGCTAGCAGAGAGACCCAGGACCACCAGCTGACCTCCATTTTTGGTCAGAGACCCAGCAAGAGACGCATCTCTCCACTTGTCCCAAACCCAAAAGCAGCTCAAAATTCCAAGTCCTGCCCTTCTTCTTGTGCATCCCTCTATCTGTATTCCTGGCCTCTCCAGACTCTCTATGGCTAATTCTGGTCAACTAGTTGCTGGCTCCCCCCCCCTTTACCAAGGCTGATTTTAATTAATTAATGAAAACACAAACTTGGGGTTCCCAGTGTACCTGGATATTTTAAGGCAACTACTTGACTTAAAATATACTATTGTTTTTAAAGACTCATTTTACGTGTATGAGAGCTCTATCTGCATGTTTGCCTGCACACCAGAAGAGGGCATCAGATCCCACTAGACATGGTTGTGAGCAACCATGTGGCTGCTGGGAATTGAACTCAGGTCCTCTGGAAAAGCTGCCAGTGCTCTTAACCTCTGAGTCATCTCTCCAGCCCCCAAATATTCTATCTTGGGCTAGTCAGTTGCCTCAGTGGGTAAAGGTGGTTGCTGCAGAGCCTGATGATGTGAATTTGATCCTAGGCTCCATATGGTAGATGAAATCTACTCTTCCATGTTGTGCTGATCTTGACGAGCACACTTGAGTACACACACACCTAATAAGTAAATGTAATATATTTTTTTAAATTCTTAATGTAGCCCTAGGCTCCTGTTGCCATGAAGGTCTGGGGTCTGGAATGCCACCTGGGGCCATGTTGGTGCCTGACGGCTGCTCTGCTGTTGGGACCATGCTGACCTAGGTGGCCTATGCCACCACCTGGGACCATGATGACATCTAGACACAGGCTACTGCTGAGGACCATGTCTGGATCTGTGGTCCTACTGTAGCTGAGGTCTATTTTGAAGTCTGTGGCCCATATTGCCATGTGGGGAGGCCTGGGACCTGGGCCAAAACCTACAGCCTGTGGTCTTGTTGGTGTTCAGGGACCATGCTGCCATCAAAGTCATCCTAATCTAAGTAGCCTGTGCTTCCATCCAGAGCCAGAATGTTGTCTAAGCCCAAGCTGCTGCCTAGGGCCAGTGGTCTGAGTCTGTGATCCTGCTGCAGCTGGGGTCTGTGTTGATGTCTGTGGCCCATCTCACCTCAGGGGAACATAGGAACCATGTGTGATGAAATGATGGCCATACTGAGCCAGCCCCACCCTTCACTGGTCTTGGCCCTGGCCCTCACTGGACAATGCAGCAAGAGAGCTGGGCTCCCTGCACTCGGAAGAAACGGGAACTGACCCTGATGGCATAGTTGTAGGGGAACTGGCTCTGTTCCCTCACCTGAGTGGGGAAGTCCCAGTGGCCTGGACTGACCAGCTCAACTACCACACAGGCCCACCCTAACGCCTATCCTATCTAGGACCTGCTAGAGCTTAGGAAGGGACCTGTCCCATGGAAAGATACGGGCCTGGTCTCCATGATGCTGGGTGGCCTCGAGATATCTGAGAGGAATTTCAGTAAGGATCCATTTATGAAGGTATGCCAGAAACCAGAGGCCTGGAACCAGACCAATGACTCATTGCAATGAACATTTACAAGTAAAGCTGACTGGACAAAAGGGTGTGGCACACTGCAGCTCCCAATGCCACCAGATGAATGAAGATGTTGGAGAAGCAGGAAAGATGTTTTTCTTTTTGTTTGCTTGTTTTGGATTTTCTTTTGGGGGGCACTGCAGAGGGGAGGGGAGGGTATGGAGGGACTGGGAAGTGAACAGAATAAGGGTGCATGATGCAGAATTCCAAATATTCAATAAAGAAATTATATTAAATTAAAAAAAGTTTGAGGTAAGCTGCCTCTCCCAGACAAGATCTTGCTGTACAGCTCAGGCTAACCTACAACTTACAATTTCCTGTTTCAGCCTACTGGGATTAGATCCTGGCCATCATGTCTGGCTTCAAACTGTGATCTTATTTGAATGTTTCCCATGAAATGAACATTCTGTTTGAATGTTGATTCTAACAGGTGCTGGAGCCATGCAGCAGTTAATGGCTGTTCTTCTAGAGGACCTGGGTTCGATGCCCAGCTCCTACATGGCAGCTCACAAATGCATATAACTCCAGTTCCAGGGGATCTGATTTCGTCTTCTGACCGTATGTCTCACACACACACACACACACACACACACACACACACACACACACATTATGCACAGACATGCATGCAGGCAAAATGCCAATACACAAAATAAAAATTAAAAAAAAATAATAATAATACATGAACAAGCCAGGCATGGTGATGAAAACCTTTAACTCCCAGCATTGGGAGGCAGAAGCAGATGGATCTCTGAGTTCAAGGCCACTCTGGTTTACAGAGTGAGTTCCCAAGACAGAATTTTTTTTTTGTCTTAACAACAACAACAAAAATAAAACATGAATACTGCTAGCAGTCAGAAAACTGAATGTTCCCATCTTTTCCTGAAGGTGTTTGTTCTGGTAGCCAAAGAATCACACTTTAATTATATGCAAAACAAAGATTGCAAATCAGATAGTGTGCAGCTGCTCCACCAGCTATGTGGATTTCACCAGTTTCTGTAGCCTCATTCTGCAAATTTCCTCTCATGCTTAAGTCATGATCTCTTCTTTCACCACTTTTAAAGCTGCCTCTTTTTCTTACATGTGCCAAAAACCTGGCTTTCCTAAGATAACTGGTGTCATATATATTATAGTTCTCAGCCTTCTATTTGAAGACTAGCTGATGTTACATCAGAAAATAAGAGACCACTCACAGTATGCCAGCAGATTGGGGCATTCAAGTTTTTCCAACCACTTTTAAAATGTTCCTGTTACATTGATTTTTGTATATCTGGGTGGGTATGTGTGTTATGTATGTAGGCACGGATGTGGGTCAGAGGGAAACTTGTTTTCTTCTATCATGTGGGTCCCAAGGATCGAACTCAGTTCATTAGGCTTGGTGGCAGGTGTCTTTACCCACTGAGCCATGGCAACTCTACAAAGGAAAACATTTAATTGGGGTGGCTTGCTTACAGTCCAGAGGTTCTGGCCATTATCATCATGGTGGGACATGGTGGTGTGCAGGCAGACACAGTACTGGAGAAGTAGCTAAGAGTCCTACATCTTGCAGGCAACAGGAAGTGGTCTGAGTATCACACTGAGTGAAACTTGAGCATATATAGACTTCAAAGTCTGCCTCTACAGTGATGCACTTCCTCCACTAAAGCCACAACTCCTAATAGTGCCACTCTCTTTCGGGGCCATTTTATATCACCATATCCTTTCTCAAAAACAAAAAAACAACAACAACAAAAAAAAGAAAACAAAACTAACAAAACCCAAAAACATATCCCTACTAATATGTAGACTTCTTGTTAACTACTTTTATTATTAGATGTATTTATTTATAAGGATGAGTATGTAGATGTTCCATGTGTGTACATTGCCCACAGAGGTCAGAAGAGGGTATTTGATCCCCTGAGACTGGAGTTACATATGGTTGTGAGACACGATGTAGGTGTTGGGACCTAAACCCAGGTCTTCTGCAAGAGCAACAAGGGCTCTTTTAACTACTGAGCCATCTCTCCAGCCCCAGTACTTGCTTATATAACTATATTACTATCATATCCTCTGAATCCCTATGATTTCCTATACAAATTAACATAATAAATCAATTCACCTTAACGACTCACTTAGTCCTTATATCAACATGACATCTGAGTAATGTTTTTTTTTTTTTGACACATATGGGTATAAAATTTTATTAAGTACAACTTCATATTTCGACATCCAAGCTTAAAAATATCTTTAGGCTACATAATTTGCCCTTAAAATACACAGTGTACATTTACACAGACATTAGAAACTCAGTCTCCAAAATACTCAGTGAAGATATCTGGATGACACTTATGGAATTGGCCTAGCAATTTCTTCTTCTCTTTGGCAGAGAGTTTTGAGTCCTCATCAATAGTCTTTAGTAAGTTCAACAGTTCATCTTTGGTTTTCTTCTGTTTGCTGCTAGAATACTCACTTTCGTCAATTCTCTGGCAATAAATATAGCCTTCAGGTATAAAAGCAAGAAGTTCCAGTTAATGACTCTATTCACCACATTTAACTAGAAAAATCATGCAGTAGTTTCCTTTTTTTCCTTTGAAATTCTATAAAATGCATTAAAGAGGATGGTAAGAATAACCCTGACCCAGGTTTTTTTGTTTGTTTTTTGGACAGGGTTTCTCTGTGTAGCCCTGGCTGTCCTAGAACTTGCTCTGTAGACCGGGCTGGCCTCAAACTCTCAGAGATCCACCTGTCTCTGCCTTCCAAGTGCTGGGATTAAAGCTGTGTGCCATCATGGCCTAGCAATCAAGATGTTTTAACCTGGCCTATGGGATGGCTCGTGGGAAAGGCACTTGCCTCTGACCCTGATGCTCTGAGTTCAATCCTTGTGACCCTTAGGTGGAAGCAGAGAATCAACTCCTGAAAGTTGTTCTCTGACCCCACCCCACACACAGAGAAACATACAGAGACAGACAGAGACAGAGAGATATTAAGTAAGCAAATGTGTGACTTGTATTAAAACAGACTAGAAAAAAGAATCTAAAGTTGTTTTAGGCCAGGAAGAACTCTGCTAAGCCTAAAAAAAGGAGGGGAATGCTTCAAACTATTTAGTTCAAACTAACAGCACTATAGACCTGTCTTCAGAAGATGCTGAAACCTTAAACTGGGAGTGGCCGCAAACACCTGTGACCCCAGCACTTGAAAAAAGGAGACAAGAGAACCAGGATTTCAAGGTCACCTTTGGCTACAAAGCCCCATCCTGCCTGAGATACAAAGAGCTCATGCCTAAAACAAACAAACAAACAAATAAATGAAAGACCATACAGATAATATTCCTAAATTACCTGTGTCTTTATTAGGCTCTCTTCCTTTTTGTATGTCCAGAAGTTTAACACTAACAATTTTATGTAGAGTTCCAGGAATCTTAGAAAAAAGGGACACAGGACATTATTCCAATGCATTTAAATCTGCTACAAATAAGCATGATGAATTACTGTTGGAGTCTTACCTTGAAAACATCTTTTTGGTGATCCATTAAGAAGAGTACAAGAAGATCAGTTTTGCCTTTGGATAAGTTTTTATTGTTGACAAGAGCTTTTGAGAATACCCTCTTCACAACCATCCGGTTGTCACTCTGTGAGAATAAAAACATACCTCAAAGGTTAATGCTAAGGGGATGTCAAATATAAATAGCCGCCATCCACCACAGCATTCGGAATGATGAAAACACTGAAAACAATTAACATTCAAAAACAAACTTACTTCTTCCTGTAATTTAAATTCAGAAGGATTTGCTGCAACAGCCATGAAGTAAAGCAGTCTTCTAAATTCTTCTCTATTCTGGGAATCCAGAAGCTTCAGAAACAGCTGAGTAGCTTCTAATGCTATTTCTGTCTTCCCATTTACTTTAGCCAAAAGGGAAAAAAAAAAAGTCCTTAATTGATCAAACAAAACTACATTAAAATGAACAAAACTTGTTACGGTTTATGCTAAGTAGTACATTTCCTCAAAGTTATTTCCAAAAGCAAAAGCAAAACAAAGTGGGAATGAAAACAGGAGAGAAGCAACTCTAGCACCTGTCCTCTGAGCTCCGTGTGCTACAGCATGCAAGCATACACAAAGAAGTGCAATTTAAATAAATAAATAAAAATAAAATGGATGACCAACACCTAAAGACAGCCTGTTCTCAAATCACCAACCGACACTGTAGGCCCTTGTCATAATATATTGTCTTAGGGTGCTAAATCTAACTCGTGGCAGCGTAAATTCCCACTGCTTCCCATGAACACACTTTGAAAGTGTACAGTGTATATATTGCTGATAACTGTACCTGAGAAAAATAAAAGGGATTCTCTGAATTTGTTTTCAGAGCCATGGAGAGCAGAGTGCTGGTCATGCTGATAACTTCTACAGCAGAGAACTGCCATTCCTGCCTAAGCTTGCAGCAAATGACAGCAGTGCCCAGAGGCAGCAGCACTCCTAACTGTAGAGTTGCTAAGGTCTCAAGGTGAACCCTAGATGTGTTTAAATAAATATATTCTCTACAGACTAGTCCAGATCCCCTCCAACTTTACAGGGTGCTATTTTCGTTCACTTTGAGTACAATTAACTCCCCCTCCCCACCCCACCCCACCCCACCTCACCCCACCCCACACAAGATGAACTCTAGTATCTATGTAGTAAGAGCTCACTTACCAAGGAGTTCTGCTATTCCATTATGAACATCACACAGGTGGTTTAAGAGAGGCTCCCTAGTGCTATAATATTTGCCAATAGCATCGAATAGAAGTTCCTTCACTAAGTCTGTTCTGTCTGGTTGCTCAGGAAAATTTCTGCTTATGTCCACAACCATGTGGTCAGGAAGATACTCCAAGCAATCAATGGCTGCAGAGACCCATTCATCTTCTCTAAAGCAAGGGAGGGAGGGGGAGTTATTTTAAAACGCAAAGAGAAGAAATAGACACATAGTATCTAATTCACAAGTTATTTAATGCTCACCACCAGGATAAAATTTTCCACACTTAAATACAGTAAAATTGTTTATTATATATCTAAACTGTATATGACAGGTCAAAGAAATCAGCTAAATTGCATTTTTCTTATGTGCAAAATAAACATCTACTACAATAGGGATGTGAAGGTCATCAAAATTAAAACTTGACCTTGTTGCAGGATTTGTTTATATTGCATGAAGTTGTGTCTATATTTTACCTTCCCTGCTTAAGGCACCTGTTCAGTTTAATATAGAGTCGAATGGCCAATAACTAGGCAGGAGAAAATAGGCGAGACTTCCAGGCAGAGAGAGGAACTTGGGACTAGAATCTGGTGTGGTAGGAGACACCAGCAAAACATGGAAGGGGTCGGACATGCAGAATGGAGGAGCAGTAAAAAGCCACATGGTGGAATGTAGATTAAGAGAAACAGGTTAATTTAAGTTGTAAGAGCTAGTTGGGTACAAACCTAAGGTAAAGGTTAGCTTTCATAATTAAGAAGTATCCATGTCATTATTGGGGAGCTAGCAGTCACAAAATAAATTCTGACAATACCCAATCCTGATTCTCCCCAGTGCTGGGTCACAGATGTGGGACACCACCCACATCTGGTTTCAGGCTGACTCTTAAAGTTGTAATTCTACCATACAATGTTGCTAACTTCAAAGCCACATTTATGATGTGTTATCTGTAGCTTTAGCTAGGACAGAATACAATAAGATAAAGATAACATTTCAAATTAATTAAATCAATGGGTAAACTGGTCTTTTTTGAGATTAGGGTCTCTTGTGGCCCAGGCTGACCTCCCACTCACTATGTAAGTGAAGATAACTGAACTTTTGACCCTCCTGAGTGCTTGGATTAAAGCATTTGCTACTCTATTATGAGGTGTTGGAATTTAAACCCAGGACTTCATTCATATATGGGAGGCAAACACTCTACCAATTGAGCTACATCCCCAGCCAGAAAGTGCTATGTTTCAATAAATTTGTTATATGTCCTCTATGGCCACAGACTTGAGACAGCTAGGGTCTATAAAAAGGTGAAACTAGATATCTTTAAGGTAATTTCTAGCTCAAATTCTGAATAGTTAGGTAATTATAAAAATATTTCCACCAAGTGGTACATACCTTTAATCCCAGCACTCGGCAAGCAGAGACAGGCAGATCTCTATGAGTTTGAGGCCAGCCTGGTCAACAAGCTAGATCTAGACAGACAAGACTACATAAAGAAGCCCTGTCTTGAAAAACAAAACAAACAAATTATATATATAATATTGTATAAATATATATGTATATATTTATGCATTGCTTTAGGTTAGTTATAGAAATGTAAACATGTAGAATGAATTTGATATTATACATGCAGAACTTAACAGCTAATATGTTAAGATCAACACTTTCAGATAAGGCTTTAAGCCTTTTAAATTTTTGTTTTGTTTGAGACAGAGTCACTCACTATGTAGCCCTGGCTATCATGGAACTCACTATGTGGACCAGGCTGGCCTAGAACACAGAGATCTGTCTGCCTCTGCCTCCTGAGTGCTAGGATTAAAGGTGTGGGCTACCACACCCAGCTCTTTAATGCTATCTGTCAGCATTCAACTTTTCATATTAATGGTATGGTGACATGCAGAGCTAAAAAGAACTAAAGAAGTAAGTTGTACTCCTTAAACACTTCCATCTCCTTAACTGGATTGGAACACTACCTACAGAGGCAAAATAATTAAACATTAAATCAACTGAAAACACAGAAGCTATTTTAATCTTTTATAATTTTATTCAGGAAAAGAATGTTTCAAGTTATGAGGAACATAATACTCTTAAGCTAAAATAGTCTGCTCTTAGCACTATAAGACTTCAGATCTTAAGGTTTACACACACACACACACACACACACACACACAGTTTATTTGAGACATAGTCTCAGTATGTAAGAGGCCCTGACTGGCCCCCTACTGACAGAGATTCCTGCCTGTCTCCCAAGTGTTGGGATTATAAATCTCATGTAGCACAAGCTGGCCTCAAACAAGCGGTGTAGCTGAAGGTAACCTTAAAGTGCTGATTCCTCTGCCTCTACTGCCTAAGTGCTAGGATAACAGGTGTGTGCCACCACACCTAATTTTAACCAGTTCGAGGCTTGAACCCAGAGCTTTGTGTACACTGATCAAGCTCTCTACCCACAAACTGAAATTATTATATGATTTACACATACTGAGAGTCACCATAGGCCCTGAGAATCCCTCGGTCCAGATAGTTACTGGTGTTGACCATGTCAGGCTGTTTCTTAGACTGAGGGACTTTAGGTACAACCTCTTGCTGTTTGAGTAAGGAGTCAAGAAATGGAAGGTCGACAAGTTGTAGAAGACGTCCAATCGTCTCTTCTTGCCATACTTCATTAATAACTACACAGGAAAACAAAGTGGGAAGCAACAATTAACTGTTATTCCATGCCCACTGCAGTGTCTAGGCAGTTCTAACTATTTGATCTGTGGCAGAAAGGAGGTATCGGGCCATGCTTACTCATGGAGCGCTTTCTTATAACAAGACAATTCAAGATCTGTTTAAAGTGTAGGAGAACAGGCTCTGGACAACAGGAATTCTTGTCATTTTTTTTGTACTATATAAAGCAATATGTCAGAGATAAGAGCTCAAGCCATATAACATGTTAATAAGGGCTTTAGAAGAAAAGAATGGTTCATTCAATCTCAAAACTCATTTGAATCTACTTGCTGCAGTGTTCCCCACTCAGGATTTCCACACAGCCAGGACAGGGGGTTGGGGGTTTGGGAATCAAAATCATCAGGCTGCATTCCTAAGAATTCTCTTAATACTTTAAATATGATATTTAATTTTTCATAATTTAATAAATAGTAGGAAAAGAAACATCTGAGAGAATATATTGAGTAAGAATCTGCATGCAAAACATTTCAGATTAGAACCTCTGCCAGCTGATGGACAAAAGCCATGTTCAAGAGTTGTAACACTGATGTGTTGTTGTTCAAGATAATAGACTTCTGTTGAAGCTTAACATAACCAGCTTTAACACAGCGTACTCTTTCTCTGCTTGAATATTAACATTCAAATAAAGATTAGAAGGAAACAACTGAACCTACTGAGTCCTCTATTTCTTACTTTGCATCATCAGTTTACCTTGAGGAGACAGCCTGGTAGAGACATTTATATGTGGGGAGTTGGCAGGCTTTAAACTCAGATTTTCCCACAGGTCCTCCAAACTGTCCGACTTGATCTCAGGTGACTTAAATAATGTATCCGAGTACCTAAAATAAGGTTAGCATGTCACAAAAATGACTAGAAAGCTGCAGGTGTCTAGAGAGCTCATGTTTCAAAATCAGAACTCAAATCTTCTCAAGGGTCTCTCATTCAACCCAGGCACACTCACTCACTCTCTACTTGTTTTGCGGGGCAGGGTCTCGTGCAGCCCAAGTGGTCTCAAACTCATTATGTCGCTGGAGCTGGCCCTACACTCTGATCCTCTGGTCTCCACATCCCAGATTCAGTGATTACTATTACACCCTGATCTAAAATATACAAACACTCTAAATAGACTCTCCCGTGACCCTTTCTTTATGTAGATGTAACTCAATGATCACAATTTTAGCACAAATTTTAAAACATAATAAAAATGAGCCAGGGCTGATGGTAAAACTTTTAATTGTAGCCTTCCAGAGGCAAATGTGAGAGAATTTTGAGTTTACTGTGAGCCTGGCTTGCCATCTACAGAAAGTTATGGGTCATCTTAGGCTCCACAGTGAGACCCTGTCTCAAAACAAACACCAAAGTAAAACAAAAAATCCTGAAATTGTCTGTCTTTGTTTCCTAGTTGGTATGATATTCCTGTTTGTCACAGAAATATTAATATTCTTTGTTACCAAATAGTGATGAAGACTGTAACAGTGCTGTACAATACTTATGTGTAAGATGTTCTTTCTAAAATTGCCATAGTTGCAAATTACTAAACATTTTTGGTCTTAAGGATGTCAAACAATGAATGAAGATGTATGTACTTGAAGAATATGGACCAAGTTCTACTTTACCCTCTTATTTCCTTTGCTTGTTTCTATAGAGGTAAAGTTTATTAAGAGGCTTAAAAATAGTTGAAAGGTCAGAGCTGAACCAGAGCATCAAATTACTGCCTCCTCTACAGTTTAGCTGCATCGATGAAGGAAAAGGCAGGCTCTTTACTTCACAAACTCATTATGTACTCCTAACCTTTGCTCATGTCGGTCACTGGTCTCCATGTTGTCTCTCTGCCCCGCCCCCCCCCCCAACGTTTGGTTAGCCTCGCCTGCCCTAGCCTTCAACACTGCTTACTTAGTTCTCACCAACTACCCAGCACCATTTCTGGCCCTGAATAACCTTTTTAAAAATACAGTCCCATCTGGTTGAACAACTTTTGTGGCCTCTCCAACACGGATGTGACTGAGTCCCAAGTTCCTTACCATTCCAAATCAGTGGTACACACCTGTAGGTGGATGGCTTGAGCTTAGAAATTCATGAATGCCTGGGACATTTAGGGAGACCTAGTCTCAAAAATTAAAAACAACAACAACAAAAAAAAACCCAGACCAAAATCACACAAATCCTTTAGTACATCACAGGGAGCTGTGGGTACTGTGGCTCTCATTCTCCATTCACACTCCATGTCCACCACTTTCTAGATCCCAATGATGCCCTAGGAACTGGTGTCTCTCTGCCTGTCCTTCCTTTCTCTCTGTTCTCATCCCACTCTGTATACGAATTTCCATGTTTTACACTGTCACTATAACTTAAGGCAGAAAAACTGTCTGTTGACTGTTCTTGCAAAATACAAGTATGAACAAATGAAGTCTAGGATATGCCTGATACATCAACATTTTGTTATATTTTATTAAATTTACCAGGATTTAGATTGTAGCCAAAATTAGCACTCATGATCTTTTTAAAAAGAAGGAAAAAGGTCTGCTAATATGCCCATGACAACCTGACCCCAGGGCTCACCTGGACGGCGAGTCCACTTTGTTCTCGCTGCCTGATTGACTGTTCTGACTAGGTATTGTTGTGAATCTATAAAGGCTGCAACTGCTGTCTTCAAATGGAGGCTTTTTGTCTTTTCCAAAGACTCTGGTTGGGACTGCTTCAAATACTTTGTAGTCCATAAGTGCTTGACACACTCTCACCACTTTGGCCCGAGGAATATCGACATCACCAAAGAATTTATTTTGAGTTAAGTGAGAGTAAATGACATCCACAGCTTCTGAGCCCACAAAGCAGTCATTGTGCCGTTTTAAGTGGTGTCTCCGTTTCTTCACCTGCACTTGGGTTTGAAGAGTATTTATAATGCTGCTCCACACGTATGTGGCTCCAAATGGCTTTTGGGCCACACTGAAACCTAAAAGGAGAGAAATCAGGGAAACTGCTGCATTAGTGCTTTGTTCATCTGTAATGAGGTCTGTGCAACTGTGGTGCTCTATTAGTCATGGGTTATTAAGCTTGCCAGAGGATTCAGAAAGCAAAGCCAGTCTCAAGCTGTAGAGGTCATACAGTGGTGATGGATGGTACATACCTTTAATCCCAGCAGCCATAGAGCTAGGCAGTGGTGGTACAAACCTTTAATCCCAGGACTCAGGATTTAAAAAGTATGGATCTCTGAGTCCAAGACCAACCTTGACTATAGGAGAATGGATCGGAGCTCATGCCTTTAATCCCAGGACTTGAGAGGTATAAAAGGTAGAGGCATTCAGTCTGAGAATTATTCTCTAGCCATGTTGAGGACAGCATAGCAGTCTGAGTGAATGTGAGGAGCGGTGAAGTCAGGAGCAGTCTGAGGATCGCCCCTTTGGTCTGAGCTGAGGTAGAATTAAGAGCTAGTGGCTGGCTGCTTTGTTTTTCTGATCTTCAGCTTGAAGCTTGGCCTCCCCCCCCCCCCCCAAAAAAAACCATCAGTCTCTGGGTCGTTTATTTACTGTGTTATAAGCAATTCCTAGGGAGAAGAGTAATTTCCAAAAGCCACAAGAGGGGAAACTAGAGGGTCAGTTTATTGAAATATTGTTATCAGTGGAAATTCATTTCAAACTTTTGTGCCTGCTATATGCGAATGCTGTCCAGTTGGTAGACAGTCTATTCTCATATTTAAAGACACTATGGGCGGATCCAAACATTATTATGTATGTGTTCAATCAGTGCTGAAAAGAAACAGCTGCTGGATATGTCAGGCTCACCTGTGACACCAGCACTCAGGAGGCTGAGGCAGAAGGGCCAAAAGTTTGGGGCCAACCTGGGCTACATACTGAGGACTGGTCCAGAGAGACAGAGACAGACAGACATGGGTGGGGTGGAGAAGCAGCAGCAGCTAACAGAGTATTATTTCATTACATTTATTTATTGTGTGTCTCTGTGCGTCTATGGGGTTGCATGTGGGTGTGTGTGCCACAACACTCATGTGGAGGTCCGAGGACAACCTGCAGGAACATGTTCTCTCCTTCCACTATGTGGGTCCTGAAGGTCAAACTCGGGCCATCTATCTGGCTTGGCAGCAATGCCTCTACATGCTGAGCCTTCTTGATGGCCTGCCACCACGGGCTGCCTAGTGCCTGAGGAGACCAGAAGAGGGTGTTGGTCCTCTGGAACTGGAGCAACAGGGGATTGGGAAGTGCATGTGGGTACTGGGAAATGAATCTGAGTCCTCTGGAAAAGCAGCCAGTGCTCTTAACCACTAAGCCATCTCTATCCCCCTACAGTGATATCTTTGTTTTGTTTTTGTTTTTTAAGACAGCCTCACTATAGTGCTGGCTCTCCAGGAACTCACTGGGTGGACCAGGCTGACCTTGAACTCAGAGATCCACCTACCTCTATCTCCCAGGTGCTAGAATTAAAGGTGCATGCCACCACCAGCTGGCTGAGAATGCTATTTTAAATGGGATGTCAAGAAAGACTTCTAAGGCTGGGAATTTAGCTCAGTAATAGAGTGTTTGCCTAGCATGTGAAAGATCCATGGTTCAGTCCCCAGCTCTGGAGACACAAATTTACAAAGACCAAAGACTGAAAAAGTAAGGGTCACTTTCCTAATAGTTATCTCTAATAGGGACTTAGTAAAACCAGGAAGTGAGCTGTACAGACACCAGGGGAAAGAACAGAGAACAGAAAATTCAAAGGCCCAGGGGCATGCACTCTGCTGGGATAGGCCAGTAAGGCCAGATGGCATGTGGTGGGAGCTGCAGTAGGAAGTGAGATCAAGAAATGGGTAGATCTTCTACCACCAGCTACAAGCAAAATTATCCAGTTATCTAGTCTTGAGGAGCAAACCTAGGAGGCAGATAGCATCTCAAATTGGAGATACAAAATGTGTTCACAGGTTATGTGCCACTTCTAAGCATACTGAAATCATTCTAGAATTGACTCATGGTCACACACATACACTCACAGGCTGCAGGAACAAACTAATATTTCTAAAGCTTCCTGTTTTGCAGGCTTCTAACTTAAATGCTTAGCAAGCAGGGTAAAGTAACAATAGGAGTTTATTAACTACTGCAAAAGATAAGGGTGAGCAAAGAGGAACTGGGAAGAGCTGGGGGGGGGGGAAACTTGACATGGGTGTGTGCGAGGGGGATAAGGGTGGGTAAACAAAGCAAGATATTTGGCCAACACAAAAAGGAGAAAATAAGCTCAGAAGTTTTTCTATCAAGCTGTTGAGATGGCTCAGCGGGTAAAGACAATTGCTGCCAAACCTAATGACCCAAGTTTAATCCCCGGAGCCAACATGGTGGAATGAGAAGACTGACCCCTGAGAGCTGTCCTCTGACCCCCATGTTTAAGCTTCATGGGCACGCACACAGGCACAAGATTTAAGAAAAGAATTCATGTAAAAGAAAAACATTTCCAAGCAGCAAGATGACTCAGCAGGTAAAGGTTCTTCCTCCAAACCTGAATACTGAGTCCCCAAACTCACATGGTAGAAAGACAGAACTGATGGAACTGAACCTAGCTGCTTAGTTAATCATCTGCTCAGGGCTGTGTTGCTCTCTCTCTCTCCCTCTGCACACATAGCTAGTGTGTGCTCTCCGATCAGCTGCACTCTTCCAGAGCCTTGGAAAACTCAGCAGTCCAACATACTGCTTCATTCATGCTTAGGATGCTCTTAGCAGAAGCAGGGGAATTACTCCTACTTCCTTTCAGAGTTTAAAAGTAAGTAATGAGGAACCTGATCATTAATGGAACCACTGCCTGGAGAGGAAGGGAACTGTGTGTAGAGATAGCCACGGGATGCCCAGCTTGCTGTGCGCCCACTGGGATCCAAAGTCCCTTCCTCATGGTTGTGCAGCAGCAAGTGCTCCTATCACCAAGTCATCTCTCTGGCCCCTCTTCCTACAATTTAACAGAAGACCTTTTGTGTGTGGGCATGTGCATGCCAAGGCATGTGTATGGAGGTAAGAAGACAACTTGAAAAACTCTCTTGGTTCTCTTTCAAACATGTGGTTTCTGGGCTGGAACTCAGGCCATCAGGTTTGGTGGCAAGCACTTTTACTGGCTGAGCCATCTTACCTACCTTAAAACTCATTCTAATGCAATAGAGATACAGTTATTTTCCACTGTTTTTCTCTTGCACAGGGGGCTAAACTGAGTACCATAGCACACACTCAGCATTTGCTTTGCCATCAAAGATACCCTAGGGCCATGGATTTGAAGTTCATCATTTGGGATCTACATACTGTGCTCCATGTAAGGAGTATACTGAGTCACTACACTATTACTTCATAGCACGATTTTGTAACTGCTATTTTTACTATGAAAATTAATAGCACACACATATTCTTCTGCTTATCTGTAGGTTTCTAATATCAAAAGGTGAGTATTTATTACCTACCCATTATTATGTTAGTTCAAAATAATCAGTGAGATTTTTATTTTCAATTTTAAAAACTGTATTTTAGCCAGACATTGGTGGCACACACCTTTAATCCCAGCACTTGGAAGGCAGAGGCAGGCAGATCTCTGTTGAGTTTGAGGCCAGCCTGCTCTACACAACAAGTTTCAAGATAGGCTCCAAAGCTACAGAGAAACCAGTCTCAGGAAAAAAAAAAAAAAAAAGATAGTTGGGCATGGTGTATGCCTTCAATGCCAATACTGAGGAGGCAGAGGCAGGTGAATCTCTGAGATTCACTTAAGTCTACACAAAGAGTTCTAGGTCAGCCAAGGATACAGAATGAGACCCTATCTATAAATAAATAAATAAATAAATAAATGCAAAACCTAAGGTAACTCTTAATGTAGTAGGAAACAGGAGAAGTAACTGTTGCCAGCCTTACAAATATTAGATAAGCAGTTTGAAGAGTCAAGTACAGAGAAGCAGTTAACTAGAACTAGACCAACAGCAGTCTAGTGTTCACTGCTGAGTAAAGGCAGAGTCCTTTGGGAGGATCTCAGAATTGGTACCCAGAACTCAGGATTAGCTGCACTACCCACAGCCACAATGAACAAAAAGTGTTAGCAGCCAATCATTTCTCATGTCACCCATTCCTTCTTTTGGAAGGGGACAGGGCGGGAAGGTACAGAGTTTCCCTATGTAGCCTTGGCTGTCCAGGAATTCACTATATAGACCACGCTGGACTTGGTCTCAGATTACCTGCCTCTGCCTCCCGAGTGTTGGGATTAAAGATGTGTGCCACCAGCTCAGGTCTAAAACCCTAAGTTCTTAATTTATCTAAAATAACAGAGGTCAAAATGAAATTTAAATTAACTTAATATTGACTCTGTAATCTTTCAAAAAAAAAAAGTTTTGTGACAGTGTTTGTGTGTGGGGGATTCGGTATTTTTGTTTGTTTGTTTGTTTGTTTTTCACTGTTTTTTTGTTTGTTTTTTCTTTTTGTTTGTTGTTTTGTTTGGGGGGGGTTTTTTTGGCCCCCCCCCGCCCCCCCCGCCCCCCGCCCCCCCCCCCCCCCCCCCCCCCCCCCCCCCCCCCCCCGGGCCGGGGGCCGGCCCCCCCCCCCCGGGCGTTTGTTTTTCAAGACAAGGTTTCTCTGTGTAGCTCTGGTTGGCATGGAATTCGATCTGTAGACCAGGCTGACTTTGATTAAAGGAGTGCGCCACCACCACCAGGCTGGCCTGGCTCTATGTAGCAGCTTGTCCTTGAACTGATGCTCCTCCTGCCTCTGCCTCTGCAAAGGGACTTCAAGTATTTACTGTATCATTATCAATAATACTGAACATTGGAGTACATACTATCCACAAACTGTCTTCTCTAATTTAACTCAGATACACATCTCTGTGAAAGTTATTAATCATCCTATTTTCAGAAAACTGAGTTCAGTGCATTAAACTTGTCCTAGATTACACAGGCAATTAAATACCAGCATTTCCTAACCCTTATTACTTATCATGAGTTAGTTATTAGGCTATGGGACTATAGCTCAGTTGGCAGAGGGCTTGTCTAGTGTGTATAACTCCAGACTTGATGCCCAGTCCTTTGGTGGTACAGACCTAAATGTCCCAAGCTCTTTAAGATTAAGTTCTAGAGCAGTGGTTCTCAACCTTCCTAATGTTTCAACCCTTTAATATAGTCCTCATGCTGTGGTGACCCCAACCACAAAATTATTTTCATTGCTACTTCATAACTGTAATTTTGCTACTGTTATGAATCATAATGTAAATGTTTTTGGAGGTTTGCCAAAGGGGCTGAAACCCACAGGTTGAGAACTGCTGTTCCAAAAGGAAACTCATTTTAAGACTGAGGAAGTGGCTGGGTGGTGGTGACATATGCCTATAATCCTAGCACTCTGATTACAGGTGAAATCTCTGAGTTCCAGGCCAGTTCTGGTCTTCAGAGCTAGTTCCAGGACAGCCAGGGCTACACAGAGAAATCCAGACTGAGGAAGTAAACAATGCAAAAGCCTCGGGAAGTCCCTGAAGCTGGCCAGACTGACCAGGTTCTTCCTCCCCAAGGTTTTATAAGCACTAAGGACTTCTGAGGAGGCAGAGACCATCCAAGCTGGGTCAAGTGTGCGGTGAACTCCAGCTCTCATGAGCTGGGGTGGACTCTGGTGTTGCAGTTGCTTAGCTCCTTTAAATGACCCACACTCCTGCAAGGAACCCTAACAAACACACTAGTGTCACACAACAGCCTCTCAGCCCACACACTGGTGAAGGCAAGAGGATCAAAAAATTCAAGGTCATCCTTGGATATATAGAGAGTCTACCTGAGACTCTGTCTCAAGAGAAGCCAGTTACCAGATACAGGATTAGAATTGGTTTTTCCTGGGAGATTCTGGTTAAGTAAAACAACAAGAGAACCAAGAGATTAGAAGAAACAAATCCAACAGTTTTAACATTAAAGAACCCTTCCCCAAAGTATTTACAAATATTTGGCAGCCAGTACTCCTAAAATAGAGTACTGTGGATTCTATAATATATATTATACATACATAGGAGTAAGGAAAGTCAGTTGAGCAAACTTGGAGAGATCAGATTGTTTAAGGTCAGTAATTTTCTTTTTAAAGACAAGTCTCCTGGTTCAGGGGATCCTCATGCCCCAAGCAATTGGTGTACAAACACTGTTCTCACATCCATTGGGCTAGTGATATCGTTAAAAATACAAAAGTTAAAACACTTGAGCCACAAAGTAGGTTAGTACATAAATCCTAAAAAGTAAGTTGAAGTTACTAATTTTAGATGGGTAAGACAACTGAAGGATGCTGACAGAGATGGCATACAGCCCAAACAACATGGAAAAAGCTAATGCTCACACAGGGAATTAGGAAGTGAGGAATAAGTTTCTCCATATTACCCTGGTACTAAAATGTAGGAAATCAGGAAGTTTTACAGGTTGGATAAAACTGTAGGAAAGATTAAAGAACAGATTAGAGCAGGGCAGCCAGCACCTGTGTACCACATAATGTTTCCAGAGTCCTCCAAGCATGATAAAAGTCAGCCCTTCCAGGGCCGTCTGGTTCTCACTGACCATTAATTCCCAAACACCGCATTCCGGGATATTTCCCCTCAAGCATCACCACCCACAGACCCAAAGCTCAAGTTCATACAGATACAGCAATGCGTAATGTACCTTGGACTTGACAAGCCAATGTGCCAAAACTCATACCAGGATAACCAGTTTTCTTAAGTGGTGACTTCACCAGTTGACTACAGATCCCCCAATGCTGGGTAGAAAATTGTTTTTCACCCATCCAGACCTGAAATGAATGTTAGCAGAGTAAAACTGACTTGCTGTAATTTCTAGACAGAATCCAAGAGACAAAAAGCACACAATGATTGTTTTGTAAGTTGAACAGTCACAATGGGAGCTTCAGTCTGTCCTCAACTCAAGCCTCACAAAAATTCTACATTTTTTTCTTGGTTTGTTGAGACAGAGTTTCTCTTCGTAGCCATGGCTGTACTGGAACTCCCTTTGTAAACTAGGCTGTCCTCGAACTGCCTCTGCCTGAGTTTTTCTTCTTTTTGATTTTTCAAGACAGGAAAATTGTGTAACTTGAAACTTAGGCACTGTGGACACCTTTAATCCTAGCTCTTGGAAGGCAGAGGTAGAGGCAGAGGCAGGCCAATCTCTGAGCTCCAGGATAGTCAGAGCAACAATAAGACCCTGTCTCAAAGACTGACAGACAGACAGATAGATAGATGATAGACAGATACATAGATTGATAAAGATAAATAGATAAAATTCTATGTCTTGAAGCTTTCTAACATCTGGTCAGTTGTGTTCTAAAACATCATGACTAGGCTGGAGAGAAGGCTCTCAGTGGTTAAGAGCACTGACTGGTCTTCCAGAGAACCTGGGTTCGAGTTGTAGCATCTACATGACAGCTCATAATCATCTGTAAATCCAGATCCAAGGGGCCTGACATCCTTTTTGGGCTTACACACACACACACCCCACGATGGAGACTTACATACAGATAAAACGCCCATACATATGAAATAAAAACCAATTAAAATTTAAAAAACATCATGACCAATGGAATCCAATAAGCTTCAGTAGCTCTGGTCAAGAGATTTAACCTCTGTAGATAAGTTCCTTAGCCAACTAACTTCCTTCCTTCAACAGCTGAATACAGCATATAAGCTTGGTTTCAGGTCTACATTGCTAACTATAAGAATTAAAGACAGAAGTTGTTCTTCCCACAGGCTGTGGTAGCTCAGACCTTTAATCCCAGCACTCAGGAGGCAAAGGCAGGCTGATCTTTCTGAGTTTGAGGCTCACCTGGTCTACAGAGTGAGTATCAGGACAGGCTCCAAAGCTACACAGGGAAACCCTGTCTTCAAAAAAAAGTTGCACTTCATTTAGATACAAACACTGAATGTCAAACAAATGACAGGCCTATAGGAAAGAATAAAACATGGGGACACACTGAAGCTTGCTGTATACAAAACTGAGGAAGTGGCCTAATAAGAGGATCAGAAATTACTTTAAACTAGGTCTCTACCATTATAGTCTCCTTCATTTTTGTTTTTGTTGAGACACTGACTTATGAAGCCCAGGTTGGCCTCAAACTTTCTGTGTAGCTGAGGCTAGCTTGAATTCTGCATCTTCCTGCCTCTACCTCTAGAGTGAAGTACAGGCATGAACTACCACACCCAGGCTGCAAATGCTAGATTAAATCTAGGCAAGTAAACAATTTTTTCAATTGCTGGAAAACAATAATAGTTCTTGTCTAGCCCCTAGTTTATTAACAATAAGTTACATTTTCAAGATAATTCTGATCTTCAGTCATTTACTTGAAATAGTGATTATCACCACTTTTAATAATACATAAATTTACTAGCCAATAATTCCTTTAAAGCCAACTCATAAATCATCCTTGGTGGGACAGTCCTTTTACTCATACATTTCAAAGGATGCTCAGGATCAATCATGAAATCAGCCCTTACTGTGAAAGCCTAATTAAGGGAAAAGCAGCTCCAATCATTCAAACTCCTGCAAGTAGATCAACACACATATTCTATACCCACATTGTGACAGAAGGGTAACATGTACACAGAACTCCTGAAAATATGCTATTTCTTTGTTTTGTTTGCTCTTAAAATGGTGTCACTATGCAGCTCTGGCTGGCCTGGAGCTTACCATGTTAACCAGGCTGGCCTTGGACTCACAGAGATTGCCTGCCTTGGTCTCCCCAGGGCTGGATTAAAGGTGTATCACCATGCCATTCTTAAATGTACTACTTATAAATAAACATGCAATTACATTTTCATTGTAATTATTGAAATGACTCATTTCTTTTTCTCCTCATAAAACTTTAAGAATACTTTTCAAGTTTCCTTACAGTTATAGAGGTTAAATTACTTAGCTTTTTGGGGCTGTCTCAATATTGCTTTAACACTGGTTAGTGAACATTTGTTAGCTGTTGATGATTGCTAACTACTAAAAACCATTTGTAAAGGTTAAACCAATGGTTCTTAGTGGATTATTTTATATCCTCATCAGACCTGTTGGGGAACATTTTTTAATTTATCACAATGGGATGAAAGGAACTACTGATATCTAGAAATGCTGCCAAAAGTCCTATAGTACACAGGATGGTTCCCACAACAAAGAAAGTGTCAGCAGTGCCTGGGTTAAGAAAACTTGGGCTGACAAAAAACTGTTCAGGTATGGGAACTTGTATTAAGAAATGGCACAGTGGTAAATGCTACAGATACAGATTAAAACACCATGGGCTTGGGAGTCCCAATGATCTGTGTTTCATTCTTGGGTCCACCCTTTACTAAAATACAACCTCAGGCAAACTACCTAACTCTTATGTTGCAATCATATATGTTAATGTGGCTGACTGTGTACAACAATAAGCAGATGCCCAGTTAAAACTAAGGAGGAAACCATCAGTGTCTAAAGGAGCCCAAGGAGACATGACAACTTAATGCAATATAATTATAATATCCTGCATAGGACCGTTGAAGAGAAAATGGACAAAGAACACAACTAAAGAAATTAGGCCCTCTTGGGTTAACAATCATCGATCAATATTTATGTGTTCACTCAGAAAGGATCATACTCATGGAATATAATCCACATGGACAGTGACGTCAAGTTCCAAAAGAAATTCAAAGACCATTCAAAGTAAGAAAAAACATGGGAAACACAGCAGAGGATTTAACTTTTTTTTTTTTTAGACAGGGTTCTGACTATGTAGCCTTGGCTAGCCTTGAACTCACAGAGCTCTACCTGCAGCTGCCTCCCTAGTGCTAAGATTAAATCACCGAGACAAGTTAGCTACAACAGAAAACCCTGTCTCCATAAGTCAATAAAGAAAAAGCTGGAAGACTGGAGAGATGGCTCAGAACACCTCCAGCTCCTTCAGGACCTGAGTCCAGTTGCTAATACCCACATCTGGCAGCTCACTACCACCTATAATTCAGATCCAGAAGATCTTCTGTTACCCTCTTCTGGGCTCTGTGGTCATCAGCTCTCATAGGGCACACACACACTCAGACACACACAGAAACAGTTCTTTCAACAACAACAACAAAATAATAAAAAACATGAAAGATATAGGGGTGCAGTTCAGTAAAAGAACACTGTCTTGCATGTATGAAGATCTGAGTTTGATCCTCTGCACAGAAAAATTATTTTTCCACAGTAGTTTTATCTGCATTTTTTCTATTTTATTTCATATTTTATGTGTGTAAGTATTTGCCTGAATGTATGTCCGTGCACCATATGCATGCCTGGTAACTGCAGAGGCCAGAAGAGGAAGTCAGATCCATGAAACTGGAGTTACAGACAGTTGTAACCCTTTATGAGGGTGCTGAGTCAAACCCAAGTCCTCTGGAAGAAAAGCCTTACCTGCTGAGTCAACCCTCCAGACCCTTGATAGCAGTTCTAAAACCATTACTCAGGCTAGAGAGATGCTCAGTGCTTAGGAGCACTTGCTGCTCTTGGAAAGGACCCAGTTTCAGTTCCTGGTACCCACATGGTAGCTAAAATGATCTGTAACTCTAGTTCCAAAGGATTCTATGCATCTTCTGTCCCCCTTGGACACCAAGCACATACATGGTGTTTATGCATATATGCAGCAAAACACTTACACACATAAAAAAAAATTATCTAAAACAAATCACTCAGGGCTAGAGAGATGATTCAGGGGTTAAGAGCACTGACTGCTCTTCCAGAGGATCCTGGTTCAATTCCCAGCATCCACATGGCAGCTCACAGCTGTTTGTAACTCCAGTCCAGGGGATCCAACACCCTCTTCTGACCTTCCAAGGCACCTGTCACACATGTGGTACACAAACATACATGCAAGCAAAAATAGTTTACAGCACTCTCTCCTAATAAAAAATAAATTTTTTACAAATTACTCAGAGAAATGTTTAGTAGACAATAACTGAAACTTCATGAAAACAGTTAAAGCCAGAGGTTTCTATTACAACTGGGCAGCTGAGGCCAAGTGGGAAACTGTCCTGTACTACAGAAATGGATATGGCAACACTTCTACTGGATATTGCCTTTGACAGTCCAGAGCTTGTTTTCTTATTTGACATCATAGAGAGGCTGACTCAGATGCCTCGGTGAAGTCTGACTCTAACACGTGCTAAGAGAAGCATCAACAAGAGCAGGAATCAGCCACCACTTTAATTCAGAGATTAATGAGAAAGCATATGGGAAGTATTCTGAGCTCCCTGGAAAAGTGACACCAGGCAAATTCAAAGACTTGGGTTACAGTATAAAGGGATAGCAAGATAACATACCGCTTTGTTGGTCTGTATTGAGACAGGTGTCTTAAATTCTGGCTGAAGATTAGCATAAAACTCTTTTTCTTCCTCATAAATCAGGTTCCTGCTTTGTGATTATAGCCCGCTGAAAAGTATGAAAGAGTTACTAATCCCTGGGAAGGGAACGTACAAAGCTGCCTGCCAGAGCACACAGAATGGCAAGGAACCAAAACCCTAGGCTCCCATTACCTTGCTCACAAGGACTGTGACAAAGCAACCCAGGGTGGAAGACGGGTAAATAAACATTAGCAAATAGGAATTCCAGCTGTAAGACCAATGCTAACAGTAAGCAGTCTTTTCCTTTAATAAAAAAGGTGCTGGCCAGCAGGTCAACTCCTCTGTGAGTCTTCTACAGTTTTAAAAGCACTCCCTCTCACCATCTAAAAACATGTTCACAAATGTTTGAAGCCCAGAAATGACATTTCAGCTGTGAGAAAAGACCTACGTATTGTAGGTGAATTTGGAAATCTCATTTACCAGAGAGAGCCTAAAGATATCATTTCAAGTGACAGAACGACATAAGCCTTTTAAGGGAAAGCAGAATATGGTCAATTTTTGTTTGTTTGTTTGCTTTTTGAGTCAGTCTCATCTTCTAACTCTGTCCGGCTTGGAACTTGCTGTGTAGCCCAGGCTGACTTGAATTCAGAGAACTGCCTGTCTCTGCCTCCCCAGTGCCGGGACTAAGGGCATGCACCGACCACTACAGCTGGCATATATGCACGGTTTTATAATCTGTCCTGAGAAAGCACAAATGACAAGTAGTTCTCTAGCAAAAATTACCATTAACATTCTGGAGAGTGCGTGGAGCATTAATGAGTAAGTCAAACACAAGAGTGGGCTCACTGAGATACACTGATCTACCTAGAGGAAGGAATCACTGTTTCACAAACTGGCATTTTACAAATGTAAAGCTTTGGTACAGAGCCAATTTCTCCAGTTCCAGGAAAGGGGAAAGCGGCACATTATCCAGACAAAGCCAAGTATCCCAAGTCACCCGACTCACTCCATTTGCATTATCAGAGATACAATAGGGTCGGAATTTTAGAACGGATTAGCTGATTCAGTTCAAAGATCTTAAACCCGCCCTCAGTGATTCAATACATGTCTCCCTCCCAAAGTCATGTAACTATCAAAGAAAAAAAAGGCATAAAACGGACTCACGGAAACACTGCTTGTACATAAAGTGTTAAATTCACACAACATATGTTTCATCTTCCTAATCTGGGGCTCGAGCCACCGACCTCTGGTCCTACCAAGCAGTCAAGAGTTCGTCCTCAAGACTCTGGGCAGGAAGCTATCCAAAACTCCGCGCTTGTCACAGCCAGGCTGCGGAGCTTCGCCCGGGTCCCCACTGCGAGCTAAATTCGGGAAAGTTCCTAAAATGCCGGGATGGCTGCGGCGGGGTCGGGGGCTCGCTGCCCTTCGGTGGGAAGAAAGCGGATCGTCGCGGCCGCCCAGCCCGCCGTGCACGCCGCCCGCCCGCCCACAGCCCGCGCCCGCCCCACGCTGCCGCGGCCCTCGGACCCACCCGGAGGCCTCTGTGCGGGGCTGTGCAGAGCCGACAAGTTCAGCGCCGCCGCCTTCTCCCGAACCGTGGCCATGACCGCGGCGGGCTAGGCACGGCCGTCCACGCAGCTGCCGCGGCTGCTCCGCAAACTGCGCGCCCGCTCCGGGGCCTCGGGTTAACTGGCCCGCCGGGGGGCGGGGCTCGCGGGCTCCGCCCCTGGTGGTCACGTGTCACCCTGGCAGGCTCCGAGGCTGCCGCCTCTGCGCTCCGAAAGCCTGGGGCGCTCAAGGTGGGCCATGCCCAGGTAAAAAGTACTTCTCGCGGCGCGGACTTTGGAGTGCTCGTCGGCACTAGCCCGAGGCTGGACCCGCTGAGTCTAAAGGTGTCCCTCGCGGGTATACCCTCGCCCGAGCCTCACTGCTCCAGGTCCCAGCGCCTTCACCTGCGCCTATGAGGAACAGGTTGGCTGGGCTTTTCACGAAGATTACCTGAAGTCAAGTTTAGCGTTTAGTATTTGAACCATAAATGCTTCCAAGTGTGTCACGATAATAAATGCTTCGAGTTTTTTCCTCCATAGATCCCGTCCCTCTAAAGAGCAAACAAAGCCTTATCTGGCTCAGGAGAGCAATGTCTAGAGGTCAGAGGACCGCAGCAACCAAAGATCATGGGGCAGCCTGCCAAGGAAATCTGTGTTGATTCTAAATTAACCCTGGGTCTGGTGAGCATGGGGCATGCTGCGGGAAGTGGGAGAGCAGGCTGGAGCTGGAAGAAAGAGAAGGTTGTTGCTGGAAGCACCTAGGTTTCTTGTAGTTGAGGCAGGGAAATCAGAGGCACAGTGTTGAATGGTGTAGGAAGATCATTAAACCCATTGATGGATGCATGCCCTTTTGTTTTGTTTTGTTTTGTTTCCTTTTCTTTTTTCTTTTCCGTTCTTCTTCTGAAGAAAGATGTGGACTCACTATATACCCTAGCTGGCCTTAAATTTGCTCTGTAGACCAGACTGGCCAGAAACTTGAGAATTCCCGACTGCCTCTGTCCCCTGAGTTCTGGGAATAAAGGCATGCCCTGGCATTGCTCGCCCTTTCTCTAACTCCCTACGTCTTTGAGGGGTGGGACGACAGGAGAAATGACTCAGCAGGCCAGAAGAGCTCTATTCCCATCCCAGTACCTTTGTACTGGCTCACAACTGTCTGTCTGTAACTCCAGCTCCAGGGTTTCTGATGCCCCCTTCTGGCCTCTGCAGACACCCTACCTCAAGTCTTCATGGCCATGGTTGTACAGCATGTTTTCCTAATTTCTGGTCTATCTAAGGAAAACAAATCTTTTCTTTTTCGTTTTCTACCCCCGCCCCATGCCCCAGAGACAGGGTTTCTCTCTGTAACAGCTTTGGAGCCTTTCCTAGAACTCGCTCTGTATACCAGGCTGGACTCGAACTCACAGAGATCTGCTTGCCTCTACTCCCCCCTCCCTGCATGTTTGAATGCATGCTCTTGTGGGTGTGCTTGCTCTCTGTCTGTGTCTTAAACCTATTAAGCTCAGTTTATGTTGGCAGAGGGCCTGCCCTGGAGTGTCACTCATATACCAGGGGTCATATCTTTAAAGAAGGCTGACTTTCTCCCAGCAGCTATCACAACCAACAGCCTCTCAACTAGAGATGGGACTGTGTGCCCACATCCCCTCCTCTGTGCTAGAGTTTTTGTTGGCTTTAACTTGGATAGGTTTTATATATGTTGTCATAGTCACTGTAATTTCTTTCTTTCTTTCTTTTTTTTTTTTTTTTTTTTTTTTTTTTTTTGGTCATTGAATATCTTTATTACATTGGTTCACTTATAAAAAATGCCACCTCCTTTTCTTTTATTCATTCAATATAATCATTCTATTATGGTGCTATTAATTTGAATCATTGTAATATCATATATACATCTGCCTGTTGTATCTGGAAAATGCTTTGGGGGGTTGGGGGTTTTGTTTGTTTTTCGTCGATAAGTCACATTTTCTTTGTCTGTTCATCTATCAGTGAGTATTCCAACTGTTTCCATGTCTTTTTGTTTGTTTGTTGAGACAGGGTTTCTCTGTGTAGACCTGGCTGTCCTGGAATGAAATATGTAGACCAGGCTGGCCTCAATCTTGGAGATACCCCAGACTCTGTCCCCAAAGTACTGGAATTAAAGGTGTGTGCCACCACTGCCTGCCTGGTTGTGAATCATTCTCCACTGAACATGGGTGGCAAATATCTCTAGAAGATTCCATTTTTGGAGCTGGAGAAGAGCTCAGTGATAGAAGACTTGTTTGGTGTGTATAAGACCGAGTTCCATCCCCAGCACCTCAAACACACACTCTGAGAGCTCCTTCCTTCAGTTCATTGCTTATATGCGCAGAAATGAGATCCCTGTATCATATTGTAATCTTTTTTAGTTTTTTTTTTTGAGGAATTTGTCTCTTTTTTTTTTCAGTAATAGTCATGCCATTTTACAGCTCCACCAGCAATGTACCAGAGCTTTTCTATATCATTGATGTTTTAAATTTTGCATGTCTTTATTATTTTAGTAGTCCCAAGAATCTTTGAGTTTCCTCCCAGTGCTGGAGCTGGAATTCAGATCCTTGGACAAGCTAAGCAAGTGCTCTGCCTCCAAGTTACACCTCCGGTCTTTATTTTTGGTTTTATTTTGAGGTAGGATCTTGCCACATAGCACAGTGGCTTCAAACGTGGGATCTTCTTGCTACAACTTCCTGCACGCTGGGAGTGCAGAAATGGTGTTGAGAACTAGTTCATATGCTTATTGGTCATTTCTGTGTCTTTTTTGTGAGAAACATCTGTGGTAGTTCATTTTTGAGTCAGCTCACTTTTGAAAAGTTTTAATTTATTTGAAAAGTTTAATTTTTTTTTGTGTGTATATGGATGTTTTGCTTTCATGTATGTCTGTACACCAGAGGCCAGAAGAGGGTGTTGGATCCTCTGGAACTGGTGTTACAGATGGTGGCAAGCTACAAAGTAGGCTCTAGGAATTGAACCTAGGTCCTCTGGAAGAGCAGCCATCTCTCCAGTCTGGGACTGTAGTTGGACTCTTTCACCAGGACCATCAGCTCCCCAGTAATGACATGGAGGCTTATTATGAAAGTCCAACTGGTAGCTAGCTTAGGCTTGTTTCTAACTAGCTCTTATAACCTAAATTAACCCATTTCTATTAATTTACTTTTTGTCTCATGGCTTTATTATCTCGTCTTCATAATGCCCATCCTGCTTGCTCTGCATCTAGCTGGTAACCTCCGCCTTCTTTCTCTCTGCCCCCAGATCCTGCCTAGCACCAAATCTCATTTGAGATGGTTGTGAGCCACTGTGTGGTTGCTGGGAATTGAACTCAAGACCTCTGGAAGAACTATCAGTGCTGTTAACCACTGAGCCATCTCTCCAGGCCCCTCAGCTTTTTATTAAACCAATCAGAGTGACACATCTTCACAGTGTACAAAAGATTATTCTACAACATGGTTCCCTGTTTTGTTGTTGTTAAGTTTTAGTTCTTCTTTATATTAACCCTTTATTAGACTTGTGATCTGTAATTATTTTCACCATTTGTTTGTTTATTTGTAGACAGGGTCTCACATAGCCCAGGCTGGCCTGGGGCTCACTGTATTTGTAAGGATGATTTTGAACATCTGATCTTTCAGCTTCCTATTGAGTTCTGGGGATTAAATCCCAGGCTACCAATTGAACTAATATTTATAGCTCCCTATCTCATATCCATATTTCATAGCTTATAACTCTCTTATAACTATTTCATATCTGTATTTCATAGCTTAATCCCAGCACTAGGGAGGTAGAGACAGGAGTGATATGGCTGCAGGGAAGAGAGAGAGGAATATAAGGAGGGAGGAGACAGAGCTCATTGAATTCAGTTTGAGGATTCCTAGAGACAGGTTTACTCATTTGGTCTGAGGATTCGGTAGAGTTAAGAAGTGTAGGGATTAGGGCATCTCCCATCAAAGAAGTCTCTCTAGAGCTGGCTCCTTTACTTCTCTGGTCTTTCAGCATATACCCTGATATATGACTCTGGGTTTTTATTATTAAGACCTATTAGAACCTGGGCTACAGTTACAGTTACCATATGGCTCAGATCTTGCAGGCTCAAGATAATGGAAAGATGACCACCAAAAGCTTTTGTATGAATGTCCAAAGCAGCACTGTTTATATTAGCTAAAAAGCAGAAGCAACTCAAATGTTCATAGACTGATGAATAAACAAATGTACCATATCTACACAGGGACATTTAGCCCAATAATCAAATGAAGTAGTAATATAGGTGACCACATGACTGAATCTTGAAAATGTTATGTTAAGTGAAAGAACTCAGATGCCATTAGTATAATCATCTAAAATGTACATATTCATAGTGAAGGCAGATACCTGGTTCCTAGAGATTGATGGGAGAGAAATAGATTAATGAATAATAATAGATAGGGGATTTCTTTCTAGACTGATGAGGCTTTCTGGACTTAGTGATGATGGTTGCAAAACCTTATAAATATACTAAAAGCAACTTATTGTATGTTTAAGGATACATATTATAGTATTTCAATAAAAATTATCTTTTTGCCTTATCCCTTAAAAACATTGCAACTAATGCTTATAAAAATTAAAATGTGTAAGGCAATAGTGGTACATGCCTTTAATCCCAGCACTTGAGAGGCAGAGGCAGAGGGATCTCTAAATTCAAGGCCAGCATAGTCTACAGAGTGAGCTCTTGGAGAGCCAGGGCTATAAAGAGAAACCCTGTTTGAAAAATCAAAGATTATTTTACATGTTTTACATAGTGTGTGTATGTGTATGTGTATGTATGTATATGTGTGTATGTATGCATGTATGTGTGTATATTGTGTGTATGTATGTGTATGTATGTGTGTATGTATGTATGTCTGCATGCACGCGCGTGCGTGTGTGTGTGTGTGTGTGTGTGTGTGTGTGTACAGGCAAAAATCACAGTGCACATGTGGAAGTCAGAAGACAACTTCTGAGAGATCCTTATACCATGCAGTTTCCAGGAATGGAATTCAGGCCATCAGCCTTGACAGCAGGTGCCTTTAACTGTTGAGCTAACTTGCAAGTCCAAATATTATTTTTGTTTTTAAATTTTATTTTTCTACTTGTGCATGCCTGCATGCTTTCTTCAATGTCATTCCTCAGATGTCATCCATTTTTTCCCCAGAATTATTTTATGCATACATTGCCTGCATATATATGTATGTGTACAGTATGTGTATGTCTGGCACCTGTCAAAGTTTGAAGAGTGTGTCAGATGTCCTAGAACTGAAGTTACAGATGGTGTGAACCACCATGTGGGTGCTGGGAACCGAACCCAGGTCTTCTGTAAGAGTGACAAGTGCTCTTAACTCCTGAGCCAACTTTCTAGCCTCAAGCTCATATTTTCTTGTGAGACAGTCTCGATATGTAGCCCTCACTGTCCAGCAACTCTCCATGTAGACAAGGCTGACCTCAAACTCATAGAGATCTGCTTGTCTCTGCCTCCTGAGATATACTAGGTGGTATTTTATCTGTTTACATATTTTGAATGGTGGGGAATTCAACCCAGGACCTCACACAATTTAGGCAAGATATACCTCCATTCTTATTAAAATGATTTTAAAAGCATTTGTTTGCAATATGTAGACATTGTGTTCTTAGGCCTATGAACATGTAATAGTACAAGAGTGTGATGTGGAAACAAATTTGTATTGTGCTAAGGAACTAACTCCAAGTGATAAGCTAGCACTCACAGCAATGTATTGTTAAGATGCTTACACTAGGAGAGGCAGTATGTCTAACAATACAACAAAAGAGGGAGAAAGAGAATAGGACTATATAATAAGGTGACATTTCCATACATTACCAGGATTAAGTTCATCTGAAGAGCAATTACCCAAAGCAAAGAGTATAATGAAAAAATAATTTCAAGGTTATATTATAAAATATTTACTAGCTGAACATGTTGTCATATGCCTTTAACCCCAGAACCCAGGAGACAGAGGCAGTCAGATCTCTGTGGGTTCCAGGCCAGCCTGATCTCCAGAGTGAGTTCCAGGATAACTGGAGCTATGTAGAAAGGCCCTGTCTCAAAATACAAAGAAAAAAAAAAGACAATATTTACTTAGTTGGGCTTGGTGAAACACAGCTGTAATCCCAGCATGGAGGTACATGAGGAAGAAGGATTAATATGATGAGTTCAGGTCCAGTCTAGGCTACAGGGAGACCCTATCCTAACAAACAACTAAACAAAAAAATAAAAAACAGAAATGTCAAATAGGGTTGAACACTTGCTCTCCTTGCAGAGGACGACAATCCCAGCACCCATGAGGTAGGTAGCTCATACCATTTATAACTCCAGTTTCAAGGGATTTGACTCCCTCTTCTGGCCTCCATGAATATTACATGCATAAAAATGAATAAATAAATTTATATTGTAGGAGTACAGGCAAGTGATACATATTTAACATGTATAAGGCCCTGGGGATTCAATTCACAGCACCAATAAATGAGTAAACAAATGTATTGAAAATAAAATCACAGAAAAAAATGTATCATGTAACTACAAGAAAGCTGGGGTGGACATACAAATACAAGACTTTCAGTTGCAGCCTAGGGGACTTACCCTGGTGACCTTAGCTCACAGGAGGCTCAGGTAGAGGATGCCAAACTTGAGGCTAACTTTGATCTACATAACAAGATTCAGGATAGTGTAAGCCACCTGTTCACAAAAATAAAGACAGGTGATAGACATTTACATTTAAATAGTCTCCAAGAAGCCATCACCTGGGTGCTGGAGGTGATTAACCTTTGGTGGTTAAGAGCACATATTGTTCTTGCAGATGACCCAATTTCAAGTCCTAGCACCCGTGTAGGCAAATCACAACTGCCTGTAGCCCCACCTCCAGGGGATCTGGCACCCTTTTGTTGTCCTCACATGCAGATATATATACAAAAATAAGCAGCTGTCACTCATCCTGAGGCGGGACCTTTCCGTGATGCAGCTGTCTTAGGGTCTTTCGTGCACCTGTAAGCAAGCCAGATCAACTCTGGTTCACCAAGCTACACGTGCTTGGAACCACACCTTTTGGCACTCCATCTACAGCGAACAGACGCTTGTTTACATCTCCCCAAGAAAAATGAACACAATATGTTAAGGCTGGATGCACAGATTTGTAGAGTTGGCTGGTTTGGTTTCTCCTGAGTTTGCACAGGCTGCCTTCTCACTGTACATACTCCTGCTGTTTCTTCCTCACTGGGGGAGGTCACACACTCCTTTAATTACAGCAGAGGCAGGCGACTTCTGTGAGTTTGAGGCTAGGTTGGTGTTCATAGTGAGACTTTGAAACAAAACTACCTCTCTAGAGGCCATTTCCACAGACTCACAGGCCTGTAATATATGGCTAGAACTGGAGGTCAAGTTGAGCAAAGTGAGCCATACTCACATATTGTGGTCTCAAGAGGAATCTGAATTTGTGTGTGTGTGTGTGTGTGTGTGTGTGTGTGTGTGTGTGTGTGAGAGAGAGAGAGAGAGAGAGAGAGAGAGAGAGAGAGAGAGAGAGAGAGAGATCATTTAAGTAGAGATGGGATAAGGGAAGGTTTTTTTTTTTTAATGATTTTTATTTTATTTGCATTGGCATTTTACCTGCATGCATGTCTGTGTAAGGTGTCGGATCCCTTGGAGCAGGAGTTACATGCAGTAATGAGCTGCCATGTGGGTGCTCAGAATTAAACCAGTCCTCTAGAAGAGCAGCCAGTGCTCTTAACCTCTGAGCCAGCGGGAAGAGACCTTAAAAAGGGCAGGGAAAGGGTGATGGGATGGATGCATGTAATGTGAAAACTGCAGACATGACTGTTTGAAAAGGGGACTAGCAAAAGATACTGGGAGATAAGGGAGGGCAGTGGATTAGAATAAGATAAAAACATAATGACATATGGTCTATAATTCAACAAATTACTTGGTATGCTACTTTAAAGGTTTATAAAATGGGGGCGGGGGCTAGAGAGATGGCTCAGCAATTAAGATCACGTGCAGCTTGGTGTCAGTCCCCAGAGCCTACATACAGGGCCCCTTAGCACTGTTTGTGACTCCAGTTCCAGGTGACTCAGTGTTCTTCTGGCCTCCTGGGGCACCAGGCATGAAATGCGTATCATACATGCAAACAAATCCCTCATACACATTGTTACAGGAATTCTGATGCTGGTTTGCTAGCCAATTGTTTTTAGCCCCAAGAGCAGAGTCTTTACTGGGTACATGACGAATAAAATGGGGGGCTGGGAGATGTGCGTTCTCTTGAGAGGTGGAGATGCTGCAGCCAACAATTCGAGGAGTGCTGCTGGGTTAGGGTCCCCATTCCCTGGGGAAGAGGAAGCCAGTGGGAGCAGCTTGTTTTGTAATTACTGTGCACTGATTTTGCCAATTAATAAAGGGCAACACATTCCCCTGACTTACTCCTTTACAAGTGTGGGACAAGAAAAAAAAAAAAAAAAACCAGCAGTGAAGGGTTGTGAAGAGGGCATTGGGAAGTTAAGCGATTTGTCCTAAATACTTCTAGAAGCCAAACTAAACAATCATCTCCATTTGGATAAAAACAGTTACCTCCTCAGACATCACAGCTATGTGTAAAACACATAAGATAATTTCTTGACTGCTAGTTAACATCACAAAGTAGATAAAGTTTAACAGACCAATTAGTAATTGTACCTTTTCATCTGAAAGCACTCAGCACTCAATTATTCATATCTTCAGAGGAGATATGTACATAACTGAAAATGATCAATAAGCAAGCTCAGCTTTACTTTATGGAG
The DNA here is from genome assembly GCF_943737965.1 of Phodopus roborovskii. Lineage (NCBI taxonomy): Eukaryota > Metazoa > Chordata > Mammalia > Rodentia > Cricetidae > Phodopus > Phodopus roborovskii. Next base: position 3,893,413 of record NW_026126418.1, on the reverse strand, counting down.
TATGCTTTTCATTTTGATTAACATGGTTCCTTTTGAAATTGATGATTTACTTAAAGCTGAGCAACAGAAGGGTAATCTGTGCCAAGACTTGTGACTCCCCAGCATTGGGAACTGAAGGAATATTTAGGCTTTCAACAACTTTGTAAAGGAAAAACTTTACTCTTTTTCCATCCACATGGACTTTTCCTTTCTAATAGATCTTTCTTTTAATATTTCTACTTAGAAGACAAAAAAATGTAAAAGTGATTTTATTATTGTTGTTTTTCAAGACAGGGTTTCTTTGTGGCTTTGGAGACTGTCCTGGAACCAGTCTGGTCTTGAACTCAGAGATCTACCTGCCTCTGCCTCCCAAGTGCACCACCACCACCCAGCTAGTATTATTTTTTAATTAAATTTTGTATATGATGGGGCAGAGGATGCAAGAATACCAGAGGACATTTTGTAAAGCTATTTCTCTTTACAGCTTTACTTGGGTTCCAGGGTTCAAACTCAGGTCATTTGGGCTTATAAGGAGTATGTTTTACCTGCTGAGCCATTTCTCAGGCCCAGAAAAATCATCTCAAGGTCAAGGTTAAATAATTGACCCTAGAGAACTTCTCTCAGGTGCCATGGTGATTTGAAAGAAAATGGCTCCCAGTGGGAAAGGCATTAGTGGGATGGGAGGCCTCGTTTGAGGAACTGTGTCACTGTGGAGACAGGATTAAAGCTGAAGAGAGACAAAGTAGCCAGCCACTAGAGAGTTCTCACCAATGTTCAGACCAAAGGGGCTCAGGGATGATCCACTGAACCTGACTTTATGCATTCTTTTCTCCTTCTGCCTTATATTCCTCTCTCTGCCCAGCCATATCACTCCTGTCTCCACCTCCCTAATGCTGGGATCAAAGGTGTGAGCTCTGTTTCTCTTTTAGACGGATTCACTCTCTTGTAGCCCAGGGTGGCCTTGAACTCTGTCTCCAGAGTGCTGGGATTAAAGGTGTGTACTACCACTTCCTGGCCTCTATGGCTATGGCTAGCTTTGCACTGTCATCTTCTGGCAAGATTTATTAGATCATAAACAAAGTATCACCACATAGAACCCTCCACCCCTTTTCTAGCACTATGTCTGCCTGCATACCATGTCCTACCATGATAATGAACTGAACCTCTAAACTGTAAAAGAGCCGCCCCAATTAAATGTTTTCCTTTATAAAAGTTGCCATGGTCAGGGTGATTATTCATAGCAATAGAACCCCCAAGATGGATGTTAAATACATTTTACCAAAATGGTAGAACAAGACAGTAATGAAACATAGTTAAGAGCTACTCTTTAGCTTTCCAATATAGATCATTTGAATAACCCTGTGTGTACTAGAACTCACTCTGTAGACCTGGTATTAAATGCATGTGCCACCAGCACCCAGCATAACTTCCTTTTTATTTGAGTGCATTGCCTGCATTGTGTGTGCACCACGCATGTGCCAGGTGCTGATCAAAGTCAGAAGAGGATGTTGGATCTTTTGGAGCTGGAGTAATAGGTGATTGTGAGATGTCACATGGGTGCTGGGAATCAAACCCAAGTCCCCTGCAAGAACAGGCCCTCTTAATGGCTGAGCCATCACTCTAGCACCATTGTTTTAGAGTTCCTACGGCTGTGAAAAGACACCATGACCACAGTGACAAAAGGGAGACATTTCACTGGGGGAGGGCTTACAGTATAGAGGTTTTGTCCATTATCATCATGGTTGGGAAGCATTTTTCTATGCAGGCAGACACAATGCTATAGAGGTAGCTTAGAGGTCTATGTCTGCATTCAAACGCAGTATAAAGAGACAGAGCCACTGGGCTTGGCTTGAGCTAGGAAACCTCCAACAAGACCACATCTACTCCAACAAGGCCATAACTTTTAACAGTGCCACACTCCCTATGGGCCTATGGGAACCATTTTCATTCAAACCACCACAGACCTATGAGGCCTTTTCTGTGTAAAACAAAGGGATTAAAAGGTAGGGTTTTTAGCAGCCTAAAATAATTATGTAAGACTACATGTTGGCAATAACTTCACTTGAAATACTTGGGCTGCCAGGTAGTGGTGGTGAATGCCTTTAATCCCAGCACTTAGGAGGCAGGTCTCTTGAGTTCAAGACCAGACTGGTCTACAGATCTAGTCCCAGGATAGCTAGGGCTTGGGGTTTATTTTTGAGACTCACGGTTTATTTTGGTCTCAAAATGCAGCCTTGGCTGGCCTCCAACTTAAGACACCTGCTTGCCTCTGCCTTCCAAGTGCTGGCACTTTATATATATATATACATAAAACCTGGACTGGTAATACTTTATGTATTCTCTGAGAAATATGAACACAGTGATACTTTTAGTTATCCAATATCTGCTGCTTGTAATTCTTATAACCAAAAAAAAAAAAAATACAAACACATTTTGATTTGTTTAAAAAAATTGTTTTCATTTTAATGATCTGAGTTAGTAACAAATATACAAAATTGTCTTTCACATTTCCATACATGGTAAAATGGACCAGTTGAAAATTCTGGAGTACAAATGCAGGTTTCTTTGTATCCTTAGGCTTAGTTGTTTGTTTTATAAATAGAAGTGATTAAAAAAAAAAAAAAACAAGCATTTGTGAACACGGATGTTAAAAGTTGTGCATCTGACTTGAAGCACAAACAAGAGTTCTACACTGTTCATTTGTGCAGTTGTATCCGGTATACCTGACACAGGAGCAGCTATCCTGGGCTATTTCACTGTATTGGAAAAGCATTTTTGTGAAACAAAACATTTAAAACAAAAAATTACATTCTGCAAATACATTAAGATTTGTAACCTACACATCTGAAACAAAGCTGCACCAATAACCGGAGTGCTGACCTCACCAGGGAATCAAGCAGGTAAAGACTGAACTACAAGGACAGTGAGAAGGGGACTCTCCAGCCAGCAATGGACACCAACACACAAACAAAAACAGCTTCTAGTCATATACTTAGACCTATAGATTGGAATTTATCTGCTTCAAGGAAAATAAATAGTAAATAGAAAAATTAGTCTTAAAATGTGAAGCTTTGAAAATAGCCCTGAAGTGTAAACCCATCCATAAATTTTCAAGTTTTAGAAATTTAAAACTATCAAAATTAAACAAAAGTATATTAAACATTTAAAAATAGGATTATTTCTTATCTGACCAATATTTTCAATTTGGCAAAATCATAGGAAAATGGATAGCTTCTAGTTCAAGTTAACGTGACAAATCATCATAAAATTAGACTTATAAGGGATCAACTACTAATGGGGTTATATCAAAACAACAAGGAGGCCCTTTTGGCAATCACTCTCCTGGGCTAGTAACAAATCAGCACAGAACACCTTCTACATCAACTTACTCCAGGTTGCTATGTGCACTGGAGGGAGGAGGTGGAGGAGGATACCCAGACCTGGGACAAGCTAGCCACATGCTCTGCACTGAGCTACATCCCCAACCCGCCAGACCTCTATAGGTAGGAGAATCCAATCTTTCTTAACATCTGTTTTATGGTAATATGTGCTTCACCTCTTTATCTACAACCTAAATGTTTTCCTATATTATACATTTAAAATTCCATGGCAAACACTAACCAACTAAACATTTATTTAGCTTCCTTCAGACAAAGGACTGGTGTATGGTTATAATATAATCCTACTTTTCCCTAAGGCCTGAGGTTGAAGTTTTCCTATGTTATACAGAATAAACGAGGAAATAATGCAGCTAAACAACAGGGCCTCTGAGGGAGGATCAGAGCACATGGCCTTCTACATTGTGGTTGTATATTACAAACAGTAATACAAATGTAAACTGGTTAAGGGCAACTGCAGTTCAAAAGGAAATAGAAAGCCCAGCATGGTGGCATATGCCTATGATCCCAGCATTCTGGAGGCTGAGGCAGGTGGGTTGCCATGAACCTGGAGCCAACTTGGACTACATAGTGAGTTCTAGACCAGGCTGGGCAAAGGTGTGAGACCCTGCTTTAAACAACAGAAATGTGTATTTTCATTGTAGATGCATTCATGAAAATGAAGTTCAAATATGTATTTTACTCTTTATAATTCAATATGCAGGTAAAGGTGTATAGGCATGCCAACTCCATGTTGGAAACATACTTGACTTTATGCCCAGAGTCAATATTATCAGAATGGAATATGGCTGTTTCCTGTTCTACTCTGCTTGTAAAATGAATCTCATGATTTCCCCCGCCACTGGCACCTCCCATATGGACTATATAAAATAAACCCAATAGGTTGTTCTTGTTCTCAAATAAGCATTTTAAAACTTTCAGAAATGATACATTTGACCCTAGAGAGAAACTTCCATTACTTGGTACTATTGAGTATAATAGCAGGTACAAATGTTAAGGATATTGCTTTTATTAAGATAATCACCAGAAATAAATGTTAGTGTAACTCAGATGCTCATTTCCACCCAATGTGAACAGTGTTTTATTCTTAGATCATGTGGCATATTAACTTCAACTGTTGTCAGTTTACTGCCTATCCTCAAAACCAAGACAACAGGCTTATCCAAGTAAGTATGTCACATCTGGGCATTGGACAGTAACACTGCTTTCTAGATGGGGAGTAAGGCACTAAATGGTGGTAAAATAAACAAAGGTTTGATGATTTACTTCTTTAGACTCCTAAAAACTGTGATCCTTTACAATGACACTATTAAATCTTCAGAAACAAGGCATCCTGTTGGCAACAAAAAGAAATAATGCAAGGTAATGATGAACCTGATACATTCACTGTCTCAGCTAAACCACTTGAAATGCTGTTAAACTTAGGAAAGCTATACTAGTGTGCATAAGGGTTAAAGGCACCAAAGGAGAACTCCACTTCCAGTTCTGAGAGCTAGGAAAGCTGTGTGTAACACTGCATACTGTCTTATTAATCAGTGTGTGTGTGTGTGTGTGTGTGTGTGTGTGTGTGTGTGTGTGTGTCTTACACACGTTCTCTTCTTTCACAGTGTGGGTCTTGGGAATCAAACTCAGTTTGTCAGGCTTGGCTGCAAGTGCTTTTACCCACTGGGCCATCAAAATGTTACCAGTAGTTAACTTTTTGCTTGTTTGTCCTGGAGCTCACTATGTCCAACAGGCTGGCCTCTAACTCAACCAGGCTGGCCTTGAGCTCTTGACCACTTGCCTCTGCCTCCCAAGTGCTGGGATGAAAGACGCCCAGCAGTAGTCAACTTTTACTTTGACAAATCAGTATAAATCAAGTGCTAGTTTGGTAAGAAATTTATTTTATGAAATATGAAATTAGTGCAGTGTTTCACACAGTCCCATTTATAAAGCTAAACTAATTCTAGCACCAAATGAATATTCGGAGTTAACACTAGGGCAAAACAAAAATGGCCATTTCAAGACAGAATGTATAATGGAAATGACATGTACCTACACAGGGTTTACAGAAAACAAAATGAAGGATAGAAAAATTAAAACCACATCTTCTTTGTGAAAAATACAACTATTAGTGAAATAAAATGTACAATTGAAAAATTTCCAAAAGGAAAAAAAAAACACTATAAACAAAAATACTTTTCTTTAAAACAGGGAAAATAGTACGTCACTTTTTTCATCACAATATAACTTGACACAAAAAGAAGTCACAGAATTGCACAGTTCACACCCAGATTCCTGGCTGCGTTAAAGGACTCCATAGAGCAGAGCGCAGCTTCTGAGTTTCATGTTTTAAACTGAAGACATTCTCATATAGGATGTCACACCACACAGGCCTGTTTACACGATGTACAATACTTTCCGAATTGTGACCAGACACGAATGCTTTCTGCCACCTCTTTTGTTCTGACACCAGTCATGGGGGAAGTCAGGTCACTTCAATTTTTCTCTAGCAATAAAATTATACTTAGTGCATGCTTTATTATTTGTCAAAAGATGTTTCTGAAAATAAACCTCAGTCACCCCAGTTTATAAAATTAGAAAAACCACTCATTAGGATAAAAGGACTGGCTTCCATGGCAGCACCACTGCCCTCAGCAAAGGTTCTGGTCAAAGTTCCCCATGGGAGAGGGCATGTCTGCAAGACACCACTGGTGGATATTTGATTATCTGTGACACTATGACATCTCATTAGTGCTAAAAGAAAGGTGGGATTTTTATGGAAATATTAGGAACATTTCTGTTGTACATGATTTAGAAGTTCCCCAAATTTTTCAAATAAGTCCTCCACCCACTTCACATTTTTCATACAAAGTTGGACAATTTCTTCCTGTCCTAAATCTTCATTTTTTTTCTGCACAGATGATATCTAAAAAAGAAATAGGTTGTATTAGTTTACACAGATCATGTTACACTTAAATGCTTTCTAAAGCCTGCAGGTACTCATTTTAAATTTATTTACTTTTACTTTTATGTACACTGCTATTCTGCCTACATGCACGTCTATGTAAGGGAGTCAGATTCCCTGGACTAGGTGTGAGTTGCCATGTGGCTGCTGGTAATCAACCTGGTTGCTCTGGAAGAGCACCAAAGCTCTTAATCAATAAGATAACCAATAACCATCTCTCCAGCCCCTTATTATTAAAGCAACATGGTCTTACTAAGTAGTCTTGGCTAGCTCAGAACTTATCATATAGACTAGGCTGTAAACTCACAATGATCCTCCTGCCTCTGGCTCCTGAGTGCTAGGGTTAAAGGCACGAAACAGCTTTTGTACTTATCTTTTTTCACCCCCCCCCTTTATTCACAGCCATAGCAAATGATTATTTCAGACAAGTTTTGATGAAATCAACTCCTGTAATCTTGGGTGCACAGGGCAGGTAAAAGCCTTGGTAAAGTGCTTCATGCTTTCACAATTCCTTCTTACTGTATTAAAAACCAAAGATAAATACTATTTTACATAAAAGGATGTTTTTGCCTACATGCATGTATATGTATCCACTTGTGTACCAGATGCCTACAGAAGCCCTAAGAGGGTGTCAGATTCCTTGGAACTGGAGTTACAGATGTTATCTAGAACTAGACCATATGTGTGCAGGATTTGAACTCAAGTCCTCGGGTAGAGCACCTCTAAACCACTGAGCTGTCTCCAGCACCCCCACTTGTAAAATGACAAATACTGCTGTGAGCTCTATCTCAGGTCACTGTAAACACAGTCAACACAGCTTGTGCCACCATATTTTCTTTCTCCTTTAGACTTTTGAACCTCTTTTTATTTGAGGCTGCCGCCTAACACATTATGTACAGTTCAGAACTGTAGACTGGACAGGACATAGCAGTTAAGAGCAGTTGCTATTCTTGAAGACCTAGCGGTTCACAACTGTCCATACTCTAGTTCCAGAAGCTCCTATGTGCCTTCTTCTGACCTCTGAAGACACATTACAAATAGTGCATACACATACACACAGGCAAAACATTGAAAAACACAAAATAAAAACAAGTCTTTAAAATAAAACAAGGCCAGGAGGTGGTGGCATACATCTTTAATCAATACCAGCACTCGGGAGACAGAGGCAGGTAGATATCTGTGAGTTTGAGGCCAGCCTGGTCTTTAAACAGAGTCCCAGGACAGTCTCCAAACCTTCAGAGAAACCCTGTCTTGAAAAATCAAAACAGCAAAACAAAACCAAAAAACAAAACACAACATTATAGTATGGGTTAGGATAGGTGCTACTGAGCCAGAGAGTGGTGGCACACATCTTTAATCCCAGCACTCAGGAGGCAGAGATCTTTGTGAGTTCGAGGCCACATGGTCTACAGAATAAGTTCCAGGGCAGGCAGGGCTACACAGAGAAACCCTGTTTTAAAACAAACAAACAAACAAACAAAAATTCTGATGATGTCATATAACCTTTCCATCTCAAAACTTATCAACATCAAAAAAATTATAATTCTAACTTCCTTTTTTCTAATTTGAGACAGGGTTTCTTTGTTTAGCCCTGGCTGTCCTGGAACTAGCTTTGTAGACCAGGCTGTCTTATCAGTCTGCCTCTGCCTTCTGGGACCGAGATTAAAGGACTGTGTGTGCTACCACACCCAGCTCAAAACACTACATATTATGGACTTGTGATCAAGTGCTAGCAGCTGAGAAATACAGCCACATATATCCCAACAAGTGAGGAGGGTTTCATGCTTCTTGGCACCAAGAGTAGAGAAACTCAAATCTAGTCATTACTTACAAAAGAATACAGGCAGCTAAGTGAACACACATTTTGTAATTATTTTTAAAGCGCGCACACACACACACACACACACACACACACACACACACACACATACATAGTTAGTTTCTTTAAGAAAATTTAGGGGCTGGAGAGATGGCTCGGAGGTTAAGAGTACTGACTGCATTTCTAGATGTCCTGAGTTCAATGCCCAGCAACCACATGGTGTGGCTCACAACAATCTATAATGAGATCTGGTGCCCTCTTCTGGCCTGCAGGGATACATGTAGATAGAACATGTATAATAAGTAAATCTTAAAAGAAACTCAGGAGGCAGAGGCAGGCAGACCAGAGGCCAGCCTGGTCTACAGAGTGAGAACAGCTGGGGCTACACAGAGAAACCCTGTCTTGAATAAACAAAAAACCCAAAACAAAACACAAACAGAAAATTCAGAAAAGCATGTTATTTCATTTTAAATAAGTAAAAAGAAATTACCTCATTCTTACATATTAGATAGACATGGTATTTATAATGATGGAGTGAATGATACAATGAATATAATTGTATTTTCTCCGGATCAACAGCAAACTCCTAAAAAAGAAAGAAATTTACAGGTACTTTTCATGTAACATTAGAGCTAAAAAAAAAAAAAAAAAAAAAAAAACTAGATTCACAGTTGAATTTCAACCTAGAAAATGTCTTACATGGCTAGGTATGAAGCTGTATTAATATACATGGGAGCTTAAATATAAATTATGTTTTAAATCATGATAAACCACCCTTTATTGAGTTATGAGTATTTGTTATTTGAAAAACTAGCATTACAAAAAAACAGAAAACATGTAAGATAACAAAAGAATAAAAGCCTTTTCTTGTTTTGAGGCAGAACCTTACTCTGCAGCTCAGGCAGGCCCTAGTGCGTCCTGTTCTTAAAACTGAGCCACATGGCTGAGGCTGGCCTTGAACCCCTCATCCTCCTACCATCTGCTTCCCAAGTAGTGCATATAATTGTAACCAGGAGCTACCATTCCAGATGCACACTAAAAGGTTCCTATTACGGCTTCAGAGATAAGTGTGGCTAGTGGCATGTTACATAGTCTTTCATGCTCTTACTCTAGGCTAGGTTTGAATATTTAAGTAACATTAATTTTCTCATTTATTTCTTCCTTTCTTTTGAAACAGGAACATTCATTTTCTGACAAGGAATCACCCAATAAAACCGACTCAAAGCATCCACTCCACACCAGTTCCAGCATAGTTTTTTTAACCAATGTACAACTTGAGTAACTTTGGATTTATTGTATGCATACCATTCCATCTTTGTGCCCTAAATAAAAATTATATGAACACATGGATTTTTGGCTAGCTTTTACTATGGTACCCTAGTTACTTATTACTTTTGATTATGTATATAGGTGTGCAAGAGCCACCTCTCCAGACCCCTAGTACTTAAAACTGTACTTGTCACTATAAATACACAAAGTGTTTTGCTGTAGTTGTCTGGGAGTCAATCAATGGATCTTCTTTGCATGAAGTAAATAATTTTAAACCAAGCTTCATGCATGATTTTAATCCTAGTACTCCAGAAGCAGGTGGGTCAATGCATTTAAAGCCTGGTTTATACAGCAAATTCCAGGATAGCACAGTGAGACCTTATCTCTTAAAAAACAAAAAACAAAAAAACAAAGAAACAAAAAACCCACCCCCAAACAAACATAAATGCTAGTTTTGTTTCTGAGACAGGGTCTCTCCATTATTCTTGCTGTCCTAGAACTCAAGAGTTTCCATTGCCTCTCTCTGGGATTAAAGGTATATGACACTGAACCTGGTTCTTGTAAACTACTTTGCAATAACTGTATACATTGTGTGTGTGTGTGTTTTAAACCTTGTATCTGTCACACATATTTCTTTCCCACAGAAGAATGCTACAACCACCATAAGAACAGTTGTAGACTAGTAGCTGTGGAAACTGTGAATGTAAAATCCCGTTTTTCTCTGAGACAGGGTCTCATATAACCCAGACTACCCTTGAAAGTGCTATGCAGCTGAGGCTGTCCTCAAACTTCTGATCCTTCTGCCTCCACCTACCAAGTGCTAGGAGTCAGGTATGTCCCATCAAGCCCGAATTACTGAATGCATTTTTTTGATGTGAAACTGTTATAATGCTGAACTATTTTCTGAAAAGTTTGTAATAACATATACTATAGAGAGAAACAGATATCATTTTTGTGACTTTAGAGATACATCAATATTCAGTCTTATGAAATATGTGTTTCCAAAGTACATACAGGCAATTTTGAACAGGTAAAAAATGATTAATTTTCTTGTTTTACCACTCCACAATGCATATATACTCTAAAACATGTTATACATATTCTCTCCCCCACCTCCCCCAGACAGGGTTTCTCTGTGTAATAGTCCTGGCTGTCCTGGAATTCACTTTGTTGCCCCTGGCTGGTCTTGAACTCACTAAGATCTGCCTGGCTCTGCCTCCAAGTGCTGGGATTATAGGCATGCACCACCACCCCTGGTGACACATCAATATTCTTAATGAATTAAAAATAGTTTTAAAACTATATGCAAAAATATAAACTACAACATCAGATGCTTCCCTTATTAGTTTATTTTATAAATTCAGTGAACACTCTCTATTGCCAGGTACAGTTCAATGCATACACAGAATAAATAACAAACTGCTTATTCTACCCCAAAGACGACACTTCATGATAGCACATATGCTTGTTTCAAAGGTGTCTTGGGAGCTGCATAACTGGAATAGGTATACATTCATTAAGCAATACGTACTTACCTGTGCAGACTTAGTGGTTGTTTTAGAAGTCCTTAGAGTTTTCTTATTATAAGCTTTGCCATTCATTTTTATTTTAGAAATAGTAGATCCTCCACTTTTTGCTTTAGAGTCTCGAGTAATAATTGTTAGTTCAGGAAAACTTTCCAAAGCATTCTTTAAAATAATGAAGGATAATAACTGACATCAGAAGAAAACTAACTGGAATTCGCAGCCATTCAAAATTTATATACATGCAAGTGCACGTGCGCGCCCACACACACACACACACACACACACACACACACACACACACACACACACACACGTGAGCGTAGATAGTCACAGTGGGATGTAGTTATAGATCATTGAACCTTCTCCCACAGAGTGAGGGTTCTGTCTCTCATTCTTTGAATCTGACCTGACTTTTTTGAGCAACAACATTCCACGCTGAAGAAGTCCTGAGTTATTACTAGTAATGACTTTTGACTGTGAAATAGGGATATATGCATTTCTTCCACCCTTACTAATACCCTGAACCAGAGGCAAACCAGCTACACGAAGGTCATCAGATTCTAAACGAGGATAGGGATAAAAGGCAGTAAGAAGAATTACTGTTTTCCGGGACTGCACAGAAAAAATTCTGAAGCAGTTTGATGGTGCTTTGACCACAGAAAAGGAGCCACTACTGATGAGCAGCAGCCACATGGCAGACTCATTCCGAGTCTAGTCTTCAAACCACTCACTTTTATGTCTTCACCTGCTTGGTAAGGCATCGTGACCTGAGAAGCTGCATACAGTAACAGAATGATCCCTGAAGACAACAACTATGATGACTTTGATCACAGCTTTCTAAAATGGCAGTTAGCTAGCAGCCCCATGAGTTATTATGCATTAAGGGCTAAAAGTGCTGTTACATTTATGGATCAGAATGTAATTTAACTTTCACTATTCTCTTCCAGATTTCCAGTTTCTACAAACAGGTATTGTAAACTTAAAAAGAGTACACTTAAAAAACATACAAAATTTTTTCTTAGGTCTAAATGTAACAGGGAACTGTCATTTGATAAACTTAACAAAACCTTTCGCATATCTACTTAAGGCACTCCCATCAATTTCTACCTCACTCCTTCCTCACATTACTTGGGTTTTTATCATATACACTGGTGCTTTGCACTTAAAAATACCCTAGTTAAATAATTCTGGATCCAGAATTGCCAGTTACAACAAGATGAATTTCAAGTCTAAAAACTACTGGCACTAAGTCACTGGAGATAAAAGGAGAAAACTTACATTTTCCAATGAGGACAAGATGCTAAAGATCCTTACGGGTAAAGACAGAGCACCACTAACTTTGGAAGGTTTTATGGCATACTTTTAAAATAACCAAATGTGGGGCTAGAGACCTGTCAGTGGTTGAACACTACTCTCACAGGCATCAGGTTTGGTTACCAGCACCCCCATGGAAGCTCACAAAGGTTTTTAATTCCAGTTAGAGTGGGATCAGACAGTCTTCCGGCCTCTGAGGGCATTACTGCATGCATGCAGTGTACTTACATACATGCAGGTAGAATACCCATAAACATAAAAGATAAATAAATCAAAATTTAAAAGGCACCAAATTTATCGTAGCAAGTGGAAATTGAACTAAATATTTTTGCTTTCTCTCCTTTATTTGGGAGCTGTGTAGATCATGGAATCTGGGACCTCATGTATTTTAAGCAAGCATTCTACCATGAACTAACTATATACCCCTACTACTATATTACATATTTCTTTTGTTTGGTTTTTAAAAAGTGTTTGTGTGTTTTGTTTTTGAAACAGAATCTTATTATGCAGGCCAACCTAGCCTAGAGCTCACAGACAGCCTCCTGCCTCAGTTCTAAAATGCTGAACTTATAAGTATGATCTACCATGTTCTGGCTGTGCTAATTACTTCTAAAGCAAACACTTCTCATAATCTCCTATTTGAAGCATTTTTTAAAAATTTAACTTTTCTTACAAATGCATATAATTACCATCAATGGAAAAACAACAAACTTTGCCCAAGTAGATATAATCAAATAGATCAAAACGTTACACATTAAAAAGGAAACCCGAGAAGTTTTCTGTACTGAGGAGTTTTTATGATAAATTTTCTGAATTCAGATCATCTTTCAATTCTATATTTTAGGTAATAAAAATACCAACTTATATTGTTAAGATACATTAACAGTAAAACTAGAATTCCTCATTTTCCTGCCTCCACTTTTCAAGTGTTGGGATTATAGTTATGTTTCCACACCCAGCTAATCTTTAATTATAGGTACAATGTCTAAGTTTTAAAATATTTTAAAATTATTTTTAAGATTTATTTATATATGAGTATTTTGCCTGAATGTATATCTATGAATCACGTGTGGGGCAGAAAAGGGCACTGGATCCCCTGAGACTGTACTTATAGATTGTTGTGAGTCACCATGTGGGTGAGAGAAATACAACCCGGGTCCGAAGAGTACCATGTGTTCTTATTTGTGGAGCCATCTCTCCAGCCCCAAATACGTAACCTTTTAGAAGTTACAAAAAGATTGCATGCACATTTTGCAGCCACCCACACACAGAAAAATATGTCTTTGAAAGAAAAAAGGATATAAAAGGAATACAAGACATGAATATGGCAGTTGAAGAGAATTACTTTTGGGAAATATGAGAATATTTTAAGAGGAATGTTAAATGTACAAATAACTAAAGGATGAACTTAAACATAAAACAAAAAAGCTAAAAACATGCTAAACAAACTCATAATGAATAAACAACAAATCTTGTTACAGTGGTGCTGGGAGTATAGTGCAGTGGCAGAGCACTTTGCCTAGCATGCATGAGGTCCTACATTCAATTCCCAGCTCTGCAAAAACCAACTGTGCTGGAGAGTGAGAGGGAGGGAGGGAGGGAGGGAGTGAGGGAGGAAAAAATAATCACATTCGTGAGAATGACTTTAATACAATTTCTTTCTGGTGGTTTGGGACTGACTGCCACTGAGGTTTGTTAATACATCACCAAGAGGAAATACCTTGAATGGCTGGTCCAAATGAAGATTCACAAGAAGTCTTTTCCGGTTATCATTCAGCATTCCATCTATTTTTTTCATATGTGGTAAAAGTAGCTCATCTGAAATGACAATTTATTTCAATAGGATAAACTATCATAATGAATATTCTCTAACACCATTTTTTTCATAAACTATCTGCATATTAGAAGACATTAAATTTGTTGGCTTATGTAAAATACAGCTTTTAAGAAATAGGCATTTGGCTGGGTGGTGATGGTGTATGTCTTTAATCCCAACACTTAGGAGGCAGAGACAGGTGGATCTCTGTGAGCCCAAGACCAGGCTGCTCTACAAGAGCAAGTTCCAGGACAGGCTCCAAAGCTACACAGAGAAACCCTTGTGTCGAAATTAAAACCTACAGGAGAAAAGAAATAGGCATGTAGCTTTCAGAGGTCAGCCTGGAAAATAGATTTATCATAGCATGTGAGAAAGCAGCACCTCTACACAGCAATGGGATGTTGGCAAGGTCTTGCATTTCTTTTCTTTTCTTTCTTTCTTTCTTTCTTTCTTTCTTTCTTTCTTTCTTTTTTTTTGTGACAGGTCTCTTTTTGTAGCCCAGGCTAGTATAGAACATAGACCAGGTTAGCTTCATTCTACCTGCTTCAGCCTCTCAAGTGCTGGGATTACATGTGTACATCACTACGTCTGGCACCTTAGCTCAACTAAAATAAAAGCATGACCACTAGATGATTAATTTCTCTAAACCTCATTTATTATCTAACAATAGTAATACAATAAAAACAAACATTCTAAAGTTCTGTAAAACACCGAGTATGAACAAGACTTGTTTTTCTGGCTAGTAGTAGAGATGGGGCCAGGGCCTTGCACACACTAGTTAGTAAGTGTCTTACCATTAACCACAACCCCACTCAGCGATTCCTTGGTTTGTTTGTGATTGAGTCACAGATACTATCTAACTCTAGCTGGCCTGAACTCACTACCTAGACCAGGCTGGCCTAGAACCCACAGACATACACTTGCCTCTGACTCTTAAATGCTGTGATTAAAAGTGGGCATCATCACACTGGACTGAGATACTCTTAATTCACTGTAATTTGAGGCAAAGACAAAGTAGGGGAAGAAAAATTATTATAACCTATTGTCAAAAATATGTCAAAATGGTTATGTTAGAAAAGGGAACAGGTGTGATGACTCATACCTTTAACCTTATCTCAACCCCCCCAAATAAAAACAAAAAGAGGGTGGAGTAAAAATACAAAGGTAATAAATCAATAATTTTTGATATTGTATTAAATACCAGAGGTTATTAGACTTGATTTCCCAGTACAGTACTGACATATATTACATATGCTGTAACATAAGACAAGCAAGCATTAGGGAAAAAAAAAATGTCAAGTGTGGTGACACACACAGTACTTAGCACTTAGGAGTCAGAGGTATGTGGATCTCTTTTGAGTTCAGGGCCAGCCCTGTCTATAGAATGAGATGTTTCAAAACAATCAAAAAACCGACAAGAATAAATAACAAAATAAAAGAGACAACAGTGAGAAAATTCATTTAAACAAACAAAAACATTTTGAATGTGCTCCTTGGCAGGCCATACCATTGCTCTTTTCTAGGGCTTGCATCGTGTCTGGATCCAGAGCAATGCTAACAAGCAACTCCATGTAACTCTTGAAAGTTTCCTTCATTGCTCTTGTGTTCAGAAAACGAGTGACAAAGGGAGCCGGAGGATTAAATTCTAGGACAAATAAGTGAGATAATAAATTTTCCTTTCCTGATAATTTATTTTTATTTATTAACAGTAGCCTATAAACAAGATTGAGGATATAATTTCTTCCAATTTGAGCCTAATTATTTGTTTGGAGAAAACCTAGACAGTGTTGGGGAAATGCCTCAGTCAGTCAAGTGATAACATGAAGATCTGGATTGGATCTCCATTTACCCATATTAAAAGCCAAGTGCTGAGCCAGGTGGTGGTGGCAGAGGCAGGCAGATCTCTGAGTTTGAGGTCAGCCTGGTCTACACAGTATGTTCCAGAGCAGCCAGAGATGTTACTTAGAGAAACAAAAACAAAAACACACTTTGAGTCCCAGCACTTTGAAGCTGGAGCTAGTTAGCCAGTCAGTCAGTCTTGCCTAATCACCACACTCCATGTTTAGTGAAAGATACCGTAAAAAGTCAGGTGACAAGGAAGGCAGCAGACACCAATCTCTGGCCTATATATGCATATATGCACCAACATACAAATGAATATGCGAAGACACAGAAGCACAGACAGAAAACATCCCAGATGAAGTTACGGCAGTACACACCTGCAATCCCAGCACGTAATAGGTGAGGCAGGAAGATCAGGAGTTCATCAATAGCAACTTACCATGTTTAAGGCCAGCCCTGTTCCCACATAAGAGACACAATCAATCACTGTAGAGTTCATTTTTCTGTTGATGCAGGGTTTTCACTCAGCAGTCTTCAAAAAGCATTAACCTCCCAAGTGCTGAACTTATAGTATGTGTGTCACCAGGCCAGCAGTGCAGACCTTGCAATACAGAACAAAGCCTAGAATGGTAGCTTTCTCATAAAGAATCTTTGCAAGTGGTGGAGTTAAGAACGGTGATAAAGCTTACATATATAAAAAACTTCCCAGTTGATTGTGATGTCTGACACTAATGTAACATCTGACACACAGGTCAGGTGAGAGCCAGTTTCTTTTCTGACAACTCATACCTTAGGCAATTGCTGCTACCTCTTTTAGTTGTGGTCCCAATGACTTGGCACAGTAAAGGGAGGCAGAGGCAGAAGGCAATCTATTAAATTCAAGGCCAAGCTGGTCTGCGTAAGTTCCAGGCCAGCTAAGGTTAACATAGTGAGACTTGTGTTTCAAGAAACCAAACAGCCAGACAGTAGTGGCACTTAGGGATGGAGGAGGGGATAGGGAGATGCAGGTGGATATCAGTGAGTTGAAAGCCAAGCTGTTCAGGGTTAGTTCCAGAATCAAGCGTTTCACAGTGAAATACTGTCTCAAAAAACCAAAAGCAAATAAAACATTAGCGGACACTCAGGAACGAAGATAGCCTATCTTTTTTTTCCCTACACTTAAAATTACTACAGAATTCTAGTGGCACACATTATATTTTTAAATACAAATATAGACTATGCATATATAAAAATTTCACTTAAATTCAGCGGCAAGAACTCCATGATTAAATGGGATTGGCAGCACATGACTGTAATCCCAGTACTCCAGAGGCCTCTAGAGGTATAAGGATTAAGGGTTCAATAAAGGCCAAGACTGAAGAGATGGTTCAATAGTTAAGAGCACAGGATGCTCTTTCAGAGTACCTCACTGGAACTCAAATTCTCAGGGACCCAAAATCCTGTTCTGGCCTCTGTGGGTACAAGGCCCTATTGTACTGCATACACACAAATGCAAGCAAAACACTCATACATATAAAACAAAGTCCATCTTAAGATAAAAAGTGGGTACTGGAGAGATGGCTCAGTGATTAAGAGCACATACTGCTCCTGAAAAGAATGCAAATTTGGTTCACAGCACCTATAGTAACTCCAGTTCCAGGGGATTCAAAATGTATCCTTCTGACCTCTGTAGGCACTGTACTCAAATGCAGAAACTCTGATCCACACACACACACGATAAAACAGATATAGACACACTAAACATAATAATTAGCTCCAATTATTATGGTGGTACAAGTCTTTAATCCTAACGATCAGTAAGCAGAGGCAATGCTAGCCAGGGGCTAAGTAGTGAGAACCCTGTCTCATTAAAATGAAAACCAGACTGGGCATAATGGCTCCCACCTTTAACTCCAGCACTTTGGTGGCAGAGGCAGGCAGACCTCTGAGTTTGAAGCCAACCTGAACTACACAGTGAGACCTTGTCTCAAAAACCAACAAAAGAAAACCTTAGTCAGCACTAGTCAATGATAAAATTCAGATGATTCCAAATAAAATTTAGAATTCTAGAAAACTTGTATATTGCAAGTTGGACAGCTTCATAATATTTAAAGGCCTTACTGGTGATATCAGTAGTTAAATTACTGTTTTATTTTTCAGTATTAATTATTGAACTCTTCCTATGCATGCCAGATAAATGTTCTACGAGTAAGCCATACCCTCAACCCTAATGTTATTTTGTAAATGTTCTAAAATAAAATAGGACCTAAATTTAAGACCTAAAATCAAAGAAATCTAAAAGGAAAATGAAGAAGATTTTAAACCTTGGTTTCCTTGGATTGAGTAATGGAGTTTAACCATCACAAAAGCACAAGAATCAGAAGCAGTTAAGTTGGGCTCCCTCAGATATTAAAATTATTTAAAAAGACACCCTACAGAATAGGAAGAAGTGTTTTAAAATCATACAGACAATAAAGGTTTTTAAACCCAGAATGTAGCCACATGAGGTGAAACACAGAGTAATCACAGCACCAAGGAGGCAGGGGGATCAAGAATTCAAGGCCATCTTGAGGGTTATAGGGAATTGGAAACCAGCTTGGGCTACAGAGACCCTGTCTCAAAAACATATTCCATCCAGAGACAGATATCAAGAAATTCTAAATTTAGCAACAAAAAAAGACAAGGAACCATTCCAATAATAAGCAAGTAATGGAGACAGATGTGGTGGTACACCCCTTTAATCCCAGCACTTGGGAGGCAGAAGCAGGTGGAGCTCTGAGTTTGAGGCCAGCCTGGTCTAGAATGAGTTCCAGGACAGACAGGGCCAGAGGTTACAAGCAACTGGAGTAGGGGAAAACGGAAAGCCACTGTTTATATAGTATAAATTTTGGGTGATAAGAGTTATGGGAATAAGTAGTCCTGAGGGTACGACAATAATGTAATTAATGCTACTGAATAACACACACACCAAATAGTAAGCAAAACTTTTGTAAATATATGAATTTTTATACGATCTTCATCACTAAGCTAACCGATGTTTCTAAATGACAATGTGTATTGTGAGATTATGATACATGAAACATGCACTTAAAGAGCAAGACAAACCAGTAGAGATTAATATAACAGAGCACAAGCAGTGTTCAGCAGAGCAAGAACTATTAATTGTCAGGGCTGGTGCTAGCTAAGTAGTTAAGAGTACTTGCTGCTCTTGTAGAGGACCTAGCTTTGGTTCTCAGCAGTCACAATGTCATTCACAACTATCTGTAACTCCAGTTTGAGGGGATCTTATGCATCTTCTGACCCCTGTGGATAGATACCAGGCACACACATACATGCAGGCAAACACTCATAGACATAAGTGAAGAAATTGTTAAAAGCCTAACTGTCCATATCATGTATCTGAAAAGGCAATTCCAATTCTCTTCTTCCCAACAACAGACTCTAACCAAACTGACATATAGTAACAAACTGAATGTACAAAGGACATGAAAAAAACAAAAAAAACAAAAAAAAAAAACCACTGTGTTAATAAGTAGTAACTGATCATTTAAAAAATACTTTAAATTCTAAAACTTTAATTGCTACGTAGTAAATTTAAATAGACTCAGCCTATTTGTAATCCACAATGCACTTCAAAAACTATAAAAGTATTTTGAAAGAGTTTAAAAATACCACTATGCAGGCCAGGTGTGGTGGTGCATGCCTCTAATCCCAGCACTCAAGAGAAAGAGGCAGAGGTAGGTGGATCTCTCTGTAAGCTCAAGGTCAGCTTGGTCTACATAGTAAGTTCCAGGACAGCTAGGATTATACAAAGAGTCTGATTCAAAACAAACAAACAAAACAACAATGACAACAGAACTATAACTTTTGAGATAGTTCAGCAGGAAAAGACATTTGCTGTAAATCCTGATAACTGCAGTGATTCCTGGACCCCTATTTCACATGGGGGGGGTGATTCCCCAAAAAGTTCTCCCTGGACCTCCACATGTGTGCTATAGCATACGAACACCTACACATACATGTACACATACAATGTGAAAATAGAACCAGCATATATATCCATATTATTTGACTTAAAAGCCAAAGCATGCTACTTAATTAATGACACCTAGTGGTCTGCTATGTAATATGTGCAAGAATTTTTTTCCTAGTTACTTGAGTAATCTCCATAATCACAACTTCAGAACCCAAGTTCTACTACTGTTAACTACAAAAAGTAAAAATGACTTAAATATATGTACTGTGTTGTGAACTTCCTTATAAATACCAGTATGTACATATGTTCCTACCTTGAATATTTAATTTACACTTTCTTGTATGTGTATACACATTGCATGTTTGTCATAGCACATATGTAGGTCAGAGAACAACTAACAACAACAACAAAACCCACACATGCCTTTAATCTCAGCACTCAGAAGGCAAAGGCAAGAGAATCTCTGAGTTCCAAGATAGTCTAGTCTACATATTGAGCTCCATGATAGCCAGGACTTCATAGAGACCACTTCTCAAAACGAAACAAACATTTAAAGTAGATTCCAATATTGATGATTTTATATACATTATGGCTCCAATTCTAATCAAATGGCTTCTAAGAATAGCTCTCAGACTATGCCACATATCAATCTCAATTATATCCTTAACAACCAACTAATTCCCCATTTAAGTGCAGAAGACCACGCCCCCATTTCCTGTTATTTGTCTCCTCTTCCATTTTTGCTGATACTATTTTGGTTCTGATACCATTTTTTGCCCAAAACCGCTAATAGTTAAACTTCCTCATGTTGCTTCCTACTTATTTTCCTCCAAAAATTCTCCTTTGTTTATAAAGAATACTAGCTTTGCCACTTCAGTATGACTTCAATGGTCTTCCTTTTCCCTTCACAATAACACTAGGTTTTTTGTTTGCTTTTTTTTTTTTTTTTTGAGACAGGGTTTCTCTGTGTTCCTTGGCTATCTGGGACTAGCTCTGTAGACCAGGCTGGCTTCGAACTCACAGAGATCCACCTGCCTCCGCTTTCCAAGTGCTGGGATTAAAGATATGCCACCACTGTCCGGCTCACTATAGGTGTCATATACTGAGCCAGGCAATGGGGCCACTCGCCTTTTATCCCAGAACTCAGGAGCCAGAGGCAGGTGAAAGCTCTGAGTTCAAAGCCAGCCTTGTCTACAGTTCCAAGACATGTAGGGCTACAGATAAACCCTGACTTGAAAAATCAATAAAACAAAAACGCCACACAAGTGGTGAGGATTTTAGTTTTTTTCTGGTCACACGGTCTCTGTACCAACAACTCAAAACTGCCACTAACTGGAAAATTATATGAAATCATGTATTTCCAAACAGTATCTGTGGGGCTGTATTCCAATAAATTTATTCACTTGGGTAGCAATCAAAGCAGTCTGCTAAGCTCTGACATTTGCAGAATGGTTTGAAATTTCTTGCATATACTATACTACATGTTTTCATAGCTAATGGAATGTACGATATGTAGTCTTGCATTGTACATGTTTTAAATTCTACTATGATAATTACTAGCAGATATACTTACTACCTTATATTATCACATTGTACTGATTAAGTATAGATTGGATTGCTTTATCCTAGAATTGTTTCCTTTTTTATTCTGGCATATACACAGGCATAGCCTGAAGGTTTTTTGGTTTGTTTGTTTTGAGACATGGCCTTACTATGAAGCTTGGGCTGTCCTGGAACTCAGTATGTTGACCAGGCTGGCCTCAAATTCACAGAGATCCTGTAAAGGAATGTACCATGCATGGCTGATTTTTTCTTTTTTTTTCTCTTAAGAGTTGTTTTGTTTATGTGCACATGTACATGCCTCTATGAGTTTATGTACACCACAGGAATGCAATTACAGTTTTGAGTTGCCTGATATGGGTGCTGGGAATTGCCCAGATCCTCTGATGGCCACTGCGCCATCTCACCAGCCTGAGAACTAACAATTCTTAGTAATCCCCAGACTTAGTGGGCAACTGGGATTCCTCAGGCCAGGAAATTGAGTTCTGTCTGCCTTTCCTATTTTACAGAGGCCAAATGTGATCTAAAGGTGTGATTAATACAAAACATAAGGAACTTGTACAATACAATCTTCCAGTAAACCAATGAATTCTGAACTGTCACCATCACCATGCCCTCCATTCCTGCACACGGTTGGAAAGTATCAGAATACTAATTTCTTGGGGAACTCACCCTCATCCTCACTACTGCTAGAACGGACCTCAGGAGATGATTCCGATTGTGATGATGAAAATTCTTCTTTCCATTTCTTCCGCTTCTTTGGTGGTGGCTCAGCCTTCATTTTGAGCTGTTTAACTTTGGGTTTTGTGGAAGGGGCTTTTATAGTTGTAGTTTTTGATACTGGTGGGTCAGAACTTTTACTGCCACTACTTGGCTTAGATGGAACATTCCTGCAATGTTAAAACAAAAATTTCATTAACAACATTAAGTCTTTTAAGACTGAAGAGATATCTTATGATTAATAAGAAAAGATTACACATGCTCAGAACATTTTCAAAATAAAGTTCGTAAGTTACAAATCAACAGTGACTCCCAAAACATTTTCTTGAAACAGATTGTTTAACACTGGCACTCTATGTTCAGTTATTAAAGAGCTATTAACTCAATCTTTGATGGGGATCGTACCCCTTAAGGCTCTTTTCCAGAGAACTTGATATACAGAAAGCCAAGTCTAGCCCTGAAAGCTCTAGTGGCGCTAGGTTTTGATATAGAAATGCAACTGTATCTGACTGGGAGACCCCTGAAAATTTGTTCTATGCTGAATCCAGAAATTAGTGTGGTTAAATTCCATCATAACAACTGGGTCTGCATCTTGAAAAATGATAGCAATTTAATTAAAATAGACCTTCATGAGAAGGTATGGTGATATATTGTTTATGATTTATTAAAGCCACTGGAGATCAAAGTAGTAAGCAGCTATACTAGTTATCCATAGAAATAAGGCACACACCTTTAATTCTAGGACTCGGGATTAAGAGATAGAAAGATCTCTGAGTCCAAGACCACCCTTGGCTACCAGAGCTCACACCTTTAATCTGAGGATTTGAGAGGTATAAAAGGCAGAGGCATTCAGTCTGAGAATTACTCTCTAGCCACGCTGCAGAGAGAATAGCTGTATGAGTGAATGTGAGGAGCAGTGAAGTCAGGAGCAGTCTGATGATCACCCCTTTGGTCTGAGCTGAGAGCTGAGAGCTGAGAGCTGAGAGCTGAGAGCTGAGAGCTGAGAGCTGAGAGCTGAGAGCTAGTGGCTGGCTGCTTTGCTTTCCTGTCTTCAGCTTAAAGCTTAAACCCCAATATCTGCCTCTGGGTCTTTTATTCTTCATGTTACACAGTAGACTGATGAGAATACCTAGGGTTTTACACACATTCCAATACCCATCACAGAGTCATACCAGTTACCTTCCACATTCACGCTGCAGACAACCCAGGCACATTGATCTATGATAAAAATTCTGCTGACCTATAATGCACATTTGTGTGTGTTGTCACCCCCCAATTACCTTAATGTAAACTTTACATTCATTTAATACTTTCATTGATGGAAAAGAGAGCGTCAGAAAGGTTCTGTCACAAAGAGTTAGATTCAAACATTGGCACCTTCTGTTTTTTGCACTTTATTACAGTAACACCAAAAGGATCCAAGCAAAGAAGGTACCTGCTCCACCACAGGAAGCCACTAGCTTTACTATGCTGAAGTCATCATTCTCGGTCTCTTTAACTGATGTGATCCTTTGTACAGTAACAATACTCAAAAAAGCACATTAATATATTACATAAGAAAACAAATACCTGATAGCTTGTGAAGGCCTGTTTCTTGGCTTTTTGGAACACACTCTGACATACTCCCTTTTGTTTGCATTTTCAATGACCTTCACATATATCCTTTTGTATTTAGTTTTTGCATCTCCAAAATATCCGAGGTACTAAAGAAAGAAGTATTTGAATTATACAATTACATAATCTACACATAAATAATACTTCATTTACCTCACTGCCAGCTATCCTTTGCATTTTCCAAAATATAGCCCTAATCAGATTAGTTATCCTGATTTTGAGAAAGATGCATGGGGAACAGGGAGAGATTGTTAAATGTGTGAGTGAGAGAAGGAGCAGGTACAAGTGAATGCAGATACTTGAGGAGAAGCTGGAATTACAAGAAGTTTTGAGTTTCCTAACATGAATTCAGGTCCTCTTCAAGAGCATTCTGCATTATAAATTGCAGAGACATCTCTCTAGCTGTTATTTCATTTAAATATTTGGGTACATGTGAGCAGGTGAGTGTAGGTGTTCTCAACTATCAGAAGAGAGCACAGGATTCCCCAGAATCATACCTGTCATGAGGGTTCTAGGAACAGAATCCAGGTCCTCTGCAAGAGCAGCCAATGCCATTATCAGAAATAGTATCAATGCATCTAACTACTCATTGCATCCCAGAGAGTAGTTTAGAGAAGCTGATGAAATTAAGCATTTTACTTACACTATTTGTAGCTGCAAATTCTCTTTGTCCATCTCGAATTTCAGGAACAAATTTCTGTAACAAGGCTTTCTGTACTTTCCAAATGGCTGGGGGCTCTTTTCCTATAGTTAAAGCCTCCTATGATAAGCAGAATTAATTATATTTAGGAAAATATCAACATATATTTATAGAACATTACTGTGAGGAGGAATCTTGAAGACCTACCTTAAACTCAATTTTTTTTGGAGGGAGGGAGTCATGGGGAAGCTAAGAGGTAGGGGTGAAGGAGGGTTTGTAGGTAGCCCAAACTGAATTTAAACCTACAGAGATGATGCACCTCTGAGTGCTGGTATTAAGGGTGTATACCACCATGCCCAACTTAACTTTCCATTTGTTATCTATGGCTGAATTTCTACAATAATGACCCCCCCCCCAACATCTTTGTAGTAGTGGTATTAAACACAAGGCCTTGATTAAACATGTTAAAAAAAAAAAAAAAAAAGCTATGTTATGTCTCTGCCACATTGCTAAACCCAGGTCCTAAAAATGATTCTACTCAGTCTTGGGCTTCAATATTCCTATGAATCCCATGACTTGCTAATGGCATGTATTATGGTATCATTTGCTATTTTGTTTTGTTTTGTTTCCAATCAGGGTTTCTATGTATAGCCTTGGCTGTCCTGGAACTCCTTATGTAGATCATGCTTGGCCTCAAACTCAGAGATCCACTTGCCTCTGCCTGAGTGTTGGGATTAAAGGCACAAGCCACTATCACCTGGCCTCATTTGTGCAGTTTTATAATAAATAGCCAAAACAAATATAACAGTTGTAATGGTATTAACAGTGAATGGTAGGATCATAGACAGAGTCTTCCTAGTGCTATTTCCTTTGCTTTCCATCCCAATTTTAAAACAACACCAGCAAAAGCAAACAAACAAACTTCCAAAAATATTTTAAGTATGCCTAGCTAAGTATGGTGGCTCATACCTGTTATTCCAACACTTAGAAAGATGAGTCAAGAGAAATGCCAGTAATTCAAGGATATCCTGTTCAAGGCTATTCTGAACTATATCAAGTATGATATTAAATTAACTTAATTTTATGTGCATTAGTGTTTTGTCATGGGTTTTAAGTCCCCTGGAACTAGAGTTACAGATAGATGTGAGCTGCCACGTGGGTGCTAGAAATTGAACCTGGCCAGGTCCTCTGAAAGAGCAGCCAGTGCTCTTAACCAGTGTGAGCTATCTCTCCAGACCACAAGCTGACTAACAAGAGCCTATCTCAAAATCAAAACTACCCACAAAAAGTATGACTCAAATAGTTTTGTATGAATTAATTGTACCACTCTACTCATAGCACTACAATTTAAATTATGAGCAGGGCAGTGGTGATGCAAGCCCTTAATTCCAGCACCAGGGAGGAAAAGAAAGGAACACTGAGTGATTATAGCAAGAAAGCTGCTTTCAGCGACAGTGATTTAGGAAACACTTTTCTTGAAAACAGTGGTCAAATTAAATAACTCGGAGGAAAGGGGTTGCTGGGCTCCCCCCCCCCAAAAAAAATCTAAGTTTAATTTATTTTTTTCCCAAAGATTTACTGTTAGGTGACAAGTACTAGAGAAGTGTTAGGCATATCTCTGTGTGTTCGAGGCCAACAGTGAGTTCTAGACAGCCAGTGTACAGAGAGAAACCCTGTCTCAAAAAAACAAAACAAAAATTATGGGATGATGGGGGATGTCCTTCTATATATGTTTCTCTTATTGGTTGATGAATAAAACACTGTTTGGCCAGTAGAGGCAGGAAGAAAGGCGGGCTAGGAGACGAGGCAAATTCTGTGAAAGGTAGGCAGAAAGAGACCATGAGAAGATGCCATGTAGCCGAGGAAGGAGTAACAGGTTTGGACACTTCTCCGGTAAGCTAAGACCACCATGCTAAGACCACGTGGAAATACTTACATTAATAGAATGGGTTAATTAAGAGAGAGCTAGCCAGTAAGAAGCCCTAGCCATCAGCCAACAGTTTTATAATTAATACAGTGTCTGTGTGCTTATTTGGGGCAATGCAGCAGCAGGACCTGGCGGGACAAGACAAGACGCTCCAGCAACAATGAAATTAAATCCAATTTCATATTTATGTTAGTTCTGTTATTTTTCCTTTAATTATATAAACATTTTCTTAAACTCCCTCATAATATATTCAGTTGGAAGTCTTGAGAAAATTAACAAAACTGCTCTAATTTCGGACTTCAGTTGTAGCTAAGTGGTAAAGTGATTGGCTAGCACACACAAAGCCCTGATTTACTCCTAAGGACTGCATAAATCTGTGTATGGTGGCATATATCTGTAATCCCAGTGTTTCAGAAGTGGAGGCTAGAAGATCAGAAGTTCAAGGTCAGTTTCAGCTTCATGGCATGTTAAAGGCTAGCCTGTACTACATAAGACCCCATTCTAAAAAGCAAAGATCAGCTGGGCATGACAGCCCATGTCATAAGTGCCACCTTGGGCTACAGAATAAGAGACCAAATTAATTAATTAAATGAATTATAAATCTGACATCCAGTCTAATCTGTTACACAGTAACAAGACACTCATAAAATTTTTAACGTTTTGTAATGAATGACAAGTATGCCATTGAAATCATCATGAAAACAGACATTCCAACTAAATTAGGCCCTTTAAACCTGGAAACATTCACTGACCTTAAATGTCTCTATATCTTCTATCTTTACCACAAATTCATCACGTTCTCTGTATTGGCCTTCTCCGCCACTTTCTATATTTTCCTCATCTGTAAAACCTTCTATTGCAACTGTGTCCTGTCCTTTTGCAAACTGGTCTGAAGGAAGACTATCGAGTTCGATGGCTTTGGGGGCTTCTGTGGAGTTTGCTTTTTCCAGGGGGTTTGAAGCAGATGAAGTCAAGTGAAGGTCTTGTTTCCCTGCACTAGTGGTGGAGCAAGTGGGAGCAACACTTGGAGTCTCTGCAGATGCACCAGGAGTTGGCACAGGTAGAGCTTCTGCAACTGAACCACAGAAACAGAATTATTGACAAATACTTCAAATTACATAAACGCAACAAAGATAATTTCAAAAGGCAGACATACACAAAAGGGATAAAATAAGAAAGGATCAGGAAACCAAAGCCTTAAGAATGCCTAGAAGGATAGCAGGATAGGAAAAAGTAAAGAAGCAGACTGGAGAGCTGGCCCAGTGGTTAAGAACACTGGCTACTTTCCAGAGGACCCTGCTTAGATTCCCAGCAACCTGCATGACACCTCACTACTGCCTCTAATTCTAGTTCTAGGAGATCTCTGGCCTCCAAGGGTATTGGTATGCACGGAGTGAACAGACTTATAAGCCAAACACTACCCACCACACATACAACAACAAAAACCAAACAAATATCTTAAAACAACGCTATATACAAACAAATTAAATAAATTAGACTACTACATTCTACGAAGAGTGAAGGAACAAATACTAATACTTAATAAACTCCAAAAATAACAAAATACTCTCCAACTCACTTTATGAGAGTCTCATTATGTAGCTTAGACTGGCCTTGATCTACCTGCCTCTGCATCTTCAGAATGCCCCACACTGTCTTCTCCCACTTTATATTCCTCTTTCCGTTAAGCTAAGACATTTCCCTTCGTGTTTCCACCCCATTAGTGCTGGGATCACCTTAGTGTGAGCTGTTTCACTTTTAGACTGAATCAATTTTGTATAGCCCAGGGTGGCTTTGAACTAACAGAAATCCATCTGCCTGTCTCCTGAGTGCTAGAATTAAAAGTGTGTGCCACCACTGTCTGGCCTCTATGGATAACTAATGTGGCTAGCTTTGCTCTTTGGTCTTCAGGCATTCTTTATTTGTTAGATCATAAACAAAATATCACCATACCTTGTGTCATATAAAAAATTAAATAAAAACAGATCACACACCTAAATGCAAACCCTAAAGTTATACAGTTATTTGAATAAAAATAGGTGTCAATCCTTATGACCTAAGTTAGGTTATGATTTTAGCATACCACCAAGTGCCTATGGAACCAAAGGAAAAACAAAGTGGAATTCATTAAATATATAAAACTTATGCATGCTATAACTGTTGTCATCAGTCAAATAGATGAGAAATGTTTAAACTTAGGTAATTATCAGAGATGCGTATCTAGGATATAAGTAGACCACTCACAGTTCTATCATAAAAAGACGAATTATCAATTCCTAAAAAGGGCAAAAGTGATGGGAGATGTTATTCTTTTTGTTTCTCTTATTGGTTGATGAAAAACACCGATTGGCCAGGCAGGGAGATAGGTAGGGCTAGGAGAGGAGGATTCTGGGAAAAGTAGACAGAGTGAGCTCACCTGACACAGTCATGATGCTATTGGAGGAGTAACACCATGAGGGCACCAGATGGACAGATTTACAAGCAGCCAAACACTACCCACAGCCTCAGGGCAATACACAGATTGATAGAAATGGGTTAATAATTAAGACAGAGCTAGTCAATAAGAAGTCCCAGTCATCAGCCAACATTTCATAATTAATATAGCAACTATGTATTCATTTGGGGCTGATGCGGCTGTGAGACTATGTTGGCGGGAAGAACTATATCCATTAACACAAAGGGAACTGGAGAGATGGTTCAGGTTTAGTGGTTAAGGGTATCTAAGAGGTCAGATTCCAGCATTTCCCACTGGGTGCCACACAAACCCCTGGAACTCCAGCTCTAAAGGCTTTGACATACTTCTGACCTCCATGGCCACGTACAAGTGTAAAATAAGCCGTTTTGAAAAAATGGGCAAGGGGTTGGAGATATGGCCCAGAAGAGCACTGACTGCTCTTCCAGAGGTCTTGAGTTCAGTTCCCAGCAACCACATGGTGGCTCACAACCATCTGTCATGAGATCTGGTGCCCTCTTCTGGCATGTAGGCAAATATGCAGACAGAACACTGTATATGTAATAAAAGTAAATAATTTTTTAAAAAATGGGCAAGGGATATAAACATATTTGAGCAAAATACTAAAAATTATCAATAACTGGACATGGTAGCACACAACTTTAATATATGAGTTCAAGGTTATCTTGATCTATATATTGAGTTTCAACCAGTCAGAGCTATATATCTCAAACATGAGTAAACAGGCTCAGCATGGTAGTGTATGAATTTAATCCCAGAATTCAGAAGGCAGAGAGGCACACAGAGCTCTGAGTTCAAGGTCAGTTTAGTCTACACAGTGAGTTTTAGAACCTTATTTCAAAATAAACAAATACCAACAAGCACACAAGTTCATTCAATACAAATGAGAAAAAAGAATTCGAAGGTGGAGGCAAGAAGATCAGAAGTTCCAAGATCATCTTTTGTTACATAGAGTTCCAGATCAGTCTAGGATATATGAGACCCTGTCTCAAAACAAAACAGAAATGTAAATAAATACATTAAAAAAACAAAGCAACTTTTTTTTTTTTTTTGGAGACAGGGTCTGTTCTATCCAAATAGACCAAGCTAGCTTTGAATTCATGCCTCTGACCCAAGTACTGAGACTAACTAAAGGCACCTGTCACCACATCTGCCTGGCTGCTGCCAAAAACAATTCTTAAAAGTATATACCAAATAAGTAAAGGAGAAGAAATGTAGCAATGCTATATAATGTGGCACTAGGGATATTAAAGATGAAAATTTAAAGCTAAGTACAATGTATCTACATGTATACTAAGAAAGTGTAAAAGCAAAGCAAGTCACATAGTGGAGAGCCCACAGGTTATGTTCTCTAGAGAACAACATTTACTATAACAATTTTCCTTCTTTATTACACATTCTAGCCACTTTCCTTTGTTTATAATGTTGCCTTTCTGTTCCAAGTAAGTGTCCATTCAGTTTTAATTTCTGTTTTAAACAGAGAATTATTTAGGAAGATGAGTACTTTCTTTGTTCAACTCCTTGCTAAATTTTGCTTATGAAATTACTACATGGTGTTCAGGAAATATGGATATCTTGGACAGTGCTTGCATTTTCAAATATATGAAAAACATACTGAGTATTTTGCTTTGCATATTTGAATATTCCCATATGTAACTTACACTGCAGAAGAAAAAAAAATGTTCCAAAAGAAAACACAGAAATAGAAAAATACATATTAAAAGGCAAACAATAACAAAATTAGGATGGCAATGTTAGAAACTGAAATCATTAAATGGAAAAAAAAGGAGAGATTTTATCATGGAAAAAGAAAATCTAACTAGAAAAATCTAATGCACCTGGCCTGGGGATGGTGGTGAACCTAATTACAATAATCCAAACTATATCAAGTAAATTCCCACTGAGGATATAACCACATTGTTAGCATGTGGTAGGCCTTGGGTTCTACCTTCAGTACTGCAAAAGTAGCATGTAAATAAACAATAAATAGAGAAAGAGGGTTGGAGAGATGCTCAGGGGTTAAGAACACTGGCTGCTCTTCCAGAGGTCCCAGAAACCACATGGTATCTTAAAACCATCTGTCTTGAGATCTGGTGTACTCTTTTGGCATGAAGGTATGCATGCATGCAGAACACTGTATGTGATAAATAACCCTTAAAAAACAAAAAACAAACAAAAAGAAAGAGCTTTAACATACAGAAACAAGTTAGGACTTGGATTGGGCAGAATTACAAAGTTTCTGGACAACAAAAACAACTTAAGAATACACAGACAACTTCAATAACAAAAGAAAAGGGCCAGAAAGATGACTCAGCAGTTAAAAGCACTAGGTGATGCCAGGCAGTGGTGGTGAATGCCTTTGATCTCTCAGCACTCAGGAGGCAGAAGCAGGTGGATCTCTGTGAGTTCAAGACCAGCCTGGTCTATAAGAACTAGTTCCAGGACAGGCTCCAAACCTACACAGAGAAACCCTGCCTTGAAAAACAAAAAACAAACAAACAAAAAAGAAAATCCATCTCTCCAATCTCCGGAGTGTATGTAGAGTATATAAATAACTCCAATCATTATTTTTAAAATTACTTTATTATCTCTTCTTCATATGGTTGATTTTCTGCATACATATTTGTGTACCATGTGCATGCCATGGAAGTAAAAAGAGGCTGTCAGATCCCCTGGAAATGGAATTACAGAGGGTTGTCAGTAAGTACTTGGAAGAACAGCCAGTTATCTTAACACCTGAACTCTATTGAGGGACATTTGATCTCACTGTGAAACCCCAAGACTGTATT
The DNA here is from genome assembly GCF_943737965.1 of Phodopus roborovskii. NCBI lineage: Eukaryota > Metazoa > Chordata > Mammalia > Rodentia > Cricetidae > Phodopus > Phodopus roborovskii. The sequence goes on along the minus strand of NW_026126418.1, from coordinate 3,861,825 downwards.
AATAAAATTAACCTTGGATTGGGGGCAGATCCAGTGACTAGTTGACAGGAAATCAGCCATAGAGAGGGCAGAGGAGCCAGAAATCCTGATAGAGAGATGCACAGGAAGGAATAGGGAGGGACTCAGAAATTCTCAGTTTTTTTTTTGGTTTGAGCCAGTGAGGAGAAATATTCTGTAGCCGGGCCTCTGGCCAAAAAGGAAGGTCAGCTGGTTGCTTTTTGGCTTCTCTGATCTAGTAGACAGACAGACAGACAGACAGACAGACAGACACACACACACACACACACACACACACACACACACACACCCCAAGCTGACTCCTGAGTCTTTATTGTTAAACAGATAGAGACTTAGTTAAAACCTACATTTATAGTCAGTAGCCTAGCCAGTGTCAGCAGGACAGGCAATATAGCCAAGCTTAGTCTAGTCTGAGCAACAGGGTGCTAACTTCAGACCGAGGGGCACAAATGCTAATTAAAATATCAGCAGATTCAGGTGCAGACACTAAGCTGACAGAAAAACAACAGAACCTTTGAGAGTTATCTAAACAGTAAAAAATAAATTAAAAATTCAAGTAAAAATGAAACAATGATCTGAATAGATAGTCCTGGAAAGTATATGCCCATCCATATATGAAAAAAAAAAAATGTCCAAAATCCTTAGCCATCAAGAAAATTCAAATTAAAACTACACTGAAACTCTATCATTACAATAAAAATAGCTACTACTATCAAGAAAATAAACAAGCCAAGTGTGGTTATTATGGACAAGTGTAATCCCAGTGCAAGTTTTAAAAGGTTGTGGGCCAGCCTGGTGATAGTGAGTTCCAGGCCAGAGCCTGTCTCAATGAACTAAAAGAGAGAATGGATGAATGAAATCACATGGGAGGATTTGGGATGGGACTTAGGAACACTACACACTTCTATCTGCTACTGGGAATGTAAATTGGTATTAATAAAAACCACTAAGAAATCAAGTTTGAGGTCTCTCAAAATACAAAAGAAAACCTCCATGAACTAAAACTAGAATACTATGACTATGCCACTCCCAGGTTACCTGCCTGAAGATACCTTAGCACGTAGCTGGTATCAGGATTCATGACTACTGTAGTTATACTAACACAGAGATGAAATCAGAGTAGATGTTCATCAAGACACGAGCAAGATGGCTGAGAAGTGGTAGCATACGTCTTTAATCCCAACACTTGGAAGGCAGAGGCAGATGGATCACTGAGTTTGAGGCCAGCCTAGTCCAGAGCTAGTTATTTCTAGGACAGCCAAGGCTATCCAAAGAAACACTTATCTTTAAAATACTGGGCGTGGTGGGGGGGGGAGGGGGGCAGATAAAGAAAATGTGATATATACATACATACATACATACACACACACACAATGGGTTATACTGATAAGGCAACAGAATGGTGCAGAGATGTATGTTTATATCAAAGATTACAAAAGGTTTGTTCTATAAACCTAAGAGGGAATAGAATAATAAACTACAAAGCATTCTGAATTGGAAACAAATTAAAATCTTACTAGGATTATCCACAATAATACCTTTAAATCTAAAGACTATCAGACTCCAAGCTCATTTTCCTGTGGCATAAAATCAGTTGTGCTTCTTTTGTTCATTTGATTGACTTTGTTTTTTTGAGACAGGGTCTCACACCAAGCAGCCGGGAACTCTCTATGTAGACCAAGTTGATCTTGAATTCAGGTATCTTTCTGCCTCTGCCTCCTGAGTGCTGAGATTAAAGGCATGCACCACCACACAAAGTTTATTTTTTTGAGATAGAGTTTCATAAAACTCCAAATAGGAATCCTTTACACATATTTAATATCAGACATTTATGTTAACTATCTAGGATACCAGTTGTTTCGCATCACTTTGGTGAAGACAGCCTCAAGTCCAGACCCCAAGAAGTAAATTACAGGAGTTTGTCTTAAAACTCCTATTTATACAAGAGCTCAGCCAAATTATAGGTTCAGATGCTGGCCTGTCACTTGCTAGTCACTAGTAACATGGGCTTCCAAAGTTCACTTGCTCTCAGTTATATCACTGTGTGCATCTTTCTCTATTTATTTTTAATGATGTGCATGTGTATAATTGGGTACAAGAGTGCAGATGCCCAAAGAAGCCAGAGGCATCAGATGGCCCCCCAATGCTCAAGTTACAGGTGGCTGTGATACTCTCAACACTAGGGGAAATCAAACTCAGGTCCTCTGGGAAAGAAATATGTGTTCTCAACTCCTGAACCACTTCTGCAGCCCCTTCCTGTGTGCACATCTCCTCGGTGCTAACCCTTGTTCCTGGACCAGAAGTAGAAGTGTTGGCTATATAAACTGCTGTAATATGTTTTCCTTAACCTGCTGCACTGGAGGCTCATGCCTCTAATCTCAGCACTCAGTTCAAGGTCAGTCTGGTTTACATAATGAGACCTTATTTCAAAAAAAAAAAAAAAAAAAAAAAAAAAAAGTGTTAATTACCTGTCAACTGCTTATTAATAGTAGTGCTTCTCAAAATCTTTCTTTTGCTAATCAAAGGAAAAAGTGAGGTGTCTATCTATCCCAAGATTTGGGAATATAATGAGAAACCAGCACAGAATCCTGAAGTTCACTCTACCAGATTAATATGCATTTTGTACGCAACCACATCTAATATTAAAATGCTAAACTTTGAGTAAACAGGAACATTAAGAAAACATGCTAGGTTTATATAAGAGGACCTATATGATATAATGCCTCCTATTCTAAAACTGCCTTAAGATGTCTACACTTGGAGAAGTGCAGGTAGCAGACTGGTAAGGTGATATTTGTGTTATAACCAAACTCCTACATTTAAGAAAAATCAAAAAGCAAAGCTCCAAGACATTTCTTGTCCATAAGATGTATTTGTACAGCAGCATAAAACCAAAAAGGTTTTAAAAATGTGTGCCATAGCTAAAAAGCTAATGGCAGGATGTGACAGCTGTGAATCTATTTAAAACGTTACCTGTTTTCTTTGTTTTATCAGAAGTAGCATCCAGCGCAGTTAAGGGAGCAGAGATGTTCTTGTAGGCATCTTGGCCACACATGCCAGGATCTTCCTCATCAGAAGAAAAGGAAGATAATTGTTCTAAATTTTTAAGTACATTGTCAACTTTTTCTGATGGACTGACTCCTCCAGTATCAAATGCTGATGGTCCAGGTGTTGCAGGTGACATCTTTCCAAGTGGTGGGGGATACAAGGTACGGGTGACTTGGGTTCCTGATCGTCTGGTCCTATTAGGCATTCGAACAGCAAGGGTGGAAAACTGTTGCTTGGGCCCACACTTCAGGAAGTCTAGAAAAGAAGCGATAAATCCAGTTTTGACCTCTGGCTGCTTTTCCTCTACTTCTTTGATCTTCTGCCTCATCTTTTCTTGATGCTGGTAACCTTCATCACAGCTTTCTGAGGAAGCAGGAGTGTATGGCGAATACATGTCTGTACCCCTGGGGTTCTGGCGCTTGCCTTGGGCAGACTTTTTCATTTGTTTTTGACTATTGTCCTCTTCCTCTTTACCTTGTCCTTTCCCTTTAGCTTTTTTCTTTGGAAGGTTAAAGTATGTGGCATCTTGCTTTTCGTCTTCAGTCTTGCCACTAGCTGTGTCCCCAGGCTGGGCCATGGCCAGCAGTGTAAGTGTGTTCCTTCTATGGTTTCCTGACATACCACTGTCATCACCCACTAGGGTAAAATCACTCTCTGATGCTGCACTCTCTCCACTTATGTTCTGGCTAGCAGAGACAAACTCTTGATTTCTGTTATTACTCAATGCACCGTCAACAGCAATTTCACTATCTTCTTTAGATTCATGATTCAGAGCCAACTGCTTCTCAAATGGGTCAGAACTTTGCTCCTGCACTTCATGACCTGGTCCAACCATGACTGAAGGTGCTTTAGTGGGTATATTTTGGCTAGGTGTTTCCATGTGCTGTTGTTGATCAAGAATTGTTTTTGACTGAAGGCTGGGTACCGATGAAAGGTTTACAGTCACCTGATTTCCATTTAAGGAAATGTCATTAATATTCTGTGGCTTTCCTACTGTAGCTGCTATGGAGTTAAAATCTGTACCCACGTGCCTGGTATCTAATGATGGCTGAAAAGGAGATTTCGAATCACCACCTTCAACTGCCTGCATGGTTTCATTTGAAGTAGACTTGGAAAAGTCAGAAGGTGTAACTCCACAAGCTGCTGCTGTAGCTGCCAAGATGTCATCTACGTTTGATAAAATATTTCTCTCATCACTAAGAAGCATTGCCTCTGGGAAGCATATTGATCCAAGAGAAACAAACTGATTCTTAGAATCATGTTGACTGGTTTCACTGAAAGGGCCTTTTGTTGCTAGCTGTTGCAGAGGTTTTGAAGGTTCAGGGAGGTCTAGCTTCATCATATCAGAACTCTGAGGATGGAGCTGCTGCTGCGGATGCTCACCATTGCGCTGGATAATATGACCATCCATCTGAAGGAAAGGGTGGACAACCTGTTGAGGACTCTCAACACGCGGTACCTGTAAAGATGCCTTTGCTGGTCCCAGGCTTGCCTGTAGAATCCCAGCCTGCTGAAGAATCTGTAAGTCACAGGCAGAATCTAAAAGGACTGGTGTATTAGGAAGAGCCTGATGACTATGCCCTAAAGCGTGATTTGGAATCTGTATCTGAGATGAGGCACTAACTATTTGATCATGCTGTTCCTGAATCTTGGCTTCATGCATCTTCTGTATGAGAGAATGCTGCTGGCTAAGGTCTTTACTATTCAACCTTATCTGTGGAGCTTGCATTAAATTAGTTGCCTTCTTAAGATCAGGGTTTACTGCATTATTAGGCTGGCCACTAGTCTGGTTAAGCTGTGTCACTGGACCAACCATGTTTTCTTCTTGTTTTGAACCCTGAAGAGCAACTCCAACAACTTGGTCTTCAAGGTGGGAGTTGTTTCTGGTTATATTCTGAGAATATCGGTCATCTGACTTTGATATCTTATAAACTGACTCTGGAGCATTCACTTCTCCATCAGGTAGCCTTTGGCTTGATGACTCAAGAGATGACTGTGACTGCAATGCTTGTAATTTTTGCATCGGAAAATCATCATCTTGCTTTGAAGATGTATATACATTTGAGTCATGTTTTCTCTCAGCATAAGACTTTGGATCAGGGGAGGGTATGCTATTCTGTATTGCCTGACCATGAGTAGAAGATGCAAAAGATGCCTGCACAGTAGACAAAAACTTTTGGGGCTGAGGTGGTGAAGATCCTTGGGTATGAGTGTTTGGGGATGAATGCATAGAAATATAATTTGGTGTTGGGCTAGAATCTGGCAAGGTCTGACCCCGAGAGGCAGAAGAATAAGAAAGAGAAGGGGCTGTTAATGTCAGAGACTGTCCTGTTGCATAGCTTTCTGAAGGGCTAACAACTGATAAAACTTGTGACTGAGATGAATAACTGACCTGTGCTTGGCTAACTGGTGATAAACCCTGAGAATGACCAGATGAATAATTTTGAGACTGACTGACTGATGAGAGGTCTCTTGTTTGAGCAGGGTAATTCTCATTTGTAACTAAAGACAGCACTTCTTGCTGATTGGATGAATAACTAAGTGTCTGATTTTCAGAAGTTACAGGCTGAGATGACACAGGAAAAGTCAATGTTTTGTACAAGGATGGCAATTTCTCAACCCTGCTGGACCTATAAACTTGTGAGTGAACAATAGATGGCACATTATGTGGCTGTACTAAACCATAATTTTGGGACTGACTGACTGATAAAAGGCTGGGTAGCTGTGCTGTAGAATAAATTTGTGCTTGACCTGATATTACAGAACTCTGGTTATGTAAAGGTTTAGAATAGTTTAGCGTTTGCACAGGAGGAATTACACTTTGAGGCTTCAGAATTGCAGTTGATGTTAGTGGTTGCTTTGTAGAACAGCCATCTACTTTTGTAGCAGAAGGAAGGTACCCTGATGATGGGATTACAGATGAGTAAGACTGAGCAAGTTCTGCTGAGACCTGCGGGGTCTTCTGTTGCAATGCTCCATTGCTCACCTGAGTAGAATCTCGAATTGAGCTACAGGATAAAGATGACTGTCTGGATGTTTCCTGAAAATTACCAATACTTGCACTTGATAGATAACTATGTAAAGGATGCTGTGAACCAGTCAGTTGTGCCTGAATAGACTGGGTACCTGAAGGCCGCTGGTGGTGTTTAATAACACTACATTCTCGAAGAAGGGCTCTTTCAATGGAAGCAGCAGAACTAGTAAAAAGAGCTGAACTGTAGGCTTGAGGGGTTTGCTGAGCTCCCCCAAGTGTTGAAGGCAACAAACTAAATTGAGGTTGTAAAAGATGGGGTGCCGACTCTTGAGCTGAGCGATATGTTGAAGACTGAGGTGGTAGGCTGTTACTTAATGCAGAACTGCTCAGGCGCTCAAATGCCAAAGCAGTTGGAACAGTTCCCTGGGAAGTCTTAATCTGTAGCAAAGGATCATGAGGATTTAAAATTCCATTTGATGTAGTGTTAAAAGATGAATCCTGAAGCACCAAAGGTGAGGTGGTTGCAAAGTTCCTATTGCTAAAGGTGGCAGGATGCTGATAAGCAGGCAGCATAGGTGGTGGAAGTGTCCCAGTTGTTGGCAAGGGTCCTGCAACAAACAGTTCAGTTGCTGCTGAAGAATGCATGCCTATGAAGGGAACACCCAAAAATATTTATGTAATTATAGTGTACACATTAGCATATATATTTAAGTAAATATTGACATAGTAGTGATGGGCAACCCTTAAAAGCCTTACAAATTAAATCTGTATGTAAACTGTATGTAAACTTTTTAAATTATATTTTTAAAATTAGCTTTTTTTTTTTTTTTTTAAAGACAGGGTTTCTCTGTGTAGCCTTGTCAGTCCTAGAACTCACTCTGTAGACCAGGGTGTCCTCTAATTCAAAGAGACCACCTGTCTCTGCATCCTGAGAGCTGGCTGGTATTAAAGGAATGCACCACCACTACCTGGCTTTTAGCATATTTTCTTAAAGCAAAATCAAAGTTCTGGAAGTGTGGTGCCATAACCAGAGAGCTGTCGAGAGGCTACAAATGTCTGTCTTTGAAGGATATCTGATTCCCACTGTGAGGGATATCCATCTTCATGGATTAAATGAAAGTGGACAGTATTAAAATATATAATGTGGCAATTTATATCTATAACACTTAAAATAGGTGAGTTTACATATAGGGAATTGGACAAATGCCATATGAAAATGGAAGCCAGTAAAAGTGTTCATAACCCTTTGGCAATTAATTTACCCCACATCCCTAACACAAGATAATGAACTAATATGTACAAAACATTACAATTAAAACACTAAATTGCCTACACCCAACATAATAAATTAAAAAATTAGATGTTGTTAACACTGTAAAGTTCTTTTTCTTTCTTTTTTGTTAATCCTAATTACAGTCATTGAAGAAGTCTCTTGCGCTTCAAATACTGACTTCTCATGAACTGTCCGATAACAAGATAAATAACTGTTATGAAAATCAACAATTAATAAGGAAATGTTAAGAGGCTGTATATTTAAGACAGCATTCTTTTTTTTCTTAAAAGATTTATTTTTATTAACTATAGGTTTCTATGAGTATGTGTGTTATTTTTGTTTTTACTTTTTTTTTTGAGACAGGGTTTTACTAGGTAGCTCTAGCTGAACTGGAACTCATTATGTAGACCAGATTGGCCTCAAACTTACAGAGATCCACCAGCATCTTCCTTCTTGAGTGCTGGGATTAAAGGTGTGCTCCACTATGCCTGACTCTGGTTAGGTATATATTAAACCTCCAAAGGTGCAAGAAAGAAAAATGTGTAAGTCTATTACCATTAAAGCCAAACTCTATCTCATTTTCATTTTAGCATTCCCAGGGCATAGATGTCTTATACATTATGCTTATAAACCAAACTGTGAAAGCTGATTTTTCTTCTTATTCACTCAATATGCCCAGACTTATAATATACTCAACAGAACTATTACCAGTTGCTTGAGGAGTGGTGCCATAACCAGGGAGCTGATGAGAGGCTACAAATGTCTGTCTTTGAAGGATATCTGATTCCGACTGTGAGGGGTGTCCATCTTCATAGCTTAAATGAGAGAGTAAAGTATGAAAATATAGAATATAATAATGTTATAAAATATAATAAATATATAATAAAAAGTACTATATAATTTTTACACACATACCCCAAATGAGATAATCAAAATATTTACAGGGGAGCAACTAGCAGTTGCAAGTTGCTTTAGCCAAAGAACACATGGAACTAGCAAACAACCAAAAGAAAAAAACAGAAATAAACTTCACAGGTAAGTGTAGGAGAAACTGCGGCCAGCCTACCCAAGCTGCAGTCCCCGTGCTCAGGCTAGCCCACATTGGAGGCAGTCACTTTCTCCCTGAGCCAAGCCTCCAAGCTTGCCTCAACACCCAGAGACACCTGACTCAGAGACACCAATGAGGAAAGGACATGCAGCCGAGTCAGCCACTTGAGCCAATAGGACCTTGGGAGGGGGTATAAAGGCAGGCCTAACTTCCTTAATAAAAGAGTCTGCAGCTTACTCTGCTACTCACTGACTCCCCAGTGCCTGAGTTGTTCTCACCCCTCCCCCAAGGGGTGTCCTGGTAAGGTAACTGGCAACCGCCAACAGGTAGGGATGGTAGTGTATGCATATGTTTATTATAGTTTATATGCTGGAATATTCCCCCTCTAAGGATTAGGTTATTAAATTTTATAAATAAGTTGCACAATGCAACTTAATCATCATACAGACAGTACCAAAACAAATAACTTTTAAAATTAGTATATTGGCTTGATAGATAATGCTTTGCATTTTCATATTTCTCCAGATTCCCATTTTCCATAACTATCTCCATCTTAGTTTACCTTCCTCTTCAAAAAAGGAGATGGTGGCACAATGCCTTTAATTCCAGAACTGAAGAGGAAGAAGCAGGCAGACCTCTGTGAGTTCTAGGACAGTCAGTGCTACACAAAGAAACTGTCTCCAAAAAAAAAAAAAAAGGTTCTAGATCGTGTCTGAATATACAGAATTTAAACTAGTGAAAATACTATATAAAACAACTGTTTCCCAATGACATTTTTGTACAAGTATGGCCTGTCCTTATATCACAGTTTCCTCGTCCATTCATCCACTGATGAGCATCTAAGCCAATATCACAACCTGGCTAATGTGAATATTGATATTTGAAACAAGATACCCAGCACTGCAGCTATCTCTGCCCTATGCTTTGACGCCTTAGAGTATACCACCCAGGAGTAGTATAGCAGTGTGATATGTAGTCTTAGTTTTAGTTCTTTGAGGAAATCTTGATAATTCACATTTGAATAGATAGTATATAAAGGGTTTTCTCCCCTTCCCACAACCTTTACATCTGTTTTCTTTCTTTCTTTCTTTTTTATTTCCTTTTTATCTTTTTTCTTTTTTTGGTTTTTCAAGACAGGGTTTGTCTGTATTGTTTTGGAATCTGTCAAGACCCACCTGCCTCTGCCTCCTGAGTGCTGGGATTAAAGGCATGCACCACCAATGCCTGGCCTGTTTATTTTCTTGATGATAACTCAGAATAAGATGCAATCTTAGTGTGGTACATATATAATGGTATACTGTTCAGACACAAAAAGGATGAACATATAAAATATAAAGCAGAAACTAAACACAAAAGAGACTAGTCCATATGCAATTCCATTTGTATGAAATTCCCAAGTAAGCAAATCCCTGGCGAAACAAGGATCACTGTGCTTGTCAGGGACTGGGGCTAGGACAGAACAGGAAGCAGCAGCTAATAGGAATGTGGTTAATTATGGGCTGAGAAAATGGTCTGACAGCTATATAACCCGTGATCACCCAGTGATCAGCGATAATTGTTTCTTTCTGTGCAACATTATCAATAAGAAGATAGTCATAGTCCATTTCAATGAGTTTCCAACAAACAATGGCTGAGGAGATATTCAGCTTCATCCGACAGCCAAGGAGGTGCCATGACAAAAGTACAGCTTCTAGAAGTTTTAAACAATGGCCAATTTATTTTTTCTTAACTCTAAAGTGGAAAAAAAAAAAGTTCTTCAGAATACGGATACCGTTTCTAATTCCTGTATTTGGATCAGCTTAGAAAGCATGTATGTGTGTTTAAGGTTCCACATAGCCTCCCCCACCCCCACAAATACACTCATAATACTACCCTGTGCTGAGGCCTAGAAACGAGAATGAACAAAGAGATGTGTTCCAGGCTTCCATCACCACTCCGCACAATCATGAATGGGAGTGATCCGGCTTTAGAATAAAGTGAGTCAAAACCTTGAATGAGAAATGATCATCTTTCTTTAGTTGCTGTCATTTAAACTCAAAAGTAAAATTGACTTTCTCCTCAAAACCATTATTTCATTGCCACTCTTTACCCTGTTTTAAGTATAATCTTTCCCTAAAAATTTAATCCAAATAGCATTAACCAAGAACACCAAGTTTCCTGTGATGTGGGGGCATGCATGTGCCACAGCACTTATGGGGAGGTCAAAGGACAACATCTGTGGAGCTGGTTTACTAGAACTTCCCTATGCTTTTAAATGGGTTCTGGGATTGAATTCAGGTTGCCAGATTGGACAGCAAGCTTCTGTTAAGCCATCCTTTGGTGGCCTACCCCTATGTCTATAATGCTTAAGAAATAAAACACATTCCAAATTTAAAAATCAATTAATCAAAAGTCCTCTGAAATGTGTTAAATAGTAGATAAACAAGCTAGAATTTGCACATAAGGGATAAGTTTCTTAACCAGTTGATGCATGATTTTGTCCTAAGAAAGTATGCCACTTTGTTCTCTTTGTGTTAAAGAATTTAGCCATTGGAAACTGGAAACTAGAATACAAAGAAAAAGCATTCTCTTTAAAGTTCTTTTTTTCTTAAGCTTTGGCAATATCATCTTTCCATGACTGAGGAAGATAAAAATCCATGAGTGTAATCAGGAGCCCCTGAGTATCAGTCATGATTATACAATTGCTCATGCAGATCTCTGAGCAGAGTTGACAGCTTTCTAGAGCACCAATTCTCTCACTTATAAAACCCAAAGCTCTAATATTCTGTTAAGATAAATATTTTACTTTAACTTTATTTGGGACTGGAGATACAGCTGAGTGGTTAAGAACACTCACTGTTTTTGGAGAAGACCAGGATTCAATTAGTTCCCAGCAGCACATGGCTGCTCATACCATTTGTAATTAATTTTGGGTAACCAGGGTTTCTGACACCTCTGGCTTCCATGGGCACCAGGCACACACATGGTACACATACATACATACATACATACATACATACATACACACACACACACACACACACACACACACACAAGCAAAACACATAAAAATATTTTCTTAATTAAAAAACAATCTTGGGGTGGAGATGGCTCAGATGGTAAGAGGGATTACTGTTCTTGCATAGGACCTGAGTTTGGATCCAGAACCTAGCTCACAACTGCCTGTAACTCCAGATGATCTGATGCTGACTTCCTTTTCCGAAGTCTGTGGGCACCTCACTTACAAAAGCACATACCACCACCACCGCCACCACACGTGCACGCGCATGGGCACACACACACAGTAAATATTTTTTTTTAAAAAAATCTGTATAAAAACAAAAACTAAATCTACGGAATTAATCTCATGTTTGTACCCTAAAATGTCCATCATACTTACTAGCCAAAACTTTGTTTTAGCTAATCATAGTCTGAAACTTAAAAACAAAGCCCTATAGCTTAAGAATTATTACTTATTACAAATCTGAAAAGTAATTAAGAATCTTTGCAACAAATGTTTGTTTTTTAATGAACAGGTTCTGCGACTACACAGGACTTAAACTCAGTTCTCACAAATTCCATGACTTGGGACTAATCACATAAGGCTTGGTTTACTCAACTATAAAATATGGGCAATAACAACTGCCCCTGCCAGATGTTGTGACAGTAAATACTGTGGGATATTTGAGTTTTTGTTAATTAAATAAAATCAAGCTTGGGTCAGGAGGCTGAGTTAACAACTAGTAGAGACTGAAAGCAATCATAGAGAGTCAGAGGACATCTGGAGGACAGATAGAGATGCACAGGAAGTAGCAGGGAGGGACTCAGTGTAGTGTGGGTTCTTTTGTTTTGGTGGAGCACAGGTAGCTCTCTCTCTCTTGAAGGTACCAATGCCGGGAAAGAGAGGTCAGCTACTTGCTCAACTTCTCTGGGCTAGCAGGTTTTCATCCCAGACTTTGACTCTAAGGTCTTATTGATAAATAGAATAGAGATTTAATTAAAAGCTATACTTATCACTGGCAGCAACACAGCAGGCACCTGCAGGAACAGAATTCCTACCAGGCCATAGCCTGAGTGGCCTGGCTGCTGCCAGAGAAGCAAGACATTAACAAGTAAACTGATGAAATGCCTAAGAAACACTTTACACAGTGCTACATCGGGCACATCATAAATGCTCCATCAATGCCATCATTATTGTACCTAAAGGTTACATCTATATAGATGTTAACTAACATTTACTGACCGCCAAGTGTTTGACTAGAGACTAAGAAAAATAAATAAAAAAGCTAAGGAAACAGAAAAATCTAATATTGTATGGGAAGACTTTCCCTAGGAAATGGCAGTGGAGTATTGAAAGAAGAGACAAAATTATCTAAGGAAAGAAAGAAGTATTCAAGGAAAATGAAACAGCATATACAAAGTCCTGGAAATGAAATTGTTAACAACACACTGGTGGACGTCTACTAGAGGATGTTATGAGGTTATCAAGACTCAAATAAATATGGCATTTTATCATCAAGAGGGCCTAAAAACTTGTATTCACATAAATGAATAAATTATTAAAAGTTTTGAGAAGGTACACCACACATTCACTTTGAAAACTTTCAAGAGTTCTGGGACTGAACCCAGGGACAACGCAGACAGCGCTTAAAGGTCGAAAAGAAGTTAAAATTGTATACTACTCTTTCAAAGGACCTGACAAAGGTACAATTCCCATGGCAGGTGACTTACAACCAACTGTAACTCCAGTCCCAGGGGATCAGACAGCCTTGTCTGTCTTTTGAGGGTTCAAATGTACATACACATGTACACACACACACACAAATAAATAAATCTTAAAAATATAAAAGGCCTAAAAATATATATTTACAAAACTGTACTGGAAGTGCAGTTATAAATATTTCTTATGTACCCATTTAGCTATGCTCAAATTTTTTTCCATAGAAAATTTTCAGCTTAAGTACCTATGTATTTATTCAGTATATACATGTAAAATGTATAAGGCATACACAAGACAAGATTCCTGCTATAAAATAGTAGGAGACTAGGCAATCAATATATAACTGTCTAGTCTATATGATATAATGAAACAAGAACATAGTAGACAAGGATACATTTCTTTCTTTATTCAACAAATATATGTAATTACAAAGATAAGTTATAACAGAAAAAGTCAGGGCTACAGAGATGGTTCAGCAGGCAAGAACTACCTCTTGCAAGGTGTTCTCTGAACACACAAGTACCGTGACACACAAATAAGTAAGTAAAGAAATTTAACTTATTTACTTGGTATGGTGGTGAGTACATTTAATCCCAGCATTTGGGAAACAGAGGCCAGGAAGCTCTCTTGTGAGCATAAGACCAGCCAGGACTACCCATCTTAAAAAAATTTCAAAACCTTTTTTTTTCCCTTTTCTTTTTTTTAAGATAAGCCACGATGAATGTCTTCTTACAGCTTTAATATTTAAAAAAAATTAAGAGCCAGGTGGTGGTAATGGCTTGAGCCTTTAATCATAGCAGAGACAGACAATCTCTATAAGTTCCAGGCCAGCCTGGTCTACAAAGTTGAGTTCCAGGATAGCCAGGACTATTACACAGAGAAACTCTATCTCAGGGGGGGAAAAAAATTAAATTATATCTCAGTTTTGGTTTCTATTGTTGTGAAGAGACACCACGACACAGCAACTCTTATAAATGTTTAATTAAAGTGGCAGCTTACAGTTCCAGAGGTTTAGTCCATTATTATCACGGTGGGGAGCATGGCAGCATGCAGGCAGACATAGTGCTGGCTATCAGGAGTTTTTTTCTGGACTAGCCAACTCCCAAATAATGACACAGAGACGTCTAATTATGAAAGCTTGGCCTATAGTTTAGGTTTGTTCCTTACTAGCTCTTCTAACTTAACATAGTAATGTAGGTATAAACACCTCTCTTCCATCTCGCACCTCCTGTTTCCTCTCCATGTCTCCTGTGTGCTCAATTATCTCCTTTTATTTCTTCTCTCTCCTTTACCTCCTGCCTAAATACTGGCCATTCAGCTCTTTATTAAACCAACCACAGCAATGTATCTTTACACAGTGTACAAACAACTCAAAACAGCTGGCTACACCTTGATATGAAGTAATAGGCAGTGGACTGTGACACTTACTGGGTGGTATCTTGAGCATAGCCTCAAAGCCCACCCCCACTGTGACACTTCCTCCAACAAAGCCACACCTCCTAACAGCGCCACTGCCTATGAGCCTATGGGGGCCATTTTCATTCAAACCACCAAAATGTATAAGTATTGTACTCGCATGTATATATATATCTGCACCACCTGCATGTGTGGAGCCTGGAGAAGGCAGAAGAGGGCCTGGTTGTGAGCAAATGTGTGGGTGTTGGGAACCAAACCTGGGTCCTCTGCAAGAGAACAGTACCTCGTAATTGCAGAGCCTTCTCTCAGACCCTGGTATTGATCTTGAATTGTCAATGGAGAAAAGCCTTAAAGACATTATGTCACTGGGGCTGTACTCTTTGAAGGGCATAATGGAACTCCATTCCCACCCCCAAGTCTCTGTTTTCTAGCAGGGAAATGAATGGCTTTAAATCCACCATATGTTCCTGCCATGAAGCTCTGTAGTGCCACAGGCCCAAGGTCAAAGTTCAAGCTACTATTGACTGAAACATAAGCCAGAATAAGTCTTTTTTCATTATAAATTAATTATCTGCTCAGGTATTCTGTCACAGTGATGGAAAACTAGCGTATACCTTCAGAGTTTATAGTTCTTCCTGGCTGGGTTTGGTTGGGTCTTGCTTTGATCCAATCATTTCTTACTATGCCTGTTCTTAATGGAATGAGAATGTTTATTGTGTCAGCAGAGTGTAACTTTTTGTTTTTTAAGTTTATAGGCACTCGGAGTTAAGAAAGTACCTTGAGTCTCAGATAAGATTTTTGGACTTTGGATTTTTAAACAATGTTGGAACTGCTAAATACCATGACACTTTTGAAGTTGGACTGAATACATTTTTCAATGAGATAGCCTATGGGGGCACAGTGTGGAATGTTGTGACTTAAAAGTGATATTTGAGTGTCAAGTTGACAAGGGCTGGAATTGTAATGGTTCACTTAATTGTCAATTTGAATCAAATCAAATTTGACAAAAATCTGAGCATGTCTGTGAGGGACTATCTAGGTCCATCAAGATAGGAAGATCCACCTTATAAGTAGTACCTTTCTATGGGGTGGGGTCTTAGAATTGATACATTCCCAACTGTAGATGCAATGTCACTAGCCTCTACCTGCTCCTGCCACTAGACCTTGCCTGACACAGTCCTGACCATTCAAGTATTTTGTCACAGCAACAAAACAAGTAATTAATACACACAGTGAAAAACTGGTGTGTCCATTTAAAGATTAGAAAACAAAGCAGAATCTATGGAAGTCCCATAAGAAACCAAAAGAAAATTAATATAAAACTGTATACTGAACAATAATTTAAAAATGAGACACTTTAGTATTTCCAAATTTTCTACACATTATGGCAAATTGTTCAATCTGGTAGAAACCCATGACCTTAGTCTAAAAACTTTTACCCAAAGTATGCTTTAGGAAAAAGAATCCCAATCCTTTGAAACAAATGGATGTCCATAAGTAGCACACACCTTTAATCCCAGCACTTGAGAGGCGAGGCAGAGGCAGGTGGAGAGCTCTGTGAGGTCAAGGCCAGCCTGGTCTCTAGAGTGAGTTTCAGGACAGGTTCCAAAGCTACAGAGAAACCCTGTCTTGGAAAGAGGAGGGGGGAGAAAACAAACAAACAAACAAAAAACAAGAAACAAATGTGAGCACAGCCTCAGTTCAGATGCTAAGCCTTAAAGACCCTTCTTCAAAGTCTTCCATCCCTTTCTTTTACTTTTTACTTCATTTAACAGTTTTGTTTTATCCTATAGCTTCGACCTTACAAAAGGATTTTCCCCAGAGTACTAAAATACCTTGTAGTTAACAGCATGTTCTCCATCACATTTCCAGAGTTCAAAAACTGCCTCTGCCATTTAACAGCATTAATGGTCTTAAGAAAATTAACCTCTCTATGCTTCAGTTTAGTGTAAAATGGGTTAACAAGAATATCTATTGCATAGCCAGAGGAGCTGATTATACACACACACACAAAAAAAAATTATTAGAGTAGTACACAATATCTGGAACCTAATAACTGCCATCAGTTCTCAGCTAAAGCCTGAGAATAAATATGTCATCCCCAAAAACCTTGATTTCTGAACATCCTTTGTCTTTATACAAACCTCTAAACTCACTACTTTGGTTCTATTTAAATTGGGAGGGGAGATGGAAAGATGGCTCAGAGGTTAAAACACTTGCTGCTCTTCCAGAGGGTCCGTTCGTTCCATACACTCAAATCAGGAGGATCACAACTTTTTGTACTCTAGCTTCAATGGTTTTGACACCTCTTATCATCTGTAATCACATACCCACATGAAGATACCTACATAAAACTAAAAATAAATTTGGTGGTCAGGAAAGCTCTGTGAAGAGGTAGCTCTAACTTAAACAGTTGCCAAGAGAGACAAGATCCACATCAATGTTCTCAGTGTGCTTCTTAAGTGAGCGGCCATAGCATCTCATAGGAACTTGTTAGGAATGCAAATTATAGGGCTGTATCCCAGAGGACAGATTCAGATCATGGGGCCAGCAGCCAGTAATTTCAGCAAGTCCTTCAGGGCTTGCAAGACCACTGAGATTGTATCAGGGAAGGCAACTGTCAAACTCCTTGCCGTAGGACATTTGCACATGCTGCTTCCTTAGCTAGTTCCTCAAAGAACTGTCCCTCTGACTTCCTAGGAGCTAGGTAGTTAAATTAAGCTCAACAAGGGTAAAGATTTTTGGCTGATGCATGGTAGCACACTCATGTGTGATCCCAACACTTGGGAAGTGGAAGGAGGCTCAAGAGGCTCAAGGTCATTCTCAGCTACACAGCCAGATAGAATCCAGCCTGAACTCAATGACTCTCCATCTCAAACACACAAAACCCCCCCACAAAACTTTCATTTTGTTTTTAAGACAGGGTTTCTCTATGTAACTCTGGAACTCAGGCTCCTGCTAAGCATGCTAGAATAATAACTATGACTGGCTAAGAACAAAGATTTTTTTTTTCCTGTATTACTGCTACCGAATCTTTAATGCCTATGAGAGTTGTATAGTATTTACTGACAAAAGTGAATCGGCCTATGTTTATGCAATGTATACTAAGTTCAAAACAGGTGGTGCACTAGGAAGATGGCTCAACAGTACCTGGTACTCAAGTATGAGAAACTGGATTTGGATTCCCAGTATCCCCCCCCCCCCCCCAAAAAAAAAAAAAAAAAAAAAAAAAGCCAAGCATGGTGGCACATATTGTAGGAGGCAGATCCCAAGGTTCAAGAGAGTTGAACTATGAGCTCCAGGTATGGTAATAGACCCTATCTCAAAAAAAAAAAAAAAAAAAAAACTAGTAGAGAGTGATAAAGATACCACTTACCCCTGGCTCCATGTACACACACACACACACACACACACACACACACACACACACACACACGATCGAATGCACGTGCTATGAATACAAATATTTTTATAACACACAAAGTTAAATACTGACAAACTTATGAACAATTTCTGTCACTTAAAAAAACAACAGTGGACAGGCAGTGGTGGCACATACCTTTAATCCCAGCACTCTTGAGGAAGAAGGTAGATGGATCTCTTTGGACTCAAGGCTAGCCCGGAAAGCATGAGTTCCAGGACAGCCAGAACTGGTACACAGAGAAATCCAGTCTCACCCAGTCTCTAAAAACCAAAACCAACCAACCAAACAAACAAACAAAAAGCCAAAACCAAAACTGTGGTGGTGCGGCTGGAAAGATGGTTCATGGTTCAGTATCAAAAACGGAGGCTACTCTTCCCAATGACCCAAGTTCAATTCCCAGTAACTCCAGTTCTAGGGACATCTCTTTGGCCCCCACAAGTAGTACACATGTATGGTGCAGACATACACGCAGGTTTAAAAAAAAAAAAAAAGAAAAGAAAAAAAAAAAAAAAAAAGAAAAAAACCCCACACATTAAAAGTAAACATACTTGTAGAAAAATAAAAGGAACACATGCCTTTAATCCAGAAATTGGGAGGCAGAGGCAGATGGGTCCGTGAATATGTAACCAAGGTCAAAGTCTATAAAGTAAGATCCTATCTCAAAAAATAGGGTTGAGGGATGTGCATGGTTATGATCAAAACACAGTATGAAATTCTCAAATTAATAAAAACATTAAGTGAAATAAAAATTCTTTATTACACCATTGGCACACATTTACAGAGACATAAACACAAATTCATTCACAATATCAGCCTTCTACAAATCTTTTAGTTTCCTAATCTTTATGGAGACTAAACTATTTAGTACGCACTCTATGGTAGTATGACTCTAGTGAGCCCCCACAATTAAACACATACCTTTATACAGTCTCCCTCCCATAATGACTGCACTTACCCATAGACTTCACAGACTGACATTACAGAAGTGATGCTATGCCAGTTCAAAGACCAGCCCCAAACTAGCAGAGCGGAGTCCAAGTCCTTTCTCTTGGACACCTTTTCTTCGAAGCTCCTGCTTTGTGTTAACCCCTTTCTATTAGGCAACACTAATAATGCAAGTCAGTTTGTGTGCAATCTAACTGACAAATGCTTTAAGATCATCTTAAATAGAAAGAATTTTTACTGTAAGTCCCCCAGCCATATCTGTACCTCTCCTGAAGGAAACAAACTATGTACCTGGTAGCAGTTATTACATTTGCTGAATGTTTACTGGCATTCAGAGTGCAGCAATGATGGCAATACGTGTTGCTGTATGCACTGTTCTATATGCTTTTTTTTTTTTACTTAATCCTTAGGAATCTGAAACTAGGGGGCTTGAAAGATAGCTCAGTGGTTAAGATGCCCTCTTCTGTCATGCAGGCATGCATGGAGGCAGAATACTGTATATATAATAAATAATCTTTTAAAAAAGAAAAGAAACTTGTTTACAATCATACTGAAACTAATTGAGTCAAAATACAAACCCTTTCTTACTCTCTAGCTTATGCTATCAATTACTATATGAATGCTAGTCTCATGAAATGTGTATCCTAGTAGTAGGGCTAGTGAGATGGTTAAAGAATAGCAACACTACAAAGTTACAGAAAAATCAATAGAATTAGTTCAAAGATTAAGATTCTGAAGATGATGTGAAGGGGAAACTGCATTCTGAAAGGAACTACTAACAGTTCCGTGTCCCTCCATCAGGGCAGTCAGGAAAACATCTGGGAAAGAGCTGAATTGCCCAGAAACTGCAAAGAAAGACAACTCCAGGTGAAAGAACAGCCAGCACACAAGCCCTAATTTCAGCATGTTGCAGGAGAAAAGGCCAACCAGACTACAGGGATGGTGCAATGTGAAAAACATGTGACTCTGAGTAATGCTGGAAGTTTTAAAACAAGATAAGCATCACTCAATTTGAGTTGTGAAAAGTTAACTCTACCCATCTATACATAATAAAATGTTGTATGGGGCTGGAGAGATGGCTCAGAGGTTAAAAGCACTGGCTGTTCTTGCAGAGGACGTGGGTTTGATTCCCAGTACCAATATGGTGGCTCACAATCATCTGTAACTACTGTTCTAGGGGATCCTAGCCCTCCTCCAACTTGTAAGAGCATCTTGTACATGTGGTACAGAGATGTACATGCAGGCAAAACACTCATACCTATAAAACAAATAATTAAAACAAAGTTTAGAAGGCCTAAAGTAGAAGCAAAGAAAGCAACAGGAAAAAATTAAGTTTCTGTGGGAACTATGGTAAACAGCAACAGTCTTTACTAAATGGGAAAGATTTGTTTTAGAATTACTATGTTTGAAACACCTATTTAATATCTACATGAAGATGTCAGGCACTAGATGCAAAAATAAAGATATAAATTTTATATGTCATCTCATTCGTATCAAGTGATAAAGAGAGAAGGATGAAATCTAAGCACCAGCTTACACCAGCATTTAGAAGCCAAGTAACAAGTATATTAATTACCCTGTCACCCTTGTAGATCACAAGAGACAGACAGGACAGTGTCTTTCCTACTTCTACTTGGGTCTAGTATCAGGAACTCGAATATTTGGTACATTTTAATGAGTCATTAAATGCAAGTCATTAGATTTCTTGAGCTTTCACTAAAAAAATATTTGATGATAAAGGCTACATTACCTCACATCTGTCAGGTATTTGGATACCGATTTAATGAACAAAAGAAAAAACATGTATGCTATGGCAGACTTTAGTATTGGTTCCAGAGAGCACAGCAAGGAAATGTGAAGACAAGAAGTGACCCATATGCTTCCATGATCACAAACATCCAAACCCTTCATCTTGACCCCTGCTACAGGGTGGAGGGGGAATTAGATGTACCCACAACATTCACTCCATCAAAGACATGTATCATCATACCCGGTTTTTATGTGAACCCAAGGCCTACACAGCATACTAGGCAAGCAATTTTCTCACTGAACTATCCCCAGCCTCTGAGTGAGTCTTGAAAGTTTCTCTATGTAGCCCTAGTTGCCTGGAACTTGTTCTGTAGACCAGGCTGGCTGTAGATCCACCTGCCTCTGCCTCCTGAGTGCTAGGATTAAAGTCTTAAGGCCCGAGTGCTCTTCAAGTTTTCAAAAGCTCTTATAATTCACAATGTATAAGTAAAGACAATCCCAAATTAGCAAAAGGTTATTTCAACCAAACTTCTAGTAGTACAGTTCGAAACTATTAACTCATGGAAACAGTATTATTGTAATAAGTGTCATTTATTTCATGAGCAATTGATTGTACTAGCCACTGTTCTAAGCCACATATAATGTTTTCCACAAAAAACCCTTTGCAATAGACTTTTCTAAAATACAATTTTATGTGTATGAATGTTGTATCTACATGTATATATGAGCATCACACGGATGCAAGGTGCCCCCAGAGAAGAGCATTAAAATCTCCTGGAACTGAGGTGGTTGGAACTGAGTCAAACCTGGGTCCTCTGCAAGAGCAGCAAATGCCCTCCTTTAACTGCTGAGCCATCTCTCCAACCCTAGAGTTTGTATTCTTTCTACTTTTCTTTAATGGATGAGGAAACTAAGGCACAGATACATTAAGCAATATACCTGCAGCCACAAAGCTTCTAGGTGATGGGGCTGAGATTTAAACTTGGGCACTGTGAGTCTTGAACTTCTATGTTTAGCTATTATACTTTGATGCTGTACGGTTAAGTCTAATGGCGCCATTCTCTCACATGACAGTTAAATGAATAAGCTTTCATGATTTGGCCTAGAAACAACACCAATATCCTATTTCAGTATCCTTTCTGCTATGGACTGAACATTCTTCTTTCAACTGTACTGCATTTTCCTGGTTCTCCATCATCTCTGACCCATAGCTTTTCCTTGTTCTTGACTAGTTTTTAATTCTTCTAACTAATCCTTCATGTTTACACAAAGCTTGGGGTTGAGGTGCTTTTAAATGCCATCTCAAAGGAGATGACGACCTTACTTGTTTTCAGTTCAAACCTCCTTTGAGCATCCAGACACATATTCCACTATCTCTCTGACCTTTTACTTGAATAAATAAAGGTCATTTGATGATGAGATCATGTTTTTACACCCATCTGACCTCTATTTCTCCTTACATATTCATCTTTGTCCACACCTCCAGTCATTTAGTTGCTCAGTCCAGAAACCTGGGAGTTTTTTATGTGTTGTCACCAAGCCTTATTGCCTTTTGTGGGGCTGAGACAAGGCGAGACTTGAACTCAAATCCTCCTCTCTACAGGAATTACAGGTGCAAGTTACCATGCTACTGTTAAATATATCTTTGTCTCCATTCTGTGCGGATACAAGCTCCTATTACCAATCAGTCACTCACATGGTTTATAAAGCTCCCTAATTTTAAAGCCACCTTAGCCTTTCTTACTCTCCTCAGTTTATTCTTTCTTAAAGCATCCATATTGACAATTGAAAACACAAAAGCAAACAACCCCTTAAAAGGTCATGATGATGGGTAAACGATCATCTGGTTTCTAAAACTGAGGGGCACAAACAAGCGGAAATGTACAAGACCAGTTCCTATTACCAAACTACACAAATAATTATCAAGTGCTCTTTTAGAAACATGTAGGTTCCAAAATCCTCTCCATAAATCCTTTTTAGAGAAAAACAACAACAAAAAAGAAACCTGGAGTTTCTCATCATTTTCCAACTGTTAAAACAATCAAATATGGCCAGGCATAATCACAAACACCTTTAAGTCCCAACATTGGGGAGAAAGAGTAGGCAGAGATAGATCTCTGTGAGTTTGAGACCACCCTGGTCTACATCCTGAGTTCCAGGACAGCCTTGCCTCAAAAACCAATAAAATCATTAAACTAGCCAAAAAATAAATAAATTAAAATCTAACATCTGATGGAACTGCTGTACCAAAGAAAATATTGTTTCAAACTCATTTACCAGGCACCTTCCTACTGAGTGATGAAAGTGCATTTTAGGAGCAAGCAAAGACATAGTGTAGGATGTTAAATCCCATCTCAGTAACAAGTGAATGCCATTACCATTTGTCAGTTTCGGAATAAGTTACAGGGAATAAGGTGGCAGACAAGCTAATTCTTTATGGATAAATATCCA
Source organism: Phodopus roborovskii (assembly GCF_943737965.1). Lineage (NCBI taxonomy): Eukaryota > Metazoa > Chordata > Mammalia > Rodentia > Cricetidae > Phodopus > Phodopus roborovskii. Next base: position 3,838,780 of record NW_026126418.1, on the reverse strand, counting down.
TATTACATCATCACAGCTAGTCTTCATTTGTACCTTCAGAAGAAACTGCCACAAAAGGGAAACAAAAACATTCAAATGATATGGGAATTATGAAACAGCTTTCTTAAATATTGTAAAAATATGACTGTTTCCAAAATGCCTAATATTTAAGGACTCTTAAAGCATATTCCAGATACAGTTATTTCTGATGTAACTAAAATCAAAGAAGACATGTGCCTATTTTAAAGAAAAGTAAAGTACAATTAAGATGTGTGAGCAGCCCTGTACAGATGGCCTGATCCTAACACAACATGTTAACAAAGCAGGTTTTGTGGGGGAGGGGGAAAGCCTGCATTTTCTGACCACACCCCTCCAAAAATGTTTTAAAGCAATGGGAGGGGAGGTTTACATTTAAGTATTACTAACATCTAAAAAAATAATAATAACAAAAATCTTTTAAACTTGTTTTCAAACAGGCTTGGGAGTGGTTCTGTGTTACTCTGATAACATTTGGAAAATATGACCAGCCAGTTTTTGTTTGTCTCGGGGGTATTCTGTTCAAAGAAATAACAGACAATAATTAGGCAGCATTTCAGTGTATTTACCTAATAGAACATTTTTTAAAATTGCGATAAGAAATGCTGCATATTACCTATCATTGCTGTCCACTGAAGAGAAAAGTTAATTTGTAAATTATCATAGACAATGAAAATGCTCTCTGTAAAATGATAGTAAAATTACCACCAAAAATATTCAAGGAAGGTCCAAATATCATTCCTAAAATTCTTCAAAATAGCTTACTTACATAACACAAACTATAGTTATTTTCAACAGACCTCAGCATATCACCAGTTACCTCGAAACTGGAAAAAATTAACTTTCTTTTTAAAAATCCCGGCTCTTTTAAACAAAAGGGCTAAGATTTTCTGAGGTTTATTATTATCCTTTTGTTGAAGCATTATTTTTTCATTCTTTCAGAATAATTCCAAGGTACAATCTAAGACAAAGACCAGCTACTCTTTACACATCTATTCTAAATCACGAAAGCTGCACTTTCCTTTAAACAAAGATAATTAGAATACTGCAACGTGTAAAGTGAAATAAAAAGTTCACTCGTGTCATTAAAATTATTTAGAAACCTGGTGAGATCATATAGGCAACGAAGCTTCCTGTTGGTAGCTGAGGATGAAGTCATTAATTAACAAGCCAGGATTCCCCTGTTCTTGGACCAGAAGCGGCACCTACCAGATTCAGTATTGTTCAGGGGAGGTGGCTTTAAAACTAACCCGCTCCCTAAAGCCTCCAAACCAGACCACGCCTTCCAGTTATCTTTCGAATGGGACCGTTTCAAAGTGTGGTACTACTACTACTACACATTTCCCGCGAGCTTTAATATCAAACAGGGGTCCACATTTTGGGGTCCTTTGGCCATACTAGAGCAAAGATGAACTCTTCAACGCCCGCGCTATTGAATGAAGCCGAGATGGAGAAACGTTTTGGGTTTTCGACCTTTAGAGCCTTCTTTGACCGCCAGCCCTCAATGCTTCCCAACACTCAGTCACCCTCAGGGACAGACAGCAAAGAGGGATTCTTGACTTCCTGCCGTTGTTAAAAGGAGAGGAAACCCAAGAGCAACTTTGAACGCGTGGAACAGAGCCACCACTGCAAACATATGTCACCCAGCCCCTGTTCAGCGTTCGCGTACCGCCCTGGAGGTTCCCTTGCAGCCCAGCCACCCCAGGTCCCCCGGTGTCAGTCAGCAACACCACCCCGTGCCTCGTCCCCTCGGCCACCGCCCCCACCTTTATACTGCGAGGCCCCCTACACCATATTGTCGGCCACCCAGGTTCCAGTACAATGGAATGTCACTGCCCAGGGCTCTGCGGCGCTCCGGTAGGCCTCCCCTCGGAGTCAGTCCCGGTTCCCCAGGTACCGAGTTCAGCCTGGAACCTAAACTTCACCAAGTGGGACTCCAGCACCGAGGGGTGACTGAGCCCCTCCACTCCCACCCAACCTTCCCTTCAGCCTCCCACCGCGAACCGCTCCAGGCGCGAATCCTGCCCCATGCGCCCCCACCAAGGCAGGACCACCCGCCAGGAGTTGTCCACCGGCTCTCCTGAGAGCGATGAGGGGCGCCCGGAAGGTCCCCACCCGGCCCGGACCCCCAGAGGGGCGGCACAGGCCCCGGCGCATCCGCGGCCTTTCCTGGCCCAGTGAGACCCCGAGCCCACCCTTTCTACCTGGCCTTGAGGCTGGGGCTGCTGCCGCTGCAGCTGGGGCTGGAGGAGGCGGTCGGGACCCGGGCTTCGTAGGCCCAGGCGGGGGCGGCGGGCTGCGTGGCGGCGCTGGCGGGGGGCGCGGGAGGCTCAGCGAAGCCCGCTGGCGCGTAGTGCGCGTCCATGGCGGGGTCTGAGGCGGCGGGGGCGGGCGGGAGGCGCGGGGAGGAAGAGGCGGCGGGAGCGGCCCTTCACATGGCGCGGCCGGGGGAGGGGGGACGGGGGCGGGGAGGGCTAGCGGGAGGAACCCGGCTGCGGCTGGCGGGCCTCGGCTTGGACGTCAGGCGAGCGGCGGCGCCTGCGGCCGGGACTCGCGGCGGCCACAGCGTCCGCAGCCCAGGCGCCCCATGTTGTTGGATTTCCCAGGATGCACCTCCCGCGCCCTCCGCCCGCTCGTCGCCCCGCCCCCTCGGCGCCCCGCGCCCTGGGCTGCGGCTTCGGGGGCCGGGCCGGACGAGGGCTGCTCCGTGGACACCCTGGCGGAGGAGACGAGGCCTAGGCGCTCGAGCACCCGCGTGGGTGCGGAGCGGGCAAGGCTTGCCAACGCTGTCCCTGGAGTTCGTTACTCTACCCTCCCGGGTTCTTTGAAAGAACTCAAACAGTCGACTCCCAGCTTGGGATTTCTTTCCCTGCGTCCCAAATCACAGACAACAGGCTGCTGCTTTACAGTGCTCGCTTCATGCCCAAAGTTTGCTGGGCTTAAAGGATCTGGTTCCTCCTAGTTCCTGCTTCCTAGGGGAGATTTCTATTCAAATTGATTCAAATTCAAACGAATTTTCCAGCCCTCGCTGAATGGGCCTTTCCCAGGGGTGCTTATTAACTGTCTCCACCCCCACCTAAGGGATTTTCTCACCCTGGAGTTCAGAATCTTCTATCCCAAGATAAATACTGCCGCATCATTGATTAATCCAACTACCATCTGGATGACTTTAATTACAATACATTTGAACTCACTATGCACTCTGTATTGGGGTTTTCTGCTCAAGATTTGTAATCTCTGCAGAACTCTACCCAAACATTGCCTTATCTGACTTCCAAGCTGTGTAGTGTGGGTAATTTAATGACTTTGAGGCTGTGCCTATTAAAGCGGTTTCTCCTTATGAGTAATGAAATTCAGGGATCATAGAAATCGTTTGGCTGGTGAGCCAAAAATTGAAAGTTAAAATTAACCATGTGCTTAGCAAAGAGATCTAGCCCTCGAGATAAAGACTTAACACAAAGGTTTAAGCAAATCGGACAGGCGTAGCGGAAGATCTAATAAAGTTGATACACTATCTCGGTGATTATCTAAACGTCTGTTATACCTGGTATTAGATTATGCTACTCCTTCCTAGACTGATTTTGTTCTGCAAGACTGTTTTCCTCCTGGCGCCAACCTCCTTTTGTTTCTATGCAGTCTTTAGTGTAAAGCCCTTCTGCACCTGTGACTCTTGCAACCAGGCTTCTAGGTGGGGAAGTAAAGAAAGGTAGTGGTTATTTACAAGTGAATTCGAAGGTGTGGACACACGTGACCTTCCCAGTTTCATGTTAATCTCAGTAAGCTTTTACCAAGGATATCTTTGAAAGGTAGTTTTTCTTGGGAAAGGAATTTGCCAAATCTCAGATCCTGCTGAAAAGTACCGCAAATAACCTTTACAACATTTACTTTTCTTCTAGCAGACCGTAGATCTGGAGTCTAAATGAAACAAGTTTTCACAAGTAGCTATTATATTTCTAAGTTGTGAGCACTAAATTTTTGTCTCTCTGGAAAAATGTAGGAAATGAAGTGGCATGTTATAAATGTTTTATGGAACTCAGTTTGAGATACCCACAACTGGTACTCAGGGTGAGTTTACAGGCAAAACCCAAACAACTGCCAATAAAACATTTATAGTCTCTCACACCATTACATAGTTTTTGTTTATGCCACATAAGAGAAAAGATATTTAAATTTTTTTAGTATTTTGAAATAATATTGCTCTTATTACCGTGTGTGCCTTTGCCTGCTGCATAACATTTTTTTCTAATCTAATATCAACACAAGCTTATTCTCAACTGTTAGATGTCTACGAATACCATCAGTAAGTATTTTAATATAATGTAATTATACATATTTATAGGGCATAATGGGATATTTTGATATAGGTAAGCAAATCTTTCAAAATTGAAAAACTATGTACAATTGAATTTTAAATGCATTCTGATCATCAGAAGGATGTCTTTAGCAAAGATAAAGTCCCACCCCTGCAAACTTTTCACATCTGCTGCAAATCCCTAACCAAGCCTGTTCCAGGAAGGGTGAAAGTTTAGAAATCAACATTGTTGTTCTTGTGTTAAATAGGATATCCAGGTGTGTGTGTGTGTTGGTGGTGGCATAGTTCACAGGTACAACTCTCTAGTAGCTTGTGTCCTGAACCCCCAGCACTGCAAAACAGCTAAAAATAAATACAGCAAAGTAGAGTTTTTATTTGCTTTTTACAAAATAATGATTTTATATTATTATTTTATGTGTGTAGGTGTTTTGCCTGCATGTATGTCTGTGCATTATGTGCATGTTGAATACCAGCAGAGGCCATAAGAGGGTGTCAGATCCCCTGGAACTGGAGTTACAGCAGTTGCAAGCTGCCATGTAGGTGCTGGGAATCAAACCATGTCCTCTGGAAGAGCAGCCAGTGCTCTTAGACATCCCCAGACTTGAAAAGTAGATTTAAAAAAAAAAAAATCCATTTGTTGTAATCCAGGCAGATCTGGCCTCGCCCCCCTTGAATTTGGTTCAGTGTCTCTCCCTGGCTTTGTATGCAGGCTAGGAGGTCTCTTTAAGAGAAAAAGTCTGCCACTTCCTCTCTTAAGTCCCCTGTCTGAGGAGGCAGCTCTTGTCTGTCTGTTTCTTTCTCTGATAAACCTTCCATCAATAAACTATTCATAGAACGTCACATCTGCAGGTCTGTGTTTCCCATCTACTGTTCCTCACCCACCTGCTGTATTCCTAACACTATTCCTTTTCTTTTTGCTTGTGAAATGTCTGCTCATTAACTTGTCAAAAACTCATTTATTTGAAATGATAAGCCTTCCATTATGGTTCCACAACTCCAGGCAAAATCAGTCACTCAAATTTAGTTGTCCTATTTTAAGTTCTACTATGTATTTCATTGATTGATTGGCTGGTTGGTTTTGTTGACATAAGGTTTCATTATACACACAAGGCTGATTTGAAACTCACATTATGCATTATAGGTCTGGATGAAAAAATTAAATCAAAGGACATGACTACTCCTAATGGAGACCTTTTTTTTTTTTTTTTTTTTTTTTTTTTTTTTGTAGCTATAAGGGAAAAAGCAGGCAGAGGGAAGATTCCAGGCTGAACATGGAACATGACCAGCAGCAGATTAAATTGAACAATGGGAGGGGAGCAAGAGAGGAGCCACTGTTATGCCTAGATCACAGGGGCCCCCAAAATTAACAAGGAGACCGAGTTTTGTGAGCTTGAACTGTCCAATATGGCCACAAGCTGCCCAGCCCGGGTTTTTATTATAGTAGGATTTGGGGGTGAGGTGATTCTTAGGATTCAAGATGCTGATTGGCTGGTATTTGTAACATGAAAAATAAAAAGCCTAGATATTGGGGTTCAAGCTGAGGGTCAAATTAGCAAAGCAGCTAAGGCACTAGCTTTTACCTCTACCTCAGGCTAAAAGGGCTGATCCTGTCTCCATGAGCTCTCACCAAGCCTCAGACTGTAACCTCTCCTCAGCATGGCTGGAGAATGAATGCCAGCTCTGAGACTCTGTTACTGTCTTAAATACATACAATTAAAGACATAAACTCTGTTACTCTTTTAGACTGAGTCTTGAACTCAGAGAGATCCACCTGCCTTAGTCTCCTGAGTTCTGGGATTAAAGGTATGTACCACCACTGCTTGACCTCTATAGCTTGTGTCTAACTTTACTTTCTAATCCTCAGGCGAGTTTTAGTAAATCATAAATAATATATCACCACAGACATTTGTCTAGGGGAGTCTTGTCAAAGGGAGAATCAGTGCTGTGCTGGGCTCAAGGACATCTGGCGATCTTATCTAATCTTATCTAATGGTTGGGATGCATGGAATGTCAGGTACTTCCCCTTAGATGCTGGGCCCCCTCCGGGTGGTGTCAGCTTATGGCTTTTCCTGGAACCCCATGCTGCTTGTCAATAAACCGAAACCCAGGCCTACATTTTAGCCGGTTTATATTATTAAGCATTCCATAGCAACAGTGTACAAAATCTGTTCTGGGTCCCACAGCCATCAACCAAGAGAGGCAGCCAGGGACGAGACCAAGAGGCACTGTAGCCAAAATGACTGGGGATGGGGGTGAGGGGAAGGAGCATAGAAACCCAGCCCCTGGGAGGGAGACATTTAGAGTAGAGGACTGGGTAAGAAGTGATAGGAGGAGCCACAGGTACTGAGTAGTGCTGGGAGAGCTGGCCAGTGGTCCACTTTGATATTTTAATAGGCACCTCAGCTCTTTGTCAGGGTTTTCTGTGACCTAACAAACTCCTGGGAATCTCCCTAATTACAGGTGAAGGTCACCACAGTAGGTCTAACTTCTATTATAGTTAACACTAGCACAGCATTTCAATTGGTCTATAACTACCCACCATATTTCTGTCACAGATCCGGGATTTCATTAAGGCAAGGATTGTGTGGTGGGGTGGGGCTGAGAAGTATGACCTTGTTGGCAGAAGCATGTGATTGGGAGCAGGCTTTGAGGTGTCACAAACACAAGCCAGGCCCACTGGCTCTCGCTTCCTGCTGCTTGCTCATCCAATTTAGAACTCTAAGCTACCACTCCAACACCATGTCTGCCTGCATGCCTGGAGAGACTTAGTGTTAGATGTATAGTGGATTAAAAGCAACCTGCCTTGGTCAGTGTTCTATGACTGTGAAGAGACACCATGACCAAGCCAACTCTTCTAAAGAAAAACATTTAATTGGGGCTGGCTTACAGTTCAGAGGTTTAGTCCATTATTGTCATGGCAGGAGGCATATCAGCATGCAGGCAGAGCACCAAGCAATTTGTAAGTAGCCACATGTGGAAGTGGGTACTGAAAACAACATGGGAAGGAAAAAATGAGAAAATTCTGAGTATTTGGGAAAGCATGCCTAGGCACAACCAGGGTGAGGCGGGGCGGGGTGGGGATCGGGGTGCAGGTGTGTGTGTGTGTGTGTGTGTGTATGAGAGAGAGGGGGGGGGAGAAAATGGAAATGTTAGCAAATTTCAAAGCTATGACACAGGAAAGTAGCGGGCAGACCTCAGCAGAGCTGCTTGCATATAGCCCCATAAATAACTGCACCAGAGACAGGGTAATTATTCCTCCTATCACTTTAATATGGCATAAGGTAGATCAGGCATGATCTCTTCACCAGGTGGCTGACAGACAGGTCTAGCTGGAACGTTTAAGTTTTTGGTAGCTTGGAATGTTAGGTATACATTTGAATGCTTGGTCAGCAGTTGGTGGAACTCTTCAGGAAGGATTAGAAGGTGTGGCCTTGTTGGAGAATGTATATCTCCGGGGATGGGCTTTAAGATTTCAAAAGCCACACCATTCGTAGTTAGCTTTCTCTGGGCCTTGTGGGTTTTTGTCTCAATACATGAGCTCTCAGCATGCTGTACTCCCATATTCTGGGCCATGAAGGTCATGGACTCACTCTCTTAAACTGTAAGCAAGCCCCCTAATAAACTCTTTCTTTTATAAGTTGCCTTGATCATAGTGTTTCTTCACAGCAATTGAAAAGTAACAGACACTTGTGAAGAATTAAAAATCTTCACACATTCACATTTTCTCTTTTTTTCTTTTCTTTTTCTTTTTCTTTTTTTTTTCTTTTTGGCCAGACAGGGTTTCTTTGTGTAACCCCAGGTATCCTAGAACTCACTCTGTAGACCAGGCTGGCCTCAAACTCTCAGAGATCTGCCTGTCTCTGCCTCTTGAGGGCTGGGATTAAATCTGTGGGCCACCACCAACTGGTTGACATCTTTCTGTACCAATAGATAACCTCCCTCTCTCTCTCTCTCTCTCTCTCTCTCTGTGTGTGTGTGTGAAAATATATATCATGAAAAATTAAAACCCAGAGACTGATAATTGGTGTTCAAGCTTCAAGCAGAAGATCAGAAAAGCAAAGCTGCCAAGCCACCAGCTCTTACCTCTACCTCAGGCCGAAAGGGCTGATCCTGTCTCCATGAGCTCTTACCAAGCCTCAACTGCTGCCTCTCTTCAGCATGGCTGGAAAATTTATCTCCACACAAGACTCTTTGCTTTTTATTCCTCCTTTAGTGCTAGGGTTAAAGGCCTGTGATCCCAAGTACTGTCAATGTGGCCTTGTGTAGGGCCCTGCATGGGCCCCCGAGGCACCTTGAGCAAGCCTGAAGCTGTTGGCTAGAACTCCTAGCCCCAAGGTTGTTGTTGGTACTCTTCCTGTTTTGATAACACACACCTCAGGACAATACACACCTCGTGGGGAGGAGCTACGCCTAATATTTCTGTAATTTTCTACAGCGCTGTAAATCAGTATTTAAGCCTGTTCCATCCCCTCAATAAACGGCATTCTCAGCATTCGGCATTCTGACATTGCCATTGAACAAATGACCCACTGTCTTGTCTTTATTTCAATCTCTAGGCCTTCACCTGATTCTTGGAACAGAATTAACAGAGATCTGTCTACCTCTTAATCCTGAATCCTGGGATTAAAAGTATGCACCACCACTGCCTAGCTTCTATAGCTAATTAGTATGGCTGCTTTGTTATTTTGATCTCCAGTGGCTTTAGTAAATCATAAATAATATATCACCACATGTATCTGTATATGTATATGTGTATGTATATGTATATATCTAGTGTATATATCTCCAGGTAGTGGTGACCCATGCCTTTAATCCCAGAACTTGGGAGGCAGAGGCAGAGGCAGGTAATCTCTGTGAGTTCAAGGACAGCCTGATCTACAGAACAAGTTCCAGGACAGCTAGGGCCGTAACATAGAGAAACCCTGTCTCAAAAAACCAAAGCAAAACAAATAAGTAAATAAATTATGTGTGTGTATGTATGTATTTTGCCTGAGTATGTGTCTCTATACCACATATGTGTCGTGCTAGAGGAGGCCAGAAGAGGGCATTAGATCTCCAAGTGGAGCTGTAGAGAGCCTTGAGCCACCATGTGGTTGCTGGGAACTGAACCCTGATCCTCTGGAATTGCAGCCAGTGAGTGCTCTTATCTACTCAGCCATCTCTTTGGCACCAACCAGTAGATGACATCTCAAGGAGTGAAGTGTTATGTGTCAAGCCTGGGGACCCCAAAGCCCCATGTTCTGCTCCAAAGAACAATCTGACAGAATCTCTTGGTGACATTTAGGCATTGTGACTTTTTGCTCCTCTCAGAACAAAAGTCTACTATGAAATTATTTTAAAGTGAAATAGCAATGAAAATAAAATTTACCATTAAATTATTGTTTAAACTCGTAGTTAGATGAAGTAGTTTGTGCCTTCATTTTGTAAGTAACAAGCCCACTTCCTACTTCTGATGTAGGAGAGTCTAAACCTTTCCTCTTCTTTCAAATGATTACATTTATCCTGGTGTGGGTGGCACAAGCCTTTAGTCCCAATACTTAGAAGGTAGAGGTAGGTGGATCTCTGTGAATTTCAGGTTCCGTTTGGGCTATAAAGTAAGTTCCAGGTCAGCCAGGTCTACAGTGAGGTTCAGTCTCAAAAAACAAGTGGAATGGAGAGATGGCTCAATGGTTAAGAGCACTTTCTGCTCTTGAAGAGGACTGGGATTTGGTCCTAGCATCTACATGGCAGCTCACAGCTGTCAAAACACTCATACATGTGAAAATTAGCAAATCTTTTTTTTTTTTTAATCACATGCTTGCATGTTTATACAATGTGTATGTGTAAGTGGGGCCCACCTGTGTCATGGTGCTCATGTAGTGGTCAGAGGACAACTTGCAAAAGTAGGTTTTCTTCTGCCATCAACAAGGCCTCAGGGGTTGAATTCCGATCTTCAGGCTCGGAATCAAGTACCTTTACCCACTGAGCCATCTTTCAGGCCCATGACCAACTTTCTTTGATATTGCCAAATAACACTGTCTTCTACAAAATTCATACTTGAGAATCACAGAGTCAGGTTTTAAAAAGTAACCTTTCCCCTCCACTCTCATAACTTTTTAAGTATGTTTGCGGTTTTGTGTTAGGCCACATTTACAGCTATTGTGTTAGACACCCGTACCTTCCAGGTAACAGAGGGATTCAGCTGGAGAGAACATTGGAACCCCATCTCCTTTGAGATGGCTTTATTCATTAACTTATTGGGAAATACAGAATTTGGAGTGGGTTGATTGAAAAGATAGTCTATAAATCCACACCTTTCCTATTTTACGAATAGCCCAACCATTGTGTAAAAAAGATGCGAAGAAATCACATTTCAAATTTGACTTTGAGGGGTTTGTTTGAGTGAAATGTGTTGATTATGGTGAAGGGTTTTAGTGATCTATTTTCCTTCTTCAATTGAACGGAGCCATCAGCCCTGACTTTGTTAACGAATCTCCATTTTCAATTTCTTAGGCCAGCATTGGGAATTAAAATGACAGAAGGGAGCCAGACATGTGTGGTCCCTAATAAGGGACTGAGGCTGGAGGATCACTTGGATAGAAGAGTTTGAGGTCAGTCTATGAAATATAGAGAGACCCTATTTGTTAAAAAAAAATAGTAAGTTGAAAGTCAGGATGAAGTTCTGCTATCATTTTCTCTGCTTCTGAAGTTTGATCTTGTCATCTTTGGTGACTTTGTTGCTTGCTACAATTCCCATGGAGGTAGCAATGGAATCAGGAAAGGTGCCTCTTGGAGCCTGCTTCTTTGGAGGTGCCTACATCCCTCTATCAGGAGAAACCCTCTGTACTGAAGAAGGTGATCAATAAATAAGTGTGTTAGGTTCTCAGCTTCAGGTAGACTGTTCTGGAAGGCACTTTGCTCTCTTCTCAGTGGTTCCCATGTTAAGGTGACTATGTTGATTATAGCAGTGACTTCAATTATGTATACTTTGATCCCTCTTCCCTGTCTCCTTCCCTGCTTATTCTTGTTCCTTCCAAAGTAAATTACCTGTGCCCAAATCCTTCTCTTGGGTTCCTGTTTCTGGATGCTTGGCTTATGCTACTGCTTGAGACTTCATTCTACTTCTCTAACTTAACTGTATGTCTTTTATAGGTAGGTGGCTCACCAAAGAAGTTGCCAAATCTTCCACCAGCTCCAGGTTGAATAAAGAAACACAACTAAATAAAAATAAATGTATAAAAATGCTTGTGGTGGGGGCTGGAGAGATGGCTCAGCGGTTAAGAGTACTGGCTGCTCTTCTAGAGGACTCAGGTTCAATTCCCAGCACCCATTTGGCAGCTCACAACTGTCTATAACTCCAGTTCCAGGGGATCTGACACCTTCATACAGACATATATGCACATCAAATAAAAATAAGTCAATTATTTAAAAACAAATGCTTGTGGTGCTCTGAATAAGAATGGCCCCCACAGACTCATACATTTGAATGCTTAGTCACCAGGAAATGGCAGTTTGAGAAGGATTAGAATGATTAGAGGTGTAATCTCAGTGTAGGCGGGGCATTGTTGGAGGAAGTGTGTCACTGGGGGTGGGCTTTGAGGTTTCAATAGTGATACCCTCATCCTCAAGCTTGGAAGGAACCAAGAAGGTGAGACTGCGTAGTTCCATGGCTAACTTGGCAAGATATAAAATCACCTAGAAGACAAACCCCTAGGCATGCCTGTGAGGGAGTTGCTAGATGGGCCTCCATGAGGAGGAAAGACCCACCCTGGGTGTTACACCACCATCCCAGGGGTTCCAAACAAATGGGGGATGCGAGCAGAGCACCAACATTCATTTTCTGTATGACTACAGACCAACCACCTCATGTGCTCTCACTACATCTTCCCCAGCATGATGGACTGATCCTCCAACTGGGAGTTCAAATAATCATTTCATTCTTCAAGTCTATTTTGTTGGGTAGTTTATTTCAACAGTGAGAAAAGTAATGGATACAGATAAGTAACCTGGTAGACTCAGACGATGCATAGTTTTTTTTGTTTTGTTTTCTTTTGTTTTGTTCTTTTGGTTTTGGCTGTTCTGGAACTCTCTATGTAGGCCAGGTTGGCCAAACAGTAGAATATTATTTAATGCTCAAAAGAAATGAATTATCAAGTCATGAGAAGACATGGAAGACCCTTAGGTACACATCATTAGCCACAATGGGATATCACTATGTAGCCATCAGAGCACAAACGTGATAAAATAGTGGTTGTTGGCCTGGTTGTTAAATCATGGGTACATTTATGCCCACACAAAACCTACACTATTTATAGTGTCTTTGTTTACAGTTGCCAAACCTGAAAGACAGTGTGATGTACTTCAGAGGGTGGATGGAAAAACTGTGGTCCATCCAGATGAGGGTATGTTATTCAGTGCTGAAAAGAGCTGACTATTAAGCTGTAGAAAGAGGAAGAGGTTTCTTGTGGCTTGGGGCTGAGATAAAGGTCAAATGCAGGCATTCTCACATGCTAGACCACATCCCAGCACACATTCATTTAGTCTTAGGGAGCACTATATTTGCCTCAAATGGTATATTAAATATTAATACTTTATTAAGCAATAACACTCACACATCTGTAGTTCAATTGTTTAAATAGGATGCTGACCCTGCAAATAAAAAATATATATGCTATAAACATTATTTTGAAAACATGCAATTAGTTGTGGTAGTATGCAATTAACATGCATAATATCACATGTGAGTCATTATAGAATAAGCAATAAATATTACTTAGTATAAAGTTTATTCACATGTACAAAAAGTGAATGTAACAGGAAGTTCATTAAAATAAAATACAGTTATGTTTTAGGAAGGCTATGCATTAAAAACCTGGGTTGTTTTATCCAGATAATGCAAATACTGATACATTTGTACTGACTGGTTAACTTCAAACTATTAACGAAATGTTTGTAAACCCAAAACATGGTAGAAACACAGTCCATCAGACTGGAGGCATCAACATATATCATACATGTTCCATCAGACCAGAGACAATTTCTATAAAAGGTAATGATTTTTACTTTTATCTTATGTTAATTAAAAACATTTTAATTGCATTTATTTACTTATTGGAAGGTGGTGAATGTGTGCATGTCACTGCACACATGTGGAAGGCCATTAGAGACCAATTTGCAGAAATAAGTTCTTTCCTACAACTATGTGAGACCTGGGGATTGAACTCAGGTAGTTAGTCTTGGCAGCAAGTGCCTTTACCCACTGAGCCTTCTCTTCAGCCCATTATTTAAATTTGTTCACTTGGTGTTGGAGATCGAACCCAGGTGTTTGGGGTAAGCTAAGTGTGTATTCTACTACTGTTCCCTCAACCCAATATATATTTTGTTTGTTTGGCTTGGTTTCCCTCTCTCTCTCTCTCTTTGAGATAGAGTCTTATTTTATAGTCAAGGCTGGCCTTGACCCTGCATCAATCTTCTTCCCTCAGCTTCCCAAGTAGTGGTATTCTCATCATAGAGACATGCCTGTCTCTAAAAATCTAATCTTTAAAAAGAAATTACAGAAATACTAGATGTTCCTCTAATAGCATAAACGTCATACATAACATTTCAGATCAAACAATCAGTAAAATTTAATTCACATTCAATTAAAACAAAAATATGAATATGAGCTTTTGTTACTCACAAGTAAATCTTTTAGCATCAAAATTCCCTCGCACATTTAGGAGGAGCACACACACACAAATAAATTATATGAGAAATAGAAAAAAAATCTGATTAGAATTTCGGAGACCAATGCAAGGGGGGAGGGGCATTAGTACAAATCACTGCTGGAGTGTTTGTCTGGCATGTACAAGGCCTTGGGTCTGAGGCCTAATACCAGCACCACCACAAAAAAGAAAGAAGTCTGGAGGTAAGTAGGAAACCACAGGCACAGAGGAGCGTGTTCCTCTACATCTCTGCATTGTTCTGAGAGCATCCCTCCCTTCTCCCTTCACTCAGGAGCACAGTTATTAACACACAACCCCTACAGCCGAAGCTTGTGCTCTTTTTGTCCTAGGAAATGTAGAGTTTTATAACTATGTCTTGGTCTCCTTCAAATTTAATTATAGCCATATTCCATTCACTTCCTAATTGTAATGGAAAGAAAAACTGGTCTAGTCTTATCTAAAAGCTATGTGAAACAGATTTAATGTTTAACATCCATCCATCCCTTCCCCAGAGAAGAAACAAAAACAAAACAACAGACTAAAAGGCCCCACAGAAACCATATGAAACAACTCAGCATCAAACACACCACAGGAAAAGAAACTGTCAGTGGGACAGAAGTCTATGTCAGTGGTTTTACACTGAGAAATTTCCCTTTCGGTTTCCAGGTGCTTGTTAACGATGGTTCTATTACGTTTTTCTGTTTGTATTCAAATTATCATGACATCTAGATGCTCTAGAAATACCAGTGATGTCACAGTTTCAGTAGAGAATTTGAGATCCCTTCAAGTTAGGATATCTGACAAATATAAGGCTGCTAGTGGGACAATGTGAGGTTGTCACAGGTCCTGAAGCTAATTTTGGGGTTAGACTTGGGGAGTCAATGGAATATTTCAAATTAGAATTCAGTAAAAGATGCAGGGTATGAAGGTGTGTGTAGACTGGGGATAACCATGAGCAAGGCCCTGGTTATGATCCTCAGCACTGTAAATTTAAAAGAAGACTATATATATATATATATATATATATATATATATATATATATATATATAAAGTTTAAGGCCAGGTGTGGTGGTGCACACCTGTAATCCCATCACTTGAGAGGCAGAGGAGGATCTCTAAGTTGTAGCAGGCTAGCCTAGTCCACAGACAGAGTTTGGTCTCAAAAAAAAAAAAAAAAAACAAAATAAAATAAAAATAATATATTTTAAAATTTGTATGTATGTGTGCATGTCTGTGTAAGTATATGCTACATGAGTGAAGGTGTCTGAAAAGACAGAAGAAGGTACTGGGTACGCTGAAGATGGCGTTATAGGTGGCTGTGAGCAGGCCAACATGGGTACTTGGATCCAAACTTGGGTCCCCTGGAAGAGCAGCAAATGCTCTTAGCCACTTGGACAATCTCTCCAACTCTCCCATGTCCTATATACTTGGGATTATACTTTATGAGCTGGGACTAGATATGTGGGTTACTTATTGAAAACCCAGCTTTTACCAACCTCATAGATTTCAGACAAGTCATGCCTTAACTCTGATTATTACAAGGTGAGCAAAGTCATTTCTAGTAACCTTTTAAAAAGTAAATTAAACAGTGTAAAGCATATAGTTATAATAGAAAATGTGCTATGGAGAGAACATATGAAGAACAGCAATACTTTATAAATAATATGAGTGGCTTGAAAATACTTCTAATTACATGGAGCTGTTAAGAGATGATTTATTTATGACAAGCAGCCAAGTCAGAAAATGTAAAAGGATAAAGCTTTGCCAGTCTCTAAGGTCTTCCTTTCATCTGCCTTAATGAAGATCATGCTATCCTGTGTTTGCTTTGCTTTATCTGAGACAAGATCTCATTAATTACTCCGGGTGACCCTTAGACTAAGTATGTAGCCCAGGCTGGCCTCAAAATTGTGATCCTCATGCTTATGCCTCCTAAGTACTAATACTGCTGGTGTGGTACACTAGTATAACACAGATTACAATGTCATAAAAGAGACACACACATACTCACATTCATACACACTGCAAAATGATGTATATTTTCTAAATGTTTAATTTGGGTCTAACTATCAAATGCAAGCAAGGTTGCAATGTCAACCTTATAATATCATAAAACAAAGTAACAATTTATAAAGGATCTTAAAGAATAGGGAGATGTCTGATAGAAACAGACAAAAAAAAAAAAAAACCACTGTTTTTATCTAGTCAACTTTTCAAGACTTTGTAGTTTCTTGACCCCAGAGAAAACAGTTCCTTAACACGCAACAAGCAAACAAACTCTAATATACAAGCATATAAGTTAGAGAGTATGTCCTCCACACTTATGAGTCACATTATGCTACATTTTTGGTTTGCTTGGGTGTTGGGAATCTAACCCAGGGTCTTGCATACATGTTGAGCACAGGCTTTACCACTTAGCTCCTCTTCTACATTCTTGAGGAAGAACCGGTCATTTATATGACCACAACAGAAAAGTATCTGTTAAAACTATGTTTTCCATGTGTTAAGATGTACTAGGAGAAATGAGGGAGCCTGAGAATTTAGCTTAATGATATAGCATGTGCTTAGCATATCTGATGCTCTGGTTTAATCTCCAGCATATATGCGTGCGCGCGCGCACACACACACACACACACACACACACACACACACGATGGAAAGGCTTTCTGGTGACTTCAGCTTCAGTTAATATTGCTGGGGAATCTAACCCAGGACCTCATGCATATGGTGCAAGTACTCAAACACTTGCCTCTACCATTCTATCACCAAACTTCAAGCTCAAAATCGTACATGCATCTATGCATGTGCATGCAAACACATGTATGTAGAAGCCAGAAGTTGATATTGGTGTCTTCTTCAATTGCTCTCTACTTTAATTAATTTTTAATTTAATTTTTCATAATTTTTGAGACAGGATTTCACTGTGTAGCTCTGGCTGTACTAGAATTAGCTCTGTAGACCAGGCTGGCCTCAAACACACAGACATCCTCCTGCCTCAGCCTCCCAAGTATTGGAATTAAAGGTGTGTGCCACCACCACTGGACATTGTTTTTTTGTTTTTCTGAGGCAGGCTTTCTAGCTGTCCTAAAACTCACAATGTAGAACAAGCTGGTCTTAAACTCACAGGCATCTCTGCCTCTTAAGTGCTTCAAGCATTCTGTTTTGTTTTGTGTTTTTTTGTTTCAAACATGGGTAATGAGGATTGAACTCAGATCCTTACGTTTGTTTGACAAGCACTTTTCCAAGAGAGGTATCTCCTAAGCCAACAAATAGTAATTTTTTGGGGGGGGAAAAACCCCGAAGACCTCTTGGCACCTCTTACCACAGGGAAAAATGATTGACAGCAAGTAAAAAACTAAGACCTGCAAATTTTGTGAATGCTCTGTACCAATTAAATCAGAAAACCAAATGATTACATAAGGCCACAGGTTTACACCAAAATGTCAGATTCTATGAAGTATTTTCAGCCAAAAAAGAAATCCTAATGAAGAGAAGATCCAATAT
Source organism: Phodopus roborovskii (assembly GCF_943737965.1). Classification (NCBI taxonomy): domain Eukaryota; kingdom Metazoa; phylum Chordata; class Mammalia; order Rodentia; family Cricetidae; genus Phodopus; species Phodopus roborovskii. Next base: position 3,821,268 of record NW_026126418.1, on the reverse strand, counting down.
CATGACTTGAAATAAACGAATGATTGACACTTCCGAGTTTCTCATTCTAATTATTCTATTAACAAACTTTGTCTTATTTTGAGAAAGGGTCTTAATAGGGACTTAATAGGGCAGCCTTGAACCCTCATCCCACCCATCTCAGCCTCCTGCTTGTGGGGATCCTAGATATGCATCAAATTACCCAGCTATAGCAAAGAGTTTTGAACCAGTACAACATACATTGCAAAAAGGCACTTTCTTTTTAATTTCTAGGAAATGGAGTTGAAGTTTCTTACCAAGATGATGGAAATCCAGTTCAGTTCCAAGTCAGGCAGAACTGTAGTGAATTCTGTTCAGTATGTATTATTCCTTTATTCCTTGCAGTTTGTCATAAAAAGCTGAACAGTCAAATCTTTTCTGTTGTTGTTGTTGTTTCAGGGAGAACAAATCATTCAAACCACACCAGTGTGTGGGCTTAGTGAGATGGAAGTGACATAGATTTTTTAAACACTCTGAATCCTTTTGCTGATCCAGGATATGGAGGTGGTGGTGAGACACTGTGTTTTCTGGTCAGTGCTACTGCCTGTTCATAGGAAGGCAGTCCTGCGTCCTCTGAAGGTGGCGATGAAGGCAAGACTGCATCCTCAGAGCTTCTGAAAATGATGGAGGGTGTGTGTCTGGCCCTTCTTGTGTAGACAACTGAAGAACTAAACAGAGAGATGACATTTAGGTTTAAAAGAGGTGGATGTCTGGGTTAAGATAATGGCATTAAAAATTCCAGAAGCCAGGCAATGGTGGCACACTCCTTTAATCCCAGCACTAGGAAATTGGAGACAGGTGGATCTCTGTGAGTTTGAGGCCAGGGCAGCCAGGGGGCTACACAGAGAAACTGTGTCTAGGAAAAGAGAGGAAGGAAGGAAGGAAGGAAGGAAGGAAGGAAGGAAGGAAGGAAGGAAGGAAGGAAAGAAGGAAGGAAGGAAGGATGACTAAGAGCATTGAAGTCAGACTCAGGTCAGAAACTACTGTCATCTTATGATCAAAGTCAAGCTCCCTGACTCAGTTTCCTCCTCTCTAAAATGGGGTAATAAAGCTACCTCAATAGAGTGGTTGGTATGGACTGAGTGGGAGGTTTGATGTAATACTTCCCGCAGAGTGAATCCCTTTTCCTCCTTCTCTGGAAATCAAACCCAGGCTTTGTTGTGAGGTGGCCTGGCGCCAAGCCGAGAAGATAGATGCCACAGAGGTAGTCTCTGCAGTGTTGTTGCCTGTTTGACCCTTGACCCTTCTCAAGCAGTATTTCTGTCATGTAATCTAGACATGGCCTGCTTTCCCTGCTTATGTAACTCCTGGACCCTTTTTACAAAGCCTCCCTTATTCTGGCCTCACTGTAGTTTTCATAGCTTTCTTCTGTTAGGTATACAGAATTCTCAGCCCCCCGCCCCTTTCTCTCTGCTCTGTTTTTCCCCTGAGACAGGGTCTCAGGTAGCTCAAACTGGCCTCCAACTCACTATGTAGTTAAGGATAACCTCAAACTTCTGCCTCTACCTCTTTAGTATTAAGGTTATAAGCATGTAGTGCTGGGGATTGAATTATTGACTTCATAAATGCTAGGCAAGAGATGTACCAACTGAGCTACACCTCCAGCCTACTTCTCTGTGCCTTGACTGGCATTGTTCCATTTTAGGAATGCTGTCTCTTTCTTTTCTCCAGCTTTAGTTGCCTAAGCCCTTTTATTCTTGGCCAAGCACATAGTAAAGCCATAAAGACCTGGGTACCACTCTCAGCACTGAAACACTAAGTCTAACCCCCTTCTCTCTTCTGTCCTCACTTCATACTGAGATTGAGCCAGAGTCGTGGGCATCCTTGCAGGCAAGTACAATACCACTGAGCTACCAGCTATAGACATTTTAAAATGTTGGGGAAAGGATCTTTTCAGGTTGTTGAGCTGGCCTTGAACTTACTATTGTAACTGGTCTTGAATTAGCAATGTGCCCCCAACCCCAAGTTCTAGAGTTGTAGATTTGTACCACCACACCTAAAACATCCTAACAATTTCACAAAATCTCATCAGCCAGTGAAAGCTAAAATTCCACATTGGCCTGACATTTTCAACCTATGGTTTTCTATTCTCTCCTTTGAATTTGGAACTACTTTAAAATCTTTAAAATTACATTTATATGTGTGTATCTATGCATATATACATATACATGCACACACACATACATACACATGCTGCAGTGTGCTTGTGGAAGTCGAGAACAACTTTCTCAGTCAGTTCTCTCACGTGGAACTCAAGGACTGAACGTGAGTCATCAGGATTGGTGGCAAGTGCCTTTACCCACTGAACCATTTTGCTAGTCCGTAGACTACAATTTTAAATGTTAGTAAATTGAGCTGTTTAGACTGTGAAGTTTGCTGACTATAAAGTATCAATTCAGACAATTTTGACTAACCTCTAATCTATGTGTATAGCAATTTTACCACTAAGGGACAGTTAACATAGGTCTAGGGAGTTGGCTTGGAAACCTGATGATCTGAGTTTGGATTCCCAGAGCCTTTGTAAAAGCCAGACACAGTAGCACAGGCATGTGTAATCCCAGCATGCTCATTGTCATTTCAGGTGTCTGTTGGACATTTGTCTGTTTCCTTTGGAGAAATGTCAGTTCAAGTCCTTTATCTTTATTTATAGACTGTCTTTTGTTGTTTGGTCCTTCCTTCACCTTTTTTTTTTTTTTTTTTTTTTTTTTTTTTTGTTTTGTTGTATATTAGTAGCCAGTGCTCTTAACTGCTGAGCCATCCCTTCAGGACCTCTTGGTCTATCTTTTAAAAAAAATCTTTGAAATAGCCAGTGGTGGTGCACGCCTTTAATCCCAACACTCAGGAGGCAGAGGCAGGTGGATCTCTGTGAGTTCGAGGCCAGCTTGGTCTACAGAGAGAGTGCCAGGATCGGCTCCAAAGCTACACAGAGAAACCATATCTCAAAAAAAAAAAAAAAAAAAAAAAACAAACCAAAAACAAAAAAACAAACAAACCAAAATCTTGAAAAATAATCTTTAAAATAAAATATTATTTTATTCTGTCAAATCTAATTTTCCTTCCCCTCCCCTCAGTCTTCGTGTATGTTCCTTCAGCCTGAAGTTAAGACTCAGCTCACATTCTCCCTCTATGTCCCCCAGTTTTCTACCAGCCACCAGCTCCTTTTCCCTCAGATAAGTCCAGAATCCTGACCTCTGGAGGTCCACACTGGCATCCCAACCTCTACCCTGCAGGTTCTTCCTGCCCGGCTGTGTGTTATTTAAGCAATGTGCCTGCTTTTGCCACCACGGTGTTCCCAGGATGGAACAGAGTACTGCCTTCTCAAAAACCTTTTCCAAAAAAGAAATCCTCTATTCCGCTTGTTCCATGGAGATTCAGCTGTCACCATCTTCCCTAAACTGAAATTATGTTTAACTGTAACTATGTAAACTGAAATATGTTTAAATTTGATGTCTCTCTCTCTTCCTCTCTCTCTTCCTTTCCCTCCCTCCGTCTCACCAAATGGTAATCACTTTGTGTCTTCTTTGAACACCTCTCTTTCACTTTCAAATAATACAGAACACACTGACTAGCAGGTGTACAGTAGCGACAGCACGTGTCTAGACACAAGCAGTGCATAAATTAGTTATACATATAGGACTGGGGCAGATTCATTGGCTAATATTTTGTAATCTACTGAGTTTTTAAAGAAACTTATTTATGAAACATCTCAATTTAAATTTCATGTGACATATGAATAGTCAGTACAAGCTC
>NW_026126418.1:3762500-3815000 GCF_943737965.1 Phodopus roborovskii | reverse complement strand
CACTATGAGGAGGTGTGGCTTTGTTCGAGTAGGTATGGCCTTGTTAGAGGAAATGGGTCACTGTGGGGGTGGGCTCTGAGGTTTTCTATGCTCAGGATACCATCCAGTGTCACAGTCAACTTCTTGTTGCGTGAAAGCCAAGGTGTAGCTGGCACCACGTCTGCCTGCATACCGTCATGCTCCCTGCTGTGATGACAATGGCCTGAATTTCTCAAACTGTAATTGAGCCACTTCAATTAAATGGGTTTTTGTTTTTGTAAGAATTACAGTGGTTGTGGTGTGTCTTCACAGTAATAAAACCCTAACTAAGACAGGAGGAAGAGGCAGATGGATCTCTGTGAGTTTGAGGCCAGGCTGGTCTACAGAGCAAGTTCCAGTACATCTAGGGCTACACAGAGAAACCCTGTCTTGGAAACAAAAACAAAAAAAAAACAATAAAGAAAATAAAGAAAGCAGGTTGAGCAAGCTAGGGAGAACAAACCAGTAAACAGAGTTCCTCAATGGCTCAGTTTTTGTTTCTGCTACCTGCCTTGGCTTCCCTCAGGAGACTGTCCAAGAATTTGTAAGCCAAATAAACCCTCCCTTCTCAAGGTGTGCTTTTTATCACAGCAGTAGAAACCCTAACCAAGACAGTTTTGCAAATAATTATGGTCCCTACGAATTCTTAGCAATCTCTGCTAACGTGCTATTTTATCTTCACTTAGTAATAATTATATTTTATTAATTTTAAGGTAGCAATAACAGGTTAAAGCCAGCAAGCCAGCCCTTCCTCCCCCTTGAGCCTTAAAACAAAGTGTCATACGTCCCAGACAGGCTTCCCATCTTGAACTTCTAATCCTCCTGCCTCCACCTCCCTAGTGCTGGTATTTGTAGGCATGTGCCATCATACCAGGCTTAATGTGGAACTGGGGATTGAACCTAGGGCTTCATACACACTAGACAATCTGCCAGCTGAGTCATACCCCAAGTCCCTGACTGGCACACAGATCTGTTAAGTTTGTGACCCAGTAAACTACTGGCCTTTCTGTTTTTGAAGATAGTGGGGCAGTGGTGTCAAAAGGAGTGTCGTATACATTCTAGGCAGGCCCTCCACTGCTGAGCTGTATCTCCAGTCTTTGCATCTTTGAGATCAGTCTCTGTATGTAGCCCAGAGTAGTGCTGAGCTTGAATCACGTTTCCCTACCTCCTGAGTGCTGGGATTGTAGCTCTGAGCAGCTAAACCTACATCTTGATTCTTTTGAAGTATCTTAGAAATAGCATCTTTTGCACAGGTTTGCTATGACAAACAGGTGTCCACACACACATATACTAAGTAAATAAATACATTTAAAAATTTTTAGAAATAGCATCATTAAGCTGTTATGGTGGATGTTAAAACACTAAAGATCTGTCAGTCTAGAGTGTGGGAAGACATAATGAAATGTAGTGTGGGGCTTAACAGGCCCTGGAGTACAGAGAGGACACTAACAGAAAAACTGGCAAAATCTAAATTTAGAGTTTAGTCAATGGTGTGTGTGTGTGTGTGTGTGTGTGTGTGTGGTCAACATCAGTGTTTTTCTCTATTACTCTCCACATTGTTTTTTGAGACAGGTCTCTCACTGAACAGGAATTTGTTGATTAAGCTTGGCTGGCTGGTAAGCCCCAGGGAGCCTCTGTCCCCACTTCCCTGAAGCTAGATTACAGGTTCATGCTGCCAAACCAAGCTTTTCTAGTTGCTGGTGATTTGAACTCAGGGCTTATGCTTATGTAGAAAGGACTTTATTGACTGAGCCATATCTCCAGTCCTATTTTCTTAGTTTTGACAGATCTATTATGGTAACATAATTGGAAATAATGAGAGAAACTGAGCAAAGGGTAAATGAAAATTCTCTGTCCTGTCTTTGCAATCTTGGTTATCTAGGATTATTCTAAAGTAAAAACCTCAAACAAATATCAGTTTGACCCACTTAAAAATAACAATATAGAACGCACACCAATGAAGTTAATATTTTGACTTACCCCAGATAGTGATGCCTATTACACTTGTTGATACACAGATAGTAACCAAACAAGCCAAAAATAACCAAGAATACTCCAGCAATAATTAATCCAGTCAGAAGGCCCATAACATCAATTTTGTCTTTGTTAACATCTTTAAAAAAAAGAACATTAAAACAAGTTAATAGCATGACTGAAAGCACCATCTACAATTTCATTAAATTGAACACATTATTAAGAAGAATCTCATAATTGATAATTTACTTATTTATTTCAAGACAGAAGCTTTCCCTCTCCAGAAGCTACTACTTCTAATACTCTCCTTCTGGTGTTTTTCTTTTTCTTTTCTTTTTTCTTCTTTTTTTTTTTTTTTGGTGTTGCAGATTGGACCCTGAACTTTGTACATGCTAAGCATGCATTCTACCACTGAGATATCTCTTCTGTCACGCTGTCCTTCCTGCTCCCAGGGGTGCAGTGGGGGTGGGGGACTACGGTCTCCCATTTACTATGTAGCTGAGGAGGGTGACCAATGAGGTTGCAGGTGTATACCACCATACCCATTTTATGCCAGTTTTGTGACTCAAACCTGAGGCTTCATGCAAGCCCTCTCCCAGAAGAGCTACATCGCCCACCACTGCAGTTTCGTGCTCGTCTGTGTGAGTGCCTGTATGTGTACTCCTTGCTGGAGATCAAGCCTGGGGACATGAGCTTGCTAGGTAAGCACTGTATAACTTATGTTGCAGCCCCAGCCCTATCTTATCCAGCAATCTCATTTACCTATCATAGGTATTTTGTTCATTTATAATGGTATTTTGTTCATTTATAATGGTAACAAAAGAAAAAGTTATACTAGTTTATAAGTTGAAACTAACAGAGTCCTACTTCTGTGCAAGTTTTAACTTAGCCCAGCCGCTTAAACAACCTTCAAGCCTATTAGCTCATTTCCCTAATATCTCACCAAACTTGATTTTCAGTGTGCAAATAGATGAAGGCAGCCTCCCGTCTCTCACAGCCCAGCACATAATTGAGAAACTGTCCTTGGAATGCATGTTGAGCAATAGCCAAACTCAAACATCAAAACTAAAATGCGCTACCGTGGTGACAGGTGAGGATAGTACGTCACATCAGTAGTTCTTCACTTACCGGATCGTGTGGTTGGCCCTTTGGTCGAATAATCCCGCCAAAATGTAATCTGAGGAAAAAGGATGACGTTTGTTTTCAAATTTCTGTAATTTAGAATCATTTTATTTGTTCCCAATGACCTAGATTGGAAGTGGTAAGTAAGCTCTTGGCATGTGACACAGGCAGGACACCAGTTCATCCAAGCTGACAGCAATGACTCATCTCTGCTGTCTGCTCAGCTGGTGAAGGGATTGCTGCTAGTCTCAGCTCTCCCTTCCTATGCTCTGCTGGTCTCCCCTCAACCAGCCGAGGCTGGCCATCTGTGAAAGCAGTCTGATTTTCTGCACTGGGGATGTGGGGTTCCGTTTGCTAGGAGAGGTGAGTTTACTGACTTGCAAAATTATCTCCGAAGCAGTTCAAATTCTATGTGCTTCGAAAGAACAGAAGGTTTTTGAGGAGCCATGATTAAATTAGAACAATTTTTTTTTGGAGGGGGGGTTCGAGGCAGGGTTTCACTGTGTAGCCCTGGTTGTCCTGGAACTCACTCTGTAGATTGGGCTGGCCTCAAATTCAGAGATCCACCTGCCTCTGCCTCCTGAGAGTTGGGATTAAAGTTGTGTGCCACCACTGCTCAATTTAAGATAATTATTTTAAATTACAAAAAATATAATTAATTCCCCAAAGGCACAACTACAAAGTATATTTTTGCTTTTCCACCTCCTACACGTAGTAAATAATTGCAGGAAATGAGTAACTGGGAAGGATTATGGAAGACTGAATAACTAGGTTCCCTCACTACGAATTTGGAGGATCCCTGGGGAGCTTCTTATTCATCAAAGAGCAAAGAAGGATGCTTGAGAAGGGAGAGCAGGAGCTGGCATTATTTACATATGGAGGAAGTGAAGCACTTAGCATTTCTCCAGAAGATTCCATATTACAGCAGGAACAGTGTTACCTGTCTGTTTACTGTAATATGTAGATTAACGGGCAGGATTTAATCATATTTTAATGGAGATTTTTAAAAAAGTTGGGGTTCGGACAGATGGCTCAGTGGATTAAGAGCACTTGTTGCTCTTGCAAGAGGGACCAGGTTCAATTCCCAGCACCCACACTGTGGCTCACAACCATCCATAATTCCAGTTCTTGGGGACTGGGAAGCCTTCATCTGATTTCCTTGGGCACAAGCAAACATGTGATGCACAGACATACACAGAAAAAACACTCATATGCATACAAAATAAGAAATTAATTTTTTGTTTTTTGTTTTTGTTTTTTAGAAATAAGGTTTCTCTGTAGCTTTGGAGGCTGTCCTGGAATTTGCTCTGTAGACCAAGCTGGGCTTGAACTCACAGAGATCTGCCTGCCTCTGCCTCCCAAGTGCTGGAATTAAAGGTGTGTGCCACCAACACCCTGGGAATTAATTTTTTTAAAAAAAAGTCTCGTTTCCCCTTAGGCCAGGCGGTAGTGTATGTTTTTAATCTCAGCATTCAGGGAAGGGAGGCAGGAGGATCTCCACTTACCCAGACTCCCAACTCAAAAAAAAAAAAAAAAGATCCCCTCTTAAACTACATAGACAAATCAATAACATCCTAAACACCGCTTTACATCCTCAATGCCAGAGGCTGGTGAATGGCTCAGTGGTTGGGAGAACTTGGCATGCAGTCATAAGGACCAGAGTTCAGACCCCAGCACTCAGATGACAAGCATCACATATATACACATATATAAATAAAATAACTTTCAGTCAAAAAAGGGTAAGATCACTAAGAGGAAAAAAATTGTGCTTAGTCTTAAATGATCGACGCTCAAGTCAAAGTACTGACTCCATGATTTCTTAGTTACTGGGGATGGAACCCTAGGGCTTGGCTTTCTAGTGCTATAACCTCTGAGTCATCTTCAAATAACATCTTGAACTGAAATCCACCCTGCCCTGAGACTATTTCTGAATATAATAAGCATTGAACACATGGCCAGGCATGGTGGCACATGCCTTTAATTCCAGCTTTGAGAGGCCGAGGCAGAAGGATCTCTGTGAGTTTGAGCCCTGGCCTGGTCTACATAGCAAGTTCTAGGAGACCCAGGGCTACACAAAGAAACTGTATCTCAAGTAAATAAATAATTAAATTTTAAAAAGTTTAAACACAGAATCACCACATAGCCCATAGTTTGCTAATTACTATAAATTAACGCTAAATAAGCACAAAGCCAACTTCAAAGCATTTTAAGAAGTGGAAAGAAGTAATAGGCATACAGTTTTGATTTTGTTTAAAGCACACAGGTCTATAATGTATTCATCTCCACTTTCTCAAGATATAATGAAGTAACATCACTAGACAAATTACCGCTTTTTTGTCATCTCCGAAAATCTCTCTGGCTTCTTCATAATTACAAAACTCCTCATAGCATTCTCTCTCCAAGTCCCCCGGAGTGAAGAGCTCTATATCAAACCTATTGTACAGGAGGCGGCGGTGCATAAAGACGTTTGCTGCTTCCTTTGATGTAAAGACTAATAAAGAAATACAAACAGGTTTCAAGCAAAATAAAATTAAGGCAGAAACTTTCTGTTTTAACTGCAGAAAAAAATCATTCTCTTGATATGGATAAACTAAACCAGCCTCTCCTGGGTGACTTTCAGATTCCCTCCCTCCATCCCCAATAGCATCAGTAAAATGGTTTCTGGGAAATGTTGGCAATTCCAGACAAGTTTTGCGTCATTTATGCCCCAAATTATTTTTTTTTATGCCCCAAATCATTAACAAAAGAGTTGCTTAAGCCACAAATTATTAACATAAAAGTTGTTTATGCCCCAATTATTTTCAAGCCCCAAATTATTAACATAAATAAAAATTATTAAAGTTTCAGTTATTCGGGTTGGAGAGACGGTTCAGCGGTTAAGAGTACTGACCAGAGGATCCAGGTTCGAATCCCAGCACACACATGGCAGCTCACAATTGTCTGTAACTCCAAGATCTGACACCCTCACAAAACATACATGTAGGCAAGACATTAATGCACATAAAAATAAAACTAAAAAAATTTTTTTTAAAGTTTCAGTTATCCTTCCTGGTGATCTGGTGATTATTTTTTTTTTTTCCCAAAGATAACAAATGAGACTACTCTTTCCAAATCCAAAGGTTATTTCCCTGTGACTCTTTTTTTTTTTTTTTTTTTTCTTTTTAGAGCTAGAATCCAACCTAGGGCCTTAACGATAAATTAATATGCTTTTTGGGTGTGTGTGTGTGATCATATGTTGGTGCACCTACCTATTTGGAGGCCAGAAGAGGATGTTAGGTACCCTGTTTTATCACTCTCCATCTTACTCCTTTGAGGTAGAGTCATAACTTTGGGTATGGCGGCTGGCCAGCAAACTCCCAGAATCTGCCTGTCTCTGTTTCCCAGGGCTGGGGTTACAGGTGCACCTGTGGTCATTCTTGGCTTTTGCACATTTGCTGTGCATCAAAACTGAAGAAGTCAGGCTGGCACAGCGGGAGCTGTGAGGCAGTAAGCCACCTTCCCAGGCTCAGATGAGCATTTCTACACTGAAGGTTCCATATAAGCTCATGCTAAAAGGTAGAATTCTAGACTCCTGCTTATAAAATTATAGGCTAACTTAGAATCGCTCAGTCCATCCCAAAGGAACAGCTCCTTTTGCCCATTCATCCCACCCTTCAGGTAGGTATCCACAATACTTTGTGGAATTTCTTCCACATTTGCTGAGAAAGCGGATGAGACAGGACAAACTTGATCTAAGTGAACCTGGGACATAGCAAAATAGGGGAAAAAAAAAATCGAAAGTGGGAATATGATTTGTGAGCTTTGTACTCTCAGGCTGGCCATTCATTATTCTGGTCATGAGAATACTCATATTTCCCCAAGATCTTTTTTCCTATACATTAACTATCTGAGTAGGTTAGAATCTTCTAGATCTCTATCTTGGCTAGCGTATGAGCTCTTGGCCGTATATGGCTACTGAGCACTAAAAAAGTGACTAGAACTTTAGATTTCATATTGAAAAATGAAAAAAGGCTTATTTTTTGCCATTTAGTTTATGCCTATTAGAAAAAAAGAGTTGAATTATTTATGTGTTTCATGTAATATTTCTTTTGTTGTCATTATTCCAGAGAGTCTTACTCTTTTTTCCTGGCAGTGCTGGAGGATGAAACCAGGGTGTTGCTCATGCTGGACTCTTCCTCTATCATAGAACCACAGCCCCAGTCCTAATGTCTAGGCTAGTGGGACCAAGGAGCAATGATAGAGGGACAACTGAACACAGTTGTTTTATGTCACAAGGCAGAGAAGCCAGGATGCCTGAACACTTCTGTTCCTTCTCCATTCTCTGTCAAATGAAGGTGGAAAGAGAACTTTGTGAGGCTTCATTGCCCCTCTCTAGCAGCCCTTCAGTGGCTTATAAGTGCTCTCCTTGTTCGTTTAAACTCGATGTTACAACAACAGCCAGAGAGAGGCTTTTAAAGAAATGTTTTAGCTAGGAGTGGTGGTGCATGACTTTAATTAATCTTAGCACTCAGGGGGCAGAGAAAGGCAGATCTCTGTGAGTTAGAGGCCAGCCTGATCTACAGAGAGAGTTTCAGGACAGCCAGGGAAATGTAGAGAGACCTTGTCTCAAAAGAAAAAAAAGTTTTAAATATTTGTGTGTGTGTATGCAATGTATATTTGTGCACAAATATGTGTATATGCAGGCATGTTCATGGCATGCTTGTAGATGTCAGAGGACAATAAGCAAGAGTTGGTCCTCTTCTTCCACCAAGATTCAGCTCAGCTTGCCAGGCTTAGCAGAAGCAAGTACCTGTACCTATTTACCCATCTTGCCAGACAAAGAAAGAGCCTTAAACAAAACAAACAAACAAATAAACAAACAAAACCAACTTTTAAGGAGACAGAGACAGGAGGATCTGTGAATTTGAAGTCAGTATGGTCTAGATAGAAAGTTCTAGAATATGCAGGACCACACAGAAAGACCCTGTCTCAAAAAAACAAGCAAGCAAGCAAACAAACAAAAAAACAACAAAACCCAAAACAGACAATGAGAAAAACAACAACAAACAACCCTTTTTCTCGGTACAGTGGTTAAACCTTTAATCCCAGCACCCGGAAGGCATAGGCAATGGAATCTCTGTGTTTGAAGCCAGCCTGGTCTATCTGGAAGTTCCAGGCCAACCAAAACTACATAGTGAGACTGTCTGGAAATAATTTTAAAAAAATTTAAAAATTAACTTTCTTCCTACTTTGTCTTCTCAAAATCTTCTAGTAGCATTCTCAAAGAGTTAATAAAAATATTACATTAAAAATAAAGTAATGCTGAATGGTGGTGATATACAACTTTAATCCCAGTATTTAGGAGGTAGAGGCAGGCAGATCTCTGTGAGTTCGAGTACAGTCTGGTCTACAGAGTTCCAGGACAGCCAGAGGGATATAGTGAAATCCTGTCTCAAAAAAAAAAAAAAAAAAAAAAAAAAAAAAAACCAAAAATATAACAACAACAATAACAAACAAAACAACAACAAGCAAACCACTTAATGACAGCCCCAACTCCCACAGAACTGGAGGCAAAGCCCTTCTAAGGACCTAGTGGCTCCTTCTTTGTGGTCCCGGCCTTTCTGGGCTGGGCTCCTTCCACTCTCCCTCCTGTCTTCTACTGCAACTTGCTGAGCATTTCCACCATGCTCTGTCTCCTCCGAAGTGGGACTTCTTATTTCAGTCAGCTCTTTCGCCTTCTTTGGGATCTAGTTCACTGTTACCCTGACCTCCATCCATCCAATCAGCGTATTTTGTCATGCTCTGCTTTTCTTGACAGCATTTCACCCAACCTACTTTTGATATGCTTCCTTTACTCATCTGCTATCTTAATGTTCTTTTGTAAACTTCTTTTAGTTAATTAGTTTATGTGTATGTATGTATGCCTAGGTGAGTTTATGTGTGCCATATATATGCAGGTGTCTACAAAGTCTAGAGGGGTTGGGGGGTGGGGTCAAAACCGGAATTACAAACAGTTGTAACATGCCATGTGGATGCTAGAAACCAAAACCAGTTCCTTTGCAAGAGCAACAAGCGCTCTTAACCACTGAGCCACTCTTCTGCCTCCGTGTTCTCTTCATTAGTGGGGAGAATCCACAAACGGAGAGATACTGGTTGCTGGTACATAAGACAGGCCAAAAACTTGAGATGTGAACAAACGTTATCTTTCTTTTTTTTAAAATAATGTTTATTTTTATTTTATGTACATTGGTGTTTTGCCTGCAGGTATGTCTGTATGAGGGCATCAGATCCCCTAGAACAGGAGTTACAGACAGTTGTGAGCTGCCTTGTGGGTGCTGCGAATTGAACATAGGTCCTCTGGAAGAGTAGACATTGCTCTTATCCACTGAGTTATCTCTCCAGCTCCATGGTACCCTTCTTAACTGTGGGAAAGCACGCTTGGACGGTGTGTGTGTGTGTGTGTGTGTGTGTGAGAGAGAGAGAGAGAGAGAGAGAGAGACAGAGAGAGACAGAGAGACAGAGACAGAGAAAACACAATAAACAATATCTGTTTGAGTATAAATGCGCAGAGGCCAGAAGGGGGCGACTGGTGTCCTTTCTATCACTCCCTTGAAGCAGGGTTTTGTCCTATCTCTGGGGATTTGTATTCCTCTGCTAACCCAAAAGTCAGCAGGCTTTAGCTGTCCTCCTTTCTGTCCAACTCAGAGCTGGGGTTACAGGCATGTATAGAGTTACTGGCTTGTTATGTGGGTGTTAGAATCTGAGCTTAGGTCCTCATGATTGTACAGGAAGAGCTCTTAACCATCTCTCTAGCCTTTACTTGGACCTCAGTTCTACAGGTAGAAGTAACTCATAGGAAAAAGCTGGTGTAACTCAATTTGGCAGAGGGTTAAAGAGGAAATCAGTGGGGAAACAGCTCAGAGCCTGACAGCTCAGCCTCATGAATATTGCTACTTCTCAGATAAGGTCACAACTTTACATTTTCCTGGCTCAAGAGACAGAGAACCAGGTATGAGGCTCATACTTCAATCTCTGCACTCGGAAGGCTAAGACAGGTATCGACACCATCCATGTGGGATAGCCTGGATTATAGAGTGAGATATCTTAATTTGAGAAACCAAACAAAACAAAGTGAAAAGAACCATTACAACTTTCTCATGGACAATCATTCCATCACCCAACTCATAAATACCTATCCACCTTACCCCAAGACCCAGTAAAGATACTTTTCTTTTTTGAATAAGGTATTTCTATGCATCCCAGGCTGGCTCTGAACCCACAATGGTTCTCCTAAGTGTTGGGATTATAGGCATGTGCCTCCACACCAGGCTATTAAAACTACTTTTAATTAGAAAACAAAAGACAAAGAGTTATAAATATTTTTACTTTTCCTGAAATGATATTTATGACAATGTCACCAATACAAGCTATGATTATTCATGATGTTGTAATTGAACTTCACTTAAATGTGCCTTCTTGGATATGCAGTTTGCCTCCTTTCTGAGTCTGAAAGTATCAATTCTGTCAGGGACTAACCTTACATTTAACCCTCAGGGCCAGTTTAGATTTTTCTGTGCTTTCCTCATGATCTCAGAAGAAACACCTTCAAATTTGCCTTTGTTTGGAATGCAGCAGACGTCGTTGGAGTGCCCAGGACTTCCAGTGAGGGCTGCTACCCTCCTTTCCCATGACCACCGTGTGTTTGTGTGTGTGTGTGGTGTGTGAGTGTAGTCTGTGTTTTTCTTGTCCTGAATTCTAAGAGGCTGTCTGTCTATGCAGTCCATTGTTAGAAATCTATTACTCAAATATCCCATACTTCTGTTTCCCTATATTTTCTAAATAAGACCCTTCTATGTCAATGGTGTTCTAAGATTTTTTTTTAACAGAACTGTGCTGGGGGCCCCTTATCCCACCCTCAGTTTTAGTAGTACTTCCATATTAATAATTTCACTTTTTATAGTTTCAGTTACCCCCAGGTCAACCAATGTCTAAAAATATGGGGTAGAAAAACTGCACACCATTCTAAATAACATGGTAAAATCTCTTATCCCTTTCATTTAGTTCTGTCTGGAATATGAATCACCCCTTTGTCCACAGTGTCCACAGTGTATGCACTACCTGCCCATTAGTCAGTCATTCAGTAGCCATTTTGAACAGACTATGCCTGGTAGTATAGTAAGTATGCCCTGTTTATCCATAGGATTCAGTACTGTCTAAGGTTTCAGGTATCTGCTGGGGGTTTTAGAATGTGCCTTTAACGTTTTCACTTACTTTGTCTCATTTGCAAACTTTGTCTATGTTTCCTATAGCTCTTTCAGCATGAGCAACGACCACTTACACTTTTCAGTTTTCAAGGTCCTCTGTTCCTACCTCTGTTACTGTGCTTAGGGAGAGTATCTATTTACCCCACCTGGCCCAGCAGAACAAACATTCCTCTAAGACAAGAATGATAGTCCTTTCTACAACTCCAGCAGCCAACAGAGGGTCTGACACAGTGTGTGTGTGTGTGTGTGTGTGTGTGTGTGTGTGTGTGTGCTTATATAAGGCTCCTGACTCATTTTCAACTCCCACAAACATCTGTAGACCTCTCTGCACTTGGGTCTGTCTTTTAAATTACTTTACGATGTTTGTTACAGTAACATCAGTCAATGCTTGTCAAGTGGATGAATGCACTCACCATCATCCCAGAGAGCAGTGTCTGTGTCCTACTGAGCATGGCCCATCACCACAGAGGGAGGCTTGGGAGGCACAAGAGGGATTCCTTTCATTCTAAAAACCACTCTCTATTTCAAAGTTGTTTACCCAATTGACTAGAATTTTGCCATCAGAATTTGATTTCTTTAGGCTAAAAGTATTACCCTTTCCTAACACACACACAGTCAGGGACCTCACTTCATTAATAAATCAGGAGTATTAGTAACAGATCCTATTCAAGTGAAAATGAACTTGTTGGAATAAATCAGTTAAAGACTCATTATATTCTTTTATGCTGTGGAATATTTGTTTAATGATGCAAAGATTTGTTGTATTTGTTTTATGTTGTATTTGTTTAATTCCTTGAAGCTGTGTTACTTTGCCATCCTAAAACATGTGATTGGTCTAATAAAGAGCTGAACGGCCAAGAGCTAGGCAGAGAGGGCTGCCAGGCAGAGAGATTAAATAGAAAGAGAAAAAGGGGAAGAAACAAAAAAAAAAAAAAAAAGGAGGAGAGGAGGATGCTAGGGGCCAGCCACCCAGCTGCACAGAAAGCCACAGAGTAAGAAGAAAGGTATATAGAAAGGTAAAAGCCCAGAGGCAAAAGGTATAATTTAAATTAAGGAAAGTTGGCTAGAAACAAGCCAAGCTAAAACCAGGTATTTATAAATCACAATAAGTCTCCATGTATTTGAGAGCTGTGTGGTGGGTCCCTCAACGAGTAAAAGAGAGAGGAAAAAAAAAAAAAAAAACAAACAAGCAAACAAACAAACAGAAGCGGATGTGATAAAAAGGGATAAAGGACAGGAATGCAGGTGTAAATTCAAAGTGCTGGTGACTAAGTAGGAGAAAGGATGCTGAGAGCCTAGGGCGCTTTTTCCCCTGCTGGTCTTGATAGGTTAGGCTTCTAAAATAGAAGCAGGAACCAATTCGTTTGTGACCTGTAACCCAAAATTCTGGGCTAGCAAGCCACATACTTAT
Organism: Phodopus roborovskii; assembly: GCF_943737965.1. Taxonomy (NCBI): domain Eukaryota; kingdom Metazoa; phylum Chordata; class Mammalia; order Rodentia; family Cricetidae; genus Phodopus; species Phodopus roborovskii. The sequence goes on along the minus strand of NW_026126418.1, from coordinate 3,802,232 downwards.
CTCTCAATCATCTATCTGCTTTTATATAGACAATGCCCAGAAGGGTCATTCTGCCTCTGAATCCCATCATTCTACAGAGGAACTTTGTCAAGACTAGGGGGGGGGGTAGAGTTCTTTGCTCAGGGTCTCACAAGTCCATATAGGAGACAGGCTGTCTATGCGGGGACTCCCAGCGGTATACAAACAAGTCCTGACAAGAGTCTGGCTTCCCTGTCAGTCTTTCCAAGAAGCAGCCTGCTCTTTAAAACTAACACATAGCTTCATCTAGGAAAAGGCAACTGACAGATTTTCGGACTTGGAAATAGTCTTTCAATGCAGTTAACCACAAACCAGGTGTTAAACATCTGTTTACCAAGGGAAACTCGGCGATAAGTTTGTACATATTGTAGTTAAAGAACATAAACACACACATACATCCAAACATGAAAGCCACAAATTAAATCAAACGATACGTTGTTGCTCTGTGGTTCACTAGGGCGTGTAACTTCCCCCTACCACACTTTGGCTTGAGATCTACATAGCAGGCCACTCCTGGGTTCCAGAACTGTTTTCTCCCAATCGGCAGCCATGCTTACTTACCTTCGTCTTGTGCATGTTCGGAATCCTTAAGCCTTTTTACACAATGAGGAACCACGAGGGTAAGTCTGGTCAGCAGGCTCAGTATGATCAGAAGTGGAAACATAGTCTAGCAACTGTCATACAAACTAAAACAAAAGTAACAAAGACACATTTAAAAAGGGAGGTGGGGAAGCCCCTGTCTGTGGGTCTGGTTTGAGTAGGCACTGACTCCCGTTGTACCCAAAGCTGCCGAGCCACTGCGCCCCACGCGCGGTTTTTAATCTATCACAGCCAAGGCGCTCGAAACTCCAAGAGAGTTGGAGAACAAAAAGCTACTCCCCGGAATCTGCGGAGATGTCGGACATTGGCCAAGACAGACGCGACTCTGGCCGGCAAAGACCCGCAGCTAGATGCCAGAATGCCACCGCCTCGGCATCCCCTCCCGGTGACTCCCCACTTCGCCACCCCGTGCCGCACCTGCGTCCCCGGAAACATGTTCCGCCAGCCTTTGGGCGGGAGCCGAGTTGTCTTTTAGTCCCCGAGGCGGCCTAGCGTCGCTGACGCTGTGTGGATCCCGGCGACAGTCAGAGCCTGGCCCTTCGCGGCGCCAGGGTGACACCAGCGCGCAGAGGAGGCGTCTAGGATCCGCGTAGGGGCGCTCGGGGAACGTGCGTGGCCCGAAGCCCAGCCTGTCTCCCTGGCCGCCGTCACCGCGGCGGGACAGGGAGGAGAGGCGGGTCTTTGGCGGACACCTGGCGGAGCTCCTCCTCCTGGACTTGGTCGTCCGCCCTGCGCGTCCGCGATGCTCTCTATTACCCGCGGTTAAGCAGAGCGCTCTGGGCGCAATGGGTGTTTTCCCAATTTAGATGCGAAACTTGGGGTCCTGAGGTTACCTTAGGTCAGCTGTTCTCACATCAGGTCCAGGGGCGAGAGCACAATATCATCCGAGAAAAATATACTTTGTTCGTGATTTGCATTGACACATGACCAAAAATGAATTACCTTAGTTCTTAGATGGGGTTCGTTAGCTCTGGGATGTCTACCAATCCTTTAAGATATCTCCAACGTTAAAGTTGTTTCCACGATAACAGGCATGGTTTCACCTTCACTTTCATTCTCCTCTTTCTCTGTCTCTCTCTGTCTCTGTCTCTCATTTATAGTGGAAATTTCCAGAAGCTATTTGACATGCAATGATATCATCACCCTACTAACCAATAAATGTCCAACGGATGATTTGTTTGCGGCTGTTAGTATCTTCCACACTACTAGGGGTGTTGGTATGCAAATTTAAACAGAATTTAATAAATTGTGCCAATTCTCAGATCATTTTTGCTTTTACTAGGTATTTTTGGTCATAGCTACCGGGACATCTAATAACTTCATCTTTCTTGGACAAGTAATCTTAGATCTTGAACTTTCTGTTGAGTTTTTTTCAGAAACAACAACAGCACCCTTCGTTATCGTAGATGAAGTAAAATTTTGGAAATGTCTCTTTTAAAATGTTATTTGAGAACTATCATTACAAATAATTCAAGAGGCCCTGAGCTCACAGTTTGAGAATGAAGATAGAGGACAGTGTATCTCCACATCTTTCATATCCAAATAACATGCTCTGTCACTCTTGGGAACAATATTTTACATTCTGTTCTTTTGGTCAAAATATCCTGGAACTTGGTAAAGGTGAAACAGAACAAAATGAAATACCACCATTTTTACTCCTTTTTACTTTTTAATTAATTCATTTTCACCAAGTTCTTTTTTCCTCCCCACAAGGCTATTATCTATTTTATTCTGACTAATGAAGCCAAATATTTTCCTAATTATTCTGCAGACACTGTTTTTGTTTCCTTCTAAACAGTGTCCATGCCCATCCCCTTTCCCTCCTCATTTCCGGCTTGTGTTTTAACCCTCTGGGTAATAGAGTCTTCTTTCTTCCTTACTTCAGCAACTGAGAACAGACGGTGGAGAAGTTAGAAATACCTTATTGTTGAACACAAAAACCAGCAATACTTTTCCAAGAGTAGCCATTCTTCTGCTTGCTTACTTGTTTCGTCAACCTACCTCTGGAAGCTCTGACAATAGAGGGTTAAACATCATTTTCTTTTTGGGAGAACTGGATCTTTCTGAGATCTGTATCTAAGAATGCAGACCTGTCAAGTTTTTCCAGGGCAAGAGCAGATTTCTTTGCTTCCTTCCCTCTTCAGTACATTTAGATAGGTGGCAGCAATTTATTTTCAGGTTGGAGTGTTTCCCAGCATTATTTATTTATTTATGTAGGGGGAGCTGAGACAGGGTTTCTCTGTGTAGCCCTAGCTGGCTGTCCTGGAACCCAGTCTGTAGACCAGGCTGGCCTTAAACTCAGAGATCCACCTGCCTCTGTCTCTGAGGGCTGAGACTAAAGGAATTCACACTGCTACCCGGCTAACCTCAATTACAAAAAAAAAATTTTATTAATTCCTTGAGGATTTCATACAATGTAATTTGATCATATTCACCCCTCCTCCCCCAACTCCCCTTATATCCACCCTCACTTCTCTACCCACCCAACTTTGAGCCCTCTCCCCAGATCTAACCCACTTCATGCTGTCCTACTCTTGGGAGTAGGGTTTTTCTTGCCCTGTCAGGAGTTATGCATGCATCATTAGAGCAAATCAACAAAAGTCAATCGCTCAGCAGCTAATGCTGGACTTTTGAGCTTTAGAAGGAAGGTCTTGGGCCTGCTGTCAGCACCACAATATGTTAGGGAAAGGCAAATAGTGAGAAGCTCCCCGCTGTGAAGTCAGCAGATGGGAATCTGGTGGGATATTTTGGTAGAATGAGTCTACCCACATCACTGGAGATCTTAGGCTCAAACAATTGAGGCTTTGTGCTTGTGTCAAATATCAGCATTTATTCTGGCTGAGAGGGGAGTCAGAAAGAACAAGACTGCTTCTTAGTGGTGAATTACTGCTTGCATGTTTTCGTGTGATATGGGTCCCTGAGAATGGTACAGCATTTGGCAGGAGACATGCTCAACCACTATGGAACTGAAAGATGCTCCGAGGTTAGCTGGGGTGGGGGTGGGGACAAGGTGGGGAGCCAGTAGCAGACTCTTGATTTCTTCTGTTGTCTACTTTCTGCATTTCAATATTTATTTTACTTTTTTCTTTTATCAATCACAATATTCTTACACTCCCCCCCCCCCCAAAGTATTTTGTTCTCTCCTGGACAGTATTTCTCTTACTCTGGCCATCTGTGGCTTTGAGCCCTCTCATTTCACATAGAGAGTTATTGCAGCATGGAGAAGTGAAGCCAGGTCCTTGACTCTTTCCAGTGCTTTCTTTGAAGGGCAATGGGTAAAGAATTACTTGATTTCAGAGGAAATATGGAGAAAACAACAGAGCAATGAGCTTAATGGGCTTGGATGATGTGTTGATGCATCCCTGGATTTGAGCACGTGCATACCCACCCACTTACCTATGTGAATTCAAGAATGAAATGGAAGCTGGCTCCTGTGTGGGCATGGGGATGGACTCAAGGGCTGTGACAGAAAATGTTTAGGTCATGGTCATGAAGCTCTTCCATGTAAGGTCACATCCTCGTCCTTAGAGACACATGGCTGACTGTAGCAATGGAGTGCTTGGAATAGGAGAGGAGCTGAACTTATGTTTCTGTGACATTTAGCCTTGACATTTCAACAGCAATTGGTTGCAATTTTAATTTGTCCCAGTAAAATCAGTAAGCAGAAAAGAAATGACTCCTACATTTTAATGTTAATTGTATATCCGTGTGCAGAGTTATTGCATAGGAGCTAAAGTGTCTATATTAAATGTCTATATTAAACATTTGCCAGGAGCCCTCTTGGGAAACTTTTGACAGAGTTTAGATTTAATTTCATCATTGAAGAGCAATGATTATTAATAGCAAAATGATTTAATACAACTAAGAACCCTGAGAAATGTCATCTATTTTCTCTTATGCTATAGGCAGTATGAGAACGACATGCTATGATTAGAAAATATATAAATAATCCCATAGTCCTTCCAATGCACCTGGGAACTTGAAATGCTGTGGTTCTGAGCTGCCCCCCCCAGGGCTCTGTGACAAGGACTTTTGTCACAGTTTGTCATAGAGCTGTCGCTGTGTGTGTGTACTTAGCATTTTATTTTTTTTTTTTACAGTTGTAATTAGTTCATTATTCCTGCCTAAACTTCTCAAAACAGGTATTACGGGTGTTCACCACCACTCCTGGTGCCAAACAATTTTTCTGACTTCTTTTGTAAACATATGTTCAAATAATCATAGTATTACAAAAAGATTATTTTTCATGCAGATTTTTAAGAAGAATCATTTGCAAAACCATACTTTCCATGTATGTATAGGAGATGAAGCAAACCATGCATTTCTACCCATAAGTGACAGTGTTCATGAGTTAGCATGGGTGAGAGATGCAGCTCATTTGTCTAGCTTTTGAAAGGTGCTGGGCTCCATTCTCCTCACTAGTAGGATGAGGAAGAAAGACCTAGAATCTTAGCTGTTCTGGAAGCAGAGGCAGGGGGATCGTGAACTTGAAGTGAGCCTGGGCAATATCTGCACAATCCAACACCTCAGTGTAGCCGCTCTACCTAAAAAACACATGTTATGCAGCCCTGCTTCCAGGAAACACACAAACAGGATCCCTTGTTTCTCTCTTATTTAATTCTGTGTTATTTCATGTAACATCCTGTCTTCTAACTCTCCAATGTTAAAATACAGAGTGTAGGCTTTTCAGTAATCTGCTAATTATTCTTCCTGTCTGGATAGTCTTGAATCACCTTTTTTTTTTTTTTTTTTTTTTTTTGTAATTCTGGGATTCCTTTTTTAATTATTGTCTTTTGTTTTTGATATAGGATTGTACTGTGTTCCCCAGGCTAATCTTGAAAGATACAGGTGTTTCCCTGCCCTAGATGAGTGCTTGGATTACGCCTGTGTGCATGACCACATTTGGCGTAACTAAGAATTTCTACTATTTTTTAAAAGCACTTCTACTTCCTCAATATATTTTTAAAAGATTTATATCCTCTTTTCAGAATTTAGAATTGAAAAACCTAATCTTCCTTCCTCTGGCTCTTGAATGCTGGGACTAAAGGTGTGTACCACCATCACCCAGTTGACTTGTCATCTTGAAGAACAATGTCTTTTCTGACTTTCTGCTCTCTCTCTCTCTCTCTCTCTCTCTCTCTCTCTGATTTGCGTTCTAATGAAATGTCATCAGCCAGCTTCCTGCTCCTACCACCATGCCATAGTTTCCCCACCATGCACTCTTCCTGGAACTGTAAGCTGAAACAAACTTTCTTCTCTAAAGAAAAGAACAATGTCTTTTTTTTTTTTTTCCTGAGGCATAAATTCTATCTGTCATAAGATTATTTATAAACTCTTAGACATTAAAAATGCTAAATGAGTTAATTATTTATTAAGAAATTATATTTCTTATGCCTTAAACTTCAACATTTGGGAGCAGAAGCAGGTAGATCTCTTTGAGTTTAAGGCCAGCCTGGTCTATACATCTAGTTCTGGGCCAGCCATGGTTATACACAGTAAGACCCTGTCTCAAGACAAACAAACAACCTACTTATTTTTAAATTTAAAATAAAAATTTTATGTGCACTAGTGTTTTGCCTTTATATAATGTCTTTGCACCACACATGTGCCTGGTGTTTGTAGACGCAAAAGCGGGTTGTCAGATTCCCTGGAACTGTTATGTGCTCCCATGAGGGCACCGGGAATAGAAGCCAGGTCCTCTGGAAAAACAGTCAGTGTAGTGCTCTTAACCATTGTGCCATCTCTCCAATCTCAAGATCATTGTTTTTGCTAGCCCCTTCTCTTTTTGTTTTTGGGCATTCCTTTTTCCCTCTTCCCAGTTTTAACTTTTTCTTTCTCCTTTCATCCCTTTGAATTGCTTTCAAAATTGCCCTTGTAAACATTCTTATGATTGCAATACTTTTAAAAGATCTGTTTATCTATTTTATGTATATGAGTGTCCTATCTGCATGTACAACTTTATGCCAGCAGAGAACATCAGATCCCATTATAGGAGGTTGTGAGCCACCATGTGGTTGCTGGGAATTGAACTCAGGACCTCTGGAAGATCAGCCAGTGTTCTTAACTGCTGAGCCATCCTTCCAGCCCCATTATAATATTTTTCTTCGTCCCTCCTTGTTTTGATGTTGGGCTTCACTCCGGGGACTCAGGTATGCTATGGATTCACTCTCCTACAGAGCTGTGCCCCCAGAGTCTCAATCTTTCTGCTTATATTCTTTCCCTCTCTAAGGATTTGTGTGACTTTCTTAGGTTGAACCATATGAAAATACCTTTTTTTTTTTTTTTTTTGTAAATTGAAAGTTTTTTTTTTAAAAAATTCCAATATTTGTAACACCACACAATTCAACCTAATAGTTTTCCTTGGCACTCAATATTTGCTGAATGAATGACCAAGCAAAGCCTTTTCGGATAAAACTATCCTAGGAAATTTACGTTAGACCCCGAGATTAAATTAGAGAACTTTGTATCAACCATGAATTCAGAAGCTATTTTTTTTCTTTTTTGTTCCCCAAGTATTCCAGGCTATCCTCAAACTTGTGATCTTCCTCCAGAATGCTGGGGTCATAAGCATGTGCCACCACAGCTGGACCGAGTCTGTAACACAGACCATTGTAGTACATTTACTGATTGCTTTATTCCATTATCCTGATCATTAATGTGCTCCAGTCAAGACTCAGGATAGTCAGTGTTATTATCTATACCTTTGAATGGCCGGGAACAAAGTTACATACATGCACCTTCTTGTGAGCATTCCTATATGTACATATACACAAAACAGCATCTCAGAAAGCTGAAATATTGGAAAGAGATAAAAAGCTTGTTAACATCTCTCAGGCATTAGAACGAAGGTTAGGTTTCTTAAAATGAATTATCCTTTTAGTCTCATTAGCAGTAATGTGGCATATCTGTGGTTCCCAAACCATCCCCTCTGGCATTATGTTGTCCTCAACGGGCCTCAGGATCTTTGAGCATTGAAATAGTAGCTGAGGCTTGAAAAGGAGTCTTCCTAATCATGGAAAACATTGATAATCAGAATGGTTGGCTCTATCCATGGAGACTTTGACTTCAAGATGCTTTTAGTATTTTAATATGGCAACTCATAAGCTCATAGCTTTTACCAAATCAAATGAGATCTTTCTTTGATGCATTGGTGAACAGGTGCAGAAATTGTGAGAGATTAGTTTAAGGAAATGGAGTAAGTGAATTAGGAGGGGCAATGAAACCAGGGTTTCTGGTTTCTACCTTAGTAGGATTTCGACTTCACCCCCTTGGCATTTGAATTCTACTTAATCATTCAGTAATTGCTCTTGTGATTCATGCCCTATGAATCATGAAGAGAGGCTTTTGTTCTCCTTCAGTCACAAAAAGGTGAAATTCAAGCTGTAACCCTGGCAAGGGCATCACCCGTTCATGCAATGAAGGACACGCTTTATAATTATATTTTCATTTAAAAAAGAAAGTCCCAAGTATTTGATATCAAAGCAACTGTACTTTTTTTTTTTTTTTTTTTTTTTTTTTTTCTCCCCAGAAAGGGTTTCTCTGTGTAACAGCCCTGGCTGTCCTGGAACTCATTCTGTAGACTAGGCTGGCCTGGAACTCATGGAGATCCACCTGCCTCTGCCTCCCAAGTACTAGGATTAAAGATGTGTGCCACCACTGCCCAGCTCTGTAAAAAGTATTGTTTAATTATTTATTTATATATTGTTTTAGATTCCTTTATTTTAAGTATACGGGTGTTTTGCCTGCATGTGTGTATGTGCACCAAGCGCTTGTCTAGTGACCACAGAGGATGTTGGAACCCCCTGGAACTGGAATTATGAATCAAACCCCAGGCACCTACCATATCAAGTGCTCTTAACCGCTGAACCATCTCTCTGGCCTTAAAGGAAGATTTTGCATAGCTCACACCTTTTAAAGTGAACTCTGAAGAACTAGTTTGGTTTGTTTTGCTGGGTTTTTGAGACAGGATCTCACAGTGTAGCTCTGGCTGGCCTGGAACTTGCTGTGCAGACCAGGTTGGCCTGGAGCAGAGATCTGTTTGCTTCTGCTTTCTGAATGTGGGGATTAAAGACTTTTGTCACCAGGCCTGGCTGAAGAATGGTTTAAATGTTGTTATAGAAAAATGCGTTCTGTTAAATGATGATTCCCTTGGATACATTTATTTTTATGTATAGCATCTGTTTCTATGCCTAAAGTTATAAAGGTCAGTTCTTTTAAAAAAATTATTTTATGTGAATGGATGTGTTTGCCTTCATGGATGTCTGTGTATCTCTTTGGTGCTGAGGCCAGAAGATGGTGTTAGATTCCCTGGAAGTGGAGTTACAGATGGTTGTGAACCACCATGTAGATGCTAGGAATTGAACCCAGGTCCTCTAGAAGAGTAGCCAGAGCTCTTAGCTACTGAACAACCTCTCCAGACCTTCAAAATGTGTTCTAAGGCACATTTTTATTAGCCATTCCAAGATAAATTCCAGATGCCTTTCAGAATTTTATAAAGAAATTAAATAAATAAATAAATAAATAAAAATAAAGGTTAAATGAAACACTAGAAGAAAATTGTATTCGACTCAAGCAATTACCTTCTTGGAGAGTTCAAGTGTACCCTCTTATAAAATGGGGATTGTAGATTTTATATTCCCTTATAGAGAGGTAGTGGGAAGGGTCACAAGACTCTCATCTGAACCTCCAGTCACTTTCTACCACCTGTTGTATGTGATTTTGTCTTAATTGCATGAGGCCTCAGGGAGGAGCCTGAGTGGATAGACCAGACTGACTGGGGATAGTGTCCATCTGTGCAGTTACACGGAAGTGCTCATCCCTTAAGGCTTTGCAGGTATTGCCTTTTGGGAAGGAGCAGCCATACCTTTGTAAGTCTTCTGCAGGTAAGCCCAACAGACTCATTGGTTTCCCAGAATAAACTTTGGTGGAACTGTGTTTGGTTTGGGTCCCTGGGGAGCTGGGTAGATGCTGTTACATCTCCCCCAAAGAAGGAATTTTAGCCATGAAAATGCAAGTTGCAAATATCCTTCACGTACAGAAAGAAGGACTCTGGTAATAAAAGCAAAAGAAAGTTATTAAGGAACACAATAATAGATTTTGCCTTATAAGAGTCAAATACAGTTAGGTATTACAAGAAACCAACTAAGACAAATGACAAGTGGAAAAATATCAGTACCATATATGAGAAATGAAGGGCTAAGCTGACTACTCCTTGAAGTACAGAAATCAACATGTTGACGGGTTAAGAGAGCTTGCTACTCTTGTAAAGGACCAGAGTTCCATCCCCTTGCCATGTTAAGAGCTCACAACTGCCTTTAACTAACTCCAGGACATCCAATGCCTCTTTCTGGCCTTTACCAGCCACTCCCTACACATATGGCAAATGCATACATATAAATAAAGTATAAAATAAATTTCAAAAACATAACAAGTCAGGCATTGTGACACACACCTTTAAGCCCAGCACTTAGGAGGAAGAGAGAGGTGGAACTCTGAATTTGAGGTAAGCCTGGTCTACATAGCAAGTAGAATAGATAGAAATCATCAATCATCTTAGGAAATCATTAGCCTATGGTAAGCTAAACATGAAGGTTCATTTTTACCGCTTTGATTGGCATAAAGAATGACGTCAGTGCTGGGAAGGGCATGAATCCAGGGTTGTCTCGGTTTCGCTGGTAGGGTAACGGCTTCAGAAAGCAGCCGTGTGTGCACTTCAGCAACTGTGGGAATTCTGCTCTTTGACACCTCAGCGTTGCCTCATCCATTCCCATGAACATAACCATTGCACTTTTGGGATGATTTCTTTAGGCAGCTTGTGAGTCATTGTTTAATTACAGTCCATGTCTCTTCAGTTCATCCTGTTACATCTTCATCATTCTCTAGGCATATAATCACAAACTCGAAAGAGTTCTATTTCATTCATGAACTAAAAAGAAAATACAGTGACCTCAATAAAATTGACCTAGCTCCATTCTGACCTCCAGGAACCTTCAAAAAAATTAAATATTTTTCATTAGCCTCATTTGGTGGCAAAGGCTGAGATGGCGGTACTTAAAAATGACAACTTTTAAGCTACCATAATCTACATAGCAAGTTCCAGGCCAGCCAGGTCTACAGATCTGCCTCAAAACAAGTAAACAAATGCTACTTCTAAAACACCAAAACTCAAAAAACTAAACGCACCATTTATCATTTTCTCTTATAAAAGCAATAGCTGTAACCCATATCAGTGGTGTAATGGAAGCCGCCGTCCTGGAGTCACAATGACTTGTGGCAATGAACACTTGCAAGTAGAGATGAATGGACTAAGGGGTAAACTGTGGGACTTGTAGGCCACACTACAGATTCCATGACAAGATTCTTCTTTTACTTCTTTTTTTCTGGTTTTGTTTTTATTTCTGTTTTTGTTCTTTTGATTTGGTTTTGATTTGGGGGTAGATTGCAAGGGCAGAGGGCAGATGAGATGAGATGGGGAGATAGTGGGATCAGAATGCATGATGTGAAATCTACAAAGAGTCAATAAAAGTAAAAGAGATAAAAAGCAATAGCTACTTCTAGAATAGAAAACTAAACTGATAAATGGGGGTGGGAATAACAAAAATGCCAACTCTAAGTATAGTACTTGGAGGTGATCATTCCAGGCTCTTTTCTCGCCATATGTGTATATATTTATTTTACATGCTTTCAAAGCAGCCTCCAGAAAGGGTTATAAATGTTTATGTAACAAAACACGATAAAAGGAGAGCACGATTTCCCATGTGGGACACTAACACTTTTACTTTTGTGTGGTCATAGGTGTGGTGTGGGTGTATGTTTACATGGGTACCTGTGTGTGTGTGTGTGTGTGTGTGTATGTTTGTGTGTTTGTGAATTTGTGCATGCTAAGCACCAAAGGTGACATTGGGTGTCTTCTTAGGTCACTTAGGTCATTTTATTGAGGCAAGATCTTTCCTTGAATCCAGAGCTCACCAATTCCAGCTAGTCTAGCTAGCCCACAAGGGGCTTTCCTGGGGGTGAGCTACCCTACCCTTCCTGAAGAGTGATAGGCAGTTGTTAATGATGGCCAGGGGAAAGGAGCCATGGGCTTCAGTGGTGCAGCCATTACTAATTTGCCTTTGTTCAAGTAATAACCCCCATTCATGTTCATGTAAGTACTGGTAAATTAAATGCAGCGAGACACACAGGAAGAAAGTGTTGGGGATGGCAAGTAGGAGGAGAACTTGGGAAGAAGGAGGGGTCTGGTGAGAGGAAGAGGAGAATAATAGATGATAATGGGGAGGGAATATAAGCAAAATATATTATATGTATGTATGAAATTGTGAAGAAATAAAGAAGTCATTTGGTCTTTGCTGTGGATAACAGCAAAGGCCTGGAGCATGCTAGCCTGTTGTTTTAATTACTATTATTATTTTTTGACATAGACTCAGTATCTGTTTGTAGTACCCTTTTTTGTTTGTTTGTTTGTTTTTGGTTTTTGAGACAGGTGTTCTCTGTGTAGCTTTGGAGCCTGCCCTGGCACTCTCTCTATACACCAGGCTGGCCTTGAACTCACAGAGATCTGCCTGCCTCTGCATCCCAAGTGCTGGGATTAAAGGCATGTGCCACCACTGCCCAGCTGTAGTACTCTTTGAGTTCTCCATTAGCACTTGCTGCAAATTGCGTTTTAGCCTGCTGTGATCACACATTTACTCCCTGTCCATTTGTTTCCAGTGTTGCAAATCTGAGGTTGAGCTGGGGGCCTTGCCCATGCCAGGCAAGTGCATTGTGCTTTCTTTAGCTCTCACAATTGTAGCTCTGGTTTTAGCGGAGTCTAGTCTACTCTTGGAATTTCTGTAGAGGAATAAATTATTATTTTCTGATTTGTGTCTGTGCAAATTATAACCTATTATTTAGATGGATTACTTTTGTCTTTAAGATCATATTAAATAGAGTTCCCTTTTGGAATTTTATTTTTTTAAATGAAAACCCCTTAGGCATTTTGTAGGACATAAAGATGAATGGCAAAATAAATAAGTTTTCTTTTGTTTAAAATTTTTTATTTTGCTGGGCAATGGTGGTCCATGACTTTAATCCCAGCACTCCAGAGGCAGAGGCAGAGGCAGGCAGATCTCTGTGAGTTTGAGGACAGCCTGGCCTACAGAGCAAGTGCCAAGACAGTTAGGGCTCTGATGAAGAGAAACCCTATCTTGAAAATAAAATAAAATATTTTGCTTATTATTATTATTTTTTAGTTCTTGATATGTAGTTTAGCTGTCCTGACATTTTTTTCTCTTTTCTTTTGTGGTGTTGGGGAATCAAAACAGATTTGTTTTGTTTTGTTTTTTAATTTTGTGATCCTTGGCACTTTGCCTGCATGTGTGAAGGTGTCAGAGCATGTCTGTGTGAAGGTGTCAGAGCCCTGGAACTGGAAGTACAGACAGGTGTGAGCTGCTATGTGGGTACTAGGAATTGAATCTAGGTCCTCTGGAAGAACAGCCATGGCTGGTAACCACTGAGCCATCTCTCCAGCCCCAGACATAGGGGTTAGGGTTAGGGGAGTACTGCATTGAGCTATACCCCCTACCTGATGGCTTTTTACACAAAGCCTCAAAGCCTCAGTCAGTATATAGCTTGGGTCAGTTTCCGTTCTTCCTGCCTCAACTTCCTAATGCTGAGATTGTAGGCATGTGTGATAAGGTGGTTTTGTTTTGTTTTCTTTTTTTTTTTTTAATGCATATAGAGTATTTTTTATTTAATTTTATATAACAAAGTCCAATTAAATGAAAACAAACATTTATACACAATATTTGGGAATTTGGGCGTCGTTCTTTCCAAACTACTTCCTGCTGGTAAGGGGCGCTGTCTTGGGGGATTCGAAGAAGATTCAGATATCCTAGCTGTAGTCTGTAGGGCTGTTTTGTCCAGCTGTTTGGAATGTAGGATCAGCTTGTACTCTGTTTCAGGCGGTCTGGTGTGATCAAACCACATTAGTCTGGAAGGAATCCACATCTTTTCATTTTCTGTGGAAACAAAAATAGAAATACTTTCCCCCAGTAACTTGTTCTTCAACTTAAATTTTGGAGTCAAAGCGTTTTTTTTTTTTTTTTTTTTTTTTTTTTTTTTTTTATTATTTTACATGTCGATCCCAGTTCCCTCTCCCTCCCTCCCTCCCTCCCCCCAAGCCCTCCCTCCCTCCTTCCCTCCCTTTTGCCCTCTCTACCCTCTCCCATGCACTCTAAACACCCTCCCCTCCCAACCCCCACCACAATACAATAGGGGAATGCCATCCAGTTGGGGTCATGTAGATCTGACAGGTCCTGTGAAGTAGGGACTAGGGCTTCTCCTATCTCTAGAATAAGGCAGTTATCCCTCCATGGGGGATATGTTTGCAAAGTCCTTTTGTGCACCAGGGATACATCCTGGCTCCACTGTCTGAGGTCTCTTAGACTGCTCAGACCTTCTGGCTGAGACCCATATTCAGGGGGGTCTGAGTCAGACCCCTGTTGGCTTCCCAGCTATCAGTCTAGTGGCCCTTAGCTCCTCCTTGTTCAGGTAAGCTGTCTCTATGTACTTCTACCGCATGGTCTTGTCCTCTCCATCTGCTTCTGGGTTCTAGTTTGACTCAGTGTTTATGTATGGGTGTTTGCTCCTGTTTTCAACAGGCATTAGTTGAGGACTCCATGGAGAAGTTAGTTGTTGATCTCACTCTCCGGGAAGGGCATTTATGATAGCCTTTCCACGGAAGCTGAGATTGTTAGTTGGGAGCAGTCTTGTAGTTCCCTCGACCTTTCTTTGTGTTCAACTTTATCTTCAAACCAACATTGGCTCCCTCTTTTATGTTCTCTCTCTCTGTCTCTGTCTCTCTCTCTCTTTCCTATTTTCCATTCCTAACCAGGCTCAATCCTCCTGGTCGCACATGCCTTCCTCTCCTCCCTCTCATTTTCTCCTACTTCTCTCTCCATTAGCTGTCCTCCCCCACTATACCTGAGGTCTGGGGGACTTGTCCCTTCCCAGTTCTGTGAGGGACTTTATATGAATCTCTTAGAATACAACTTGTATCCTAGTTCCTCTGGTGATGTGAATTATAGGCTGGTGATCATTTGATCTAGGTCTAAAATCCATATATGAGTGAGTACATACTGTGTTCCTCTTTTTGTGACTGGGTTACCTCATTCAGGATGGTTTCTTCAAGTGCCATCCACTTGCCTGCGAATTTCAAGATAGGTGGTTTTGTTTTCTAAAACTGATGTAAAATTTACACATTGGAAACTGCCACGTTATCATTTTAAATGTATAATTCAGAGTTTTTGGTCTGTGTGTAACCCTGTGCATGGCCATCATTGCCTAGAACATTTCAATTTCCTTAAAGAGAAGCCCCGTAGCTGTCAATGAGCTACTCCCCATGCCTACTCTTGTCAGCTCCTGGCATCACTAATTCTCTCTGTAGGAATTTGCCTTTCCTGCATGTCTCATAGAAATGGCATCCTGTAATATGGGGTCTTTATGTTTGCTTGTTTTTTCAAGACAGGGTTTCTCTGTATAACAGCTCTGGCTGTCCTGGAACTCGCTCTGTAGACCAGGCTGGCCTCGAACTGACAAAGATCTACCCACCTCTGCCTCCTGAGTGCTCACACCACTTCCCAGTGTAATATGTGGTCTTAATAACTTTTTTCTTGTTCAGCATTCATTGCAAAGTTCATGCATGCTATAGAATGTGTCAGTACTTTCTCATTTAGTGTTGGGGACAAAACCGGTAGTGAACATGGAAGGCAGGTGTCCTAGCACTGAGCTGTACCCCAAGAATACTCATTCCTTGTTATAGTTGAGTTTTCTTGCATGGGTGGGTTGTCATACTTTATCTCTTAACCAGTTGATGAACATTTGGGCTGTTTGGTTATCAATAATGTGGATGTAAACACTTAGGTACACATTTTTTATGTAAACATGTGTTTTAATTTTTCTTGTTATACATTTAGGAATTGAATTGCTAGGTTGTATGGTAATCCTATGATTAAATTCTTAAGAAATATGTGGGTGCTGGATTCATGGCTGCTGGGAACTGAATTCATGTCCTCTGGGAGAGCAGCTAATGCTCTTAACAGAGCCATTTTTCCAGCCCCTACTTTAATTCTAATTAATTAATTACTTACTTTTGGTCTTTATGAGACAAGGTCTTTCTATTATGCAGCTCTGGCTGGCCTGTAACTTGCTATATAGACCAGACTGGACTCAAATTCACAGAAATCCACCTGCCTCCCAAGTACTGGATTAAAGGTGTGTGCCACCATGCCTGGCCCTTATGTTTATTTTTTAATCTCTCTCTCTCTCTCTCTCTCTCTCTCTCTCTCTCTCTCTGTGTGTGTGTGTGTGTGTGTGTGTGTGTGTGTATGTGTGTGTGTGTGTGTGTGTCTGTGTGTATGAGTGCAGGTGCTTCAGTAGCCAGAAGAGGGTGTCAGATCCCCTGAAGCTGGAGTTGTGAGCTGATTGATATAGGTTCTGGGTACCAAAGTAGGGTCCTCTGCAAAAGTACTGCACACGCATAACCTTGAGCCATCTCTGCAGCAGCTCCAAATATGTAACTTCTCTTTCTTTCTTTTTTCTTCTCCCTCCCTCCTTCCCTTCTTCCTTCCTTTCTTCCTTCCTTCCTTCCTTCCTTCCTTCCTTCCTTCCTTTCTTTCTTTCTTTCTTTCTTTCTTTCTTTCTTTCTTTCTTTCTTTCTTTCTTTCTTTCTTTCTTTGACAGGTTTCAGCTATGCAGTCCTGGCTGTCCTGAAACTTGCTATGCAGACTAGCCTGATCTTTGAACTCACAGATAGATATCTTGCCTGCCTCTGTCTCTCTATGTAATGTTCTTAAAGGCTTAGTGTTTGTGTGTTTGTGTGTGTGTGTGTGTGTTTGTGTGTGTGAGAGAGAGAGAGAGAGAGAGAGAGAGAGAGAGAGAGAGAGAGAGAGACTTGGGTAAGCATTTGGCCTGAATTATTTTTTAATCGAATCCTCACAATTTTCTGTAGTAGGTTTCATTATTCTGCTCATTGTATAGAAGACGACTCTGACATTCAAAGATATTAAGCTACTTGTTCAAAAGCTCACAGCTGGTTGACAGAACCAGCATCTATCTAACTTAGTCTGGTTCCAGAACCTGAGATGTTATTATTCTTACTTTTAAAGGACACACATGAAATAGCACACAGTCCCCCCCCCCAATGGTACAGTGAAGGTAGGATGTACAGGAGCTGTGTAATGTGCTTAGAGACTCAGAGGAAGAGAGTGGAGTATGAGAAGGAGGGCACATTTGAAATGAATCTTAATCAACAAACTTAAGAAGAGGAGCTAGGATGAATGCCAGCTAAGTGAAAGGGCCACTGGAAAGTTGGCAAGTTAGTTTGTTTTACTTCAAGTGCCCATTTTATTCCATTGATAGCTGCAGCCTGTGGCCCTGTATTGAGACACTATATCCCTGCTCAGTGGGGAAAGATGGGATGATTAATTAGCAGTGTCTGCCATAGGTGAGGGAAGGGAGATGTGTCATGCTGGTGACATGAATTTTCATCACTGACTGATGACAAAGGATGAGAAACTATGGGTCATGCTTTAGAAGAGAATGACAATCCCGTGACCCTAACTTAGTCCTACAGTATGTGTAGGAAAGTGGAGGCTGAGGTAAGAGATGGCAACGAGGCTTAAATAATTGGCTGACGAGTTCTCGCTCATTTCAGACAGTGAGTTGAAGCTTACTGTACAGGGGACTAAAACCACAAGAGCCCTGATGTAGCAATGGTGGGGGCATGGAAGATGAACTGATATGGAGAAAGACTAAAAGCAAGGGGGAAATCCCGTTTAGGGCAGTATTAAACAAAATTAGCAAATGGAGACATAGCCCCGCCCCCTTCCCACTTTCCCCTTCTTTCCTCTTCTTTCTCTGGGAACTAGATCTAGGAACTCTCACATACGGGGCAAGCACTCTCACTGAGTCTGTCCCCAGCTCTCTTTTCATTTTTTATTTTGAGATACAGTCCTGGAAGTGACCCAAGCTAGCCTTGAAAGCACTCTTTAGCCTAAGCAGGCCTTGAACATGTATGTAGTCCTCTAGCCTCAGTGTCTTAGGTGATGAGTCACTGGTATTACAGGCTGTGCCACTTAGGCAAGCTGCATTTCACTTTCCATTGTTTATTTCAAATTACCTGTGGGTGATTGAAACTAGCAACCTACAGTTTTTAAAATTCAGAACATTTCTAACTAGCCTGAAATATTGGAGGCGCTGGAAACAATACTTTTCTAGTGACAAGTAGAGGACTCCAAACACTTATCTCTGGCTGTCTTACTCCTGTATTAGCTTGCTTTCTGTTGCTGTAATAAACACTATAACCCAGAGAAACTTGTGAAGGAAAGGGTTGATTTCGTTGTACAGTGTATAGCCCATCAGGACGAGAATTGAGGGCAGAAACTCTAGCAAGGCAGGAATCTGGGGACAGGAACTGAAGCAGAGGCCATGAAGGAGTTCTCCGTACTGGCTCGGTCTCTGGTTCACTTAGCATCCATTTTTACACAATCCAGATACCAATGGGCCGGGCCCTCTCATATCATTATTTACTGAGAAAGTATCCAGAGACTGGCCTAAAGGCCAATCTGATGTAGGCAATTCTCAATCATACAAGATGACTCTAGCTTGTGTCAAGTTGAAAACAAACAAACAAACAAAACCCCAATACTAACCAGCACAGCTTCCTTTTTTTATTTAGTGTGTGTGTGTGTGTGTGTGTGTGTGTGTGTGTGTGTGTGTGCGTACATGCATGCTCTGATGTGTGTGTGCCACAGCATGCATATGGAGGTTAGAAGAAAATTGGTGGGTGTCGGTTTTCTCCTCCCACTATGTGGGTCCATGGATGGCAGGGATTGAACTCAGGTTGTCAGGTTTGGCTGTGGGCGCCTCCACATGCTAGGCCTTCTTGCCAGCTCTACCTTTATCTTTATATTGGCCCCACAGATAGTTGAATTTAGAGCTGCCAATTAAGGCCTTTTGCATAACTTGATTGAGAAGTATTGAATTAACCCAAGACATAAACTTTACTTGAGTTAGATATAATGCGAACTTTATGAGGAAAATTAGAAAACTTTACTGAAAGGGATAAAAGAACACATAAAGAGAAATAAAGCGTAGAAAGGTTGAATTCTTCCTAATATACTCCAATTTAATGTAATATAACAGAAACCCCAACAGCATCATTTGTGAAAATTTGACATTAGCAATCTTAAAATTGATCTGGAAAAACAGAAGATTAAAAATAACACAATCTCTGTTAGAGGACAGTATGATGGAAGGAGAGTTGTCTGATGAGATAATAGTGTGTCTACCAAAGTTACAGAGATTAAGATGGTATGATCCCAGACAGACATAATCATTGGAGCTGAACATAGGGCTGGAAACAGACACATGGAGCAGTCATGATGTTAAACCAAGTTTGAAAAGATTTAGCATTGACATCATAAAGATTAAAGTGCTGTTTGAGATGTCATGCCAGAACAATAATGAGGGAGAGGGATTAGTTAATACGAACTGGCTTTATGTAAGAGTATAAGGTAGAGAAAAGGGGAACTAAAGAAAGTCTTATTTTTAGAGTGTGTGTGTGTGTGTGTGTGTGTGTGTGTGTGTGTGTGCACAGTTTCCTCAGAGACCAGCAGAGTGTACTGAGGCAACTGAAGCTGCAATTACAAGCTGTTGTGAACTGCCCACTGAGGGTGCTGGGAGCCAAACCCAGATTCTCTGCAAGAGCCGCAGCATCTTTAACTGCTAAGCTTTCTTCAGCTCTAATCAAAAACAACTTCATGGTCTTGTGTAGGTTGACCAGCTTTTTTCAAGATAGCGAAATCTCAAAAGAAAAAGAAAATTGGAGAAAGTGACATATTTTCTTTTACAATTATGCACAAGGAATTACTACCCCTCAGGGAACTGGAACCAAGAACAGTATAAATATGAATGAGAAATGAGTTTCCCTTTCATTCCTTGTAAGCAGCTTGGTGAAAAAGTACTAGGTTAATAATCTGGAACCTGGGGGCAGGAGAGAGGGCTCAGTGGTTAAGAGCCCTTGCAGCATTTGTAGAGGACTTGGGCTTGGTTCAGAGCCACTTGTAACTCAGTTCCATAGGGCCTTTCATTCTTTTTCTGGTCTTTGTGGACATTGCACACTCATGGTGTACATACAGATATTCAGGTAAAGCTCTTGTTTACATAAGAGAAAATAAATACATCTTACCCCCCCCAAAACCTAAATTTTGGGTGCAGGAGGGTGAATAAGAGTGTTTGCTTGCTGCAGGAGCAGGAGGACCTGCCTTTGAATCCCTAGCCTATGTGTAAAATGCCGGATATGGCTGTGCATGCCTGTAACCCCAGAGGCCCAGCACTGTGGGAGGCAGAGACAGGAGGACTGCTGGGGCCTTATGGCTGCAAGCCTAGCTCCACATTCAGTGGGAGATCCTTTCCCAAGGGAATAGGTGAGAAAGGTAAGCCAATGCCTCCTCTGTCCATGTACTCATAAACAAGCACATGCATATACCACACACACACACACAAGACAAAGGGAAAAAATTGGAAAAAAGAGAGACCCAGCCTTCTAGTTTGACGGTGTCCTTAATTATTTGTGTGACTTGGAGTAAATAATTGGGCCTCACTGAACTTGAGTTTTCTGACCAGATGCTTGCCAAGGCTCAGCTTTAAGTTGAGTCATCCTTGTGTTAAAAAGTCTCTCTCTCTGGAATCCCCCATGACAGAGCCCCTTACCAGCAGGAAGTAGTTTGGAAAGAACGATACCCAATTTCCCAAATATTGTCTATAAATGTTTGTTTTCATTTAAATGGACTTGGTTATATATATTATATATATATACACACATATATATATATAAATATAGTCTCTCTAAAAAAATAGGCATAACCATTCATCATTTTAATAAAGATATATTCTATTAATTTGGAAAAGCTGACGAGAGTATTAATTTTCCTCCCACGGTCTTAATGAAGAAATAAAGAAACTAATTTCCCATTACCATTCAAGGAGCAACCCCACTCCTTCACAGACCGAAAAATTAATGTAACTGATCCAAGCAACTGAACCATTTGTGAAGCTTCCTCTCTCCAACCTAAGGCTCTGAGCTTTTCTGTTGTCTAAAAAAGTTTTAAAAGGTAACTGAAAATCATGCAATTTTAAAATTCAAGTCTGCTTCATACTTAGGGCAATACTATCTTTAGTTTTCAGAATGTTTGACTTAGTAAAATGTATTGATTACTTGACTGACTCACAACAACCATTACAATCTTTGCTAATCATAGTCTCCCCACTCACTGTAACTTACATCTACAACTTACTTATTGAAAGCTGTTTAGTGTAGTTTACAGGTAGTAAGTCATTTATCTTCACAATATATTAGTGATGCTGCTGTGGTTCTCATTATTTGTAAGGTTTAAATATAGGAGGAATGGGGAAATGGCTTAGTTGGTAACGTGCTTGCCATCAAAACATGAGGATCTGAGCTTAAACCCTTGGCATCCACATAAACAGCCAGGCCTGTAGTCCCATCACTGGGGAGACAGAGACAGGTACATTGTCCAGTTTCTATGGCCAGTCAGCCTTGTGAAATTGTCTAGCTCCAGGTTAAGGGAGAGAGTCTTTCTCAAAAAAATAAGGAATAGGAGATTGAGGAAGTGTTGACCTCTGGCTTCTACGCTGATGCACATTCATGAGCATGTACAGCCTGGCCCCCTAACACCAAAAGATTGGAATGAAGTTGTAGCTCAGTTGGTAGAGAGCTTGCCTAGCATGTAGGAAGACCCAGATTCGATCCCCAGCACCCACATACCTGTATCTCTAGCACTTAAAAGGTAAAGGCAGGAGGATCACAAGTCCAAGAACATTCTCACCTACTAAGAAGAGAGTTTGAGGCCAGCTTATGCTTCATAAGATCCTGCCTTGAAAAAAAAAAAAATGGAGCTGGGCAGTGGTGGTACGCAATTTTAATTCCAGCACTCAGGAGGCAGAGTGTGAGTTCAAGGCCACCCTGATATACCAAGTGAGTTCCAGAATAGCCAGGACCACACAGAGAAACCCTGTCTCAAAAAACAAACAAACAAAACACAAAACAAACAAACAAACAAAAAACCCAAAATATGTAAGTAAGTAAGTAAATAAATGGAGCCATGGAGCCAACATGGAACTCACTCTGTAGATCAGGCTAGCCTCCAACTCAGAGGTTCATCTGCCTCTGCCTCCTGAGTGCTGGAATTAAAGGAGTGTGTCACCACCACCTGACTACATATGCATTTCTTGCTTTCATACTTTTCTTTCTTTGCTCTTGGATTTCATTATTTCAGTTAAATTTATGAATTCACTTCCTCATTAATTCCATTTCCAACTTTCACACTGTTTTCAATGCAGTTTTAATTTGTGTATGTTTGTGATCTCAGAGTTTGTGTTGTAAAGTATTTGTGTGTGTGTGTGTGTGTGTGTGTGTGTGATGTTTGTACCTGAGCAGAGGTCAGAAAAGTACGTTGGGTATCCTACTGAAGCACAATCTTCATTTTATTCCCTGGGTTAGGGTCTCTCACTGAACCTAGAGCTAAGCTGCTGCTTAGCAAGCCCCAGAGATCCTCTTGTCTTCAACTCCACAGTGCTGAAATTATAGACACTTATGTGGCCACATCTGGCTTTTTATCCCACCCATGTTGGGATCTGAGAGGTCCTCATAGTCACACAATAAGTACTCAGCCACTGAACCATATTTCTAACTTGCAATTTTAAATTTTGGCATCTTAAAAATCCAGCCTTTTCTGCTTTCAAATTGTTTTGTTTTTAATGGATGTTTATTGTCATAAATTCAATGTAGTCCTGGGTCTTACTGAGAAAAAGAAGCATAAACTTCCTAAATATTTCTCACATGTTTGTAGGGAACTTATTTTAGAGAGTGTCATTCCTCTGAATATTCTAGGTTTTTGTGGGCAAGCTTTCTTTTTCTTCTTATTTTAAGGCAGAAGTGTAGTGAGATAGTCTGTGGCACTGACCACGCCCATTGGGGGGTGGAGCCATGGGCGGAGTGACCTGTGGAAGGAGGAGGGAGCCAGGAAAGGCCCTCTTGCTGGCGTGACTCGGACAGGAGAGGATCGGGTTGAATTTCCTGGTGTTCATCTGTCTAGGTTGTAAGTTATTTCTCCCTGAATAAACATCTATTCGGCCTATTTGTTTATCCTGATCCTTATTTAACCTCGTTACAGAAGTTCACAGTGTTGTCCAGGCTTGCCTTGAATCAGTGTCCTTTTCCTGTCTCCGCCTCCTGAGTGTTGAGATTGCAGACACCACACAAAAATCTTCAAATTTTGTGTTACAATTTTGTCATCACAGCAACACCCAAGGCTCTATCTCTGTCTCTCACCCTGTCTTAGTCACTTGTTCTAATGTTGTGAAGAGATGCCAAGAGCAAGGCAATTCATAGAAGAACAATCTTATTTGGGGATCACAGTTTCAGTGGGTGAGTCCATGACCACCATGGTGGGGATCATGGCAGCTGGCAGTCATGGAAGAGTACCTGAGAGCTTACATCTTGATCCACAAGCACGAGGCAGGAAACTAACTGAAAGAGCCATTGTGGCAGAGGTTCTGTAAGCAGGATAGAGGTTTCTGTGAAGGAAATTATGTTATTTCATTAAGGGGATGGTTATTTCTTCTATTCTTTAGTATGGCTTAAGATGAATCAGCTTTCCTAAAGGATGGTCTCTTGGCCATGTGATTGACAGGCCCAACTAGACGAATTCTTCAGGGAGGAGGCAACAGAATGCAATGTTCTCATCTTTAGGGCAGATCAGAATGCCATGTCTCCACCTAAGGCCAGGAGTAGATTCCATTCTCTTGACCAAGAGGAAGTAATTTTCCTTTTATGAGCTTCAACATAGCCCTGATAACCTCAATGCCTTATAATGCTACTGTAACATTTTCCCCTCAAGAAGGGAGACCCTAAAATCATTTGGGAGATAGGTTGAAAATGGAGAATAGATATGATGCATTTCCATTATATAAATCCAGTGGTATAATTCCAGTGCTGTTTACCAGATGAGATTAGTGTCTGGACTGGAGTTTCAGTCCCATCCTCCCCAGGTAGGAGGACTCGTTTAGGAGGAGGTAAGAAATTCCCTGCCAGAGAACTGAGACCATTTCCTGCTTTTGGACAAAGACTGACAATTTCTACCTCTCATTCTACCTCCTCCTGTCCTCATCATTTTCTCTTTCTTGAATTTCAGAATGTTTTCATATGTTAGCCTGGAACTCCCTTTGTGTCTCTGGATGACCGTAACCCCGACTGTCCTGTTTCCACCTCCTAAGCGCTAGGACTGTAGACTGCCTGCTTTTAGGAAGTGTTGGGAATTAAAGTCAAGGCTTGTTCATACTAGACAAGAACTCTGCCATTTGAGCTGCATCTTAAACCTGAGGAAATTTTCTTTTAAAAATATTTTATCTTTATTTTACATTGTGTGTATGTGTGTGTGTTAAGGCACATGTGAGTGCAGCTTCTTACAGAGGCCAGAAGAGGGCATCAGATCCCTTTGAGCTGGGGTTTCATGTTGTTATAAGAGCTAGTGGAACAAGCATAAGATAAGGTCCAGCATTCATAACTAATACTAAATCTCTGTGTAATGATTTAGGAACTGGTTGGTAGCCCAAAGAAAAAGCCTGCTATAGTTACAGGTAGTTGTGAGCTGACCAATGGGGGTGTTGGGAAACAAACTAGAGTAGGACATGCAAGCCAGATGATGGTGGTGCGTGTTTTTAATTCCAGCACTCAGGAGGCAGAGGCTGACGGATCTCTGTGAGTTCAAGGCCAGCCTGGTCTACAGAGTGAGTTCCAGGACTGACAGGGCTACACAAAGAAACCCTGTCTCAAAAAAACAAAAAAACAAGCAAACAAAGGTGTAGGATGTGCTCTTAACTACTGAGTCAGTTCTCCATCTCCATTGAGACCATCCTTTGTGTGTATCATTGTTTATCAACAGAATTGCATGGTGACTTTTTTTTTTAATTTTTTTTTTTTAAATTATGTATACATTTTTCTGTCTGTATGTATGCCTGAAGGCCAGAGGAGGGCACCAGATCTCATTACAGATGGTTGTGAGCCACCACATGGTTGCTGGGAATTGAACTCAGGACCTCTGGAAGAGCAGCCAGTGCTCTTATCCTCTGAGCCATCTCTCCAGCCCAGCATGGCGACTTTTTAAGAGTTTTGCCTGTCTGGATTCCCCATGGTGGACTTAGCAAATGAGAATTCTCAACCTTGCCTCCTTTCTTCCTCATGGGCTCTGGATGTCCCATCCATGATCTCCAGGAAATTCACTCATTTTTCAGACTTTGTGGGTTGCTCTGTGATTTGGACTTTGGGAAGCTAACTATCTTGGAAATGTCTATTTAGAAGACTAGACTTTTTCTTTTTATATACAGCTGTTTCTCCTCTGTTAACAAACTCATAGAGGTCAAAACATTATTTTAAGAAGTTCTGATTTGATAGAAAGAGCCACAATTAGAAATGGAAATGAGCTTGTGTTTTAAAAGTTTCACTGACCTGCTCACAGTGTAGATGATATGCATTGTAGTCAGGAAATTCCTATATTGCAAAATGGTTTAAACAACATTTATTATGGCAGGCCTATTGGTTTCCTATTTCATACTAAGGAAGTGAGTCTTCAGCCCTGAGGAGGCACAAGTGAACATACATTTGGAATTAATTGTCACCTATTTGTCATTGGCAAGAGTGTTTGAGTTCTCTGAATTTTTTTGTGCTTTTCGTTCTTCCTTCCTTCCTTCCTTCCTTTCTTTCTTTCTTTCTTTCTTTCTTTCTTTCTTTCTTTCTTTCTTTCTTTCTTTCTTTCTTAAGCCATAGTACAGGAGTTTGAACTGAGAATTTTGTTTCTCTGGTTCTAAAATCTTCAGTGTTATAGTTGACTATGGATCTTGAGCTTGACACTGGTCAGGTCCAGTGACTCCAACAGATTGGCACTTGGTGGCACAGGGGACAGCCCTGGAGCAGGAGGGCAGTATATGAAGATGGGAAATTAGATGAGAAGTGAAACCATGGTTTTTCTCAACAGCGTTCTAGGTCTCATTCGCTATGTTCTGGAGTGGAGCTGTTCACTCACTCCCAATGGATGTTTATGTTATTATCACTATTATTGTCTGTATGTGTGTGTGATACAGATGTGTGAGTGTGTATGCCACACTGTGTATGAGGCCGTCAGAGGCCAACTCTGTGGAGTTGGTTCTCTCTTTCCACCTTTACTTGTCTTCTGGGGATTCACTTTAGGTACCCAGGCTTGTAATAGCAAGTGTTTACCCCGTGAGCCAAGATCTTGCCATTCCCCATTGGATGTTCTAAGCAGCATTCCATTCAGTTGAAATTTGAATTTGCATGCTAGACAATTCAGGTGTAAAGACTTTTCTCGGTGAACTACCTCAACTTGGCCTTGTGTTTATGTGTCTTGCTTAAGTTAGACTCACACTTTGGATACGCTTTCTTGCACTCGCTTTGACCTTCCCAACCCTGTGAACAAAGGAGGCCAGCAAATATTCTGGGTACTTTATAGCAGTATAGGTTTTAAGAGCACTTTCATCCTTTTCCTTCTCATGTGGAATTCCTATTAATGTCACAGAGATTTACTGTGATGGAAAGAAGAAACCTGTGTCCTTGAAAAGTTGGTGAGCAATGCTTAGGCATAAAAATGGTACTGCATGTTTATGAACATCACATAGGAGCTCAAACTGAAGACAGACAAGTAAGATGTTGAGGATATGTTTGTTAAGTGACTGAACAGAATTGGAAGGGCAGGTGAACTAATTATCTGGGTAGCTGCCTCATTGTTCACTGTAAGGCTGAGACTCACTACTCAGGCTGAGGAAAGGAATCACCTTTCTTTTGCATAAAAGGCTCTGTATGGAGCTGGAGAGGTGGATGGCTCAATGGTTAGAAGCACTAGTGGCTCTTCCTGATGATCTGGGGTCAACTCCTAGCACCCACGTGACAGCTTACAACCACCTCTAACTCCAGTCTCAAAAGATCTGGCACCTTCCTCTGGCCTTCCTGGAGACCAGAGGCACTTGTGGTACACATACATACATGTAGGTAAAACACCCATATGCATTAAAAAAAAAAAAAAAAAAAAAAAAGGTCCTGTGACTACAATGCTAGAATGTTGCTGTGCCACTGATTCTAATTATAAAACTGCTTCCTCCCCCCCCCCGGGGTATTTTGTTCTTTGATGCTTTGCCATTGTATCCACTTCTCTGTTCAGCGATTAGAGTGGGGGGGGGGAGCCTCCTAAATCAATCAGGTGCTTTATCTACATTACATAACTAATATTCAAGGAAGAAGGGGACATTGGGTGGACACAGATGAACATTTATTGCATAATTTAGCCTAAGTGGAGGCTTTTTAAATCCCAGAGCAAGTTTTCAGTAAGGAATGAATATCCCCACTCCATTCATCAAAGGTATGCAAACAGGGCTTAAGTAAGCCTGTGTTTTGAGGGTGTGGCCTATCTCTTCAATTGAGGTATGGAAGAGAGAAGGAAGGGAATATGGGAGGTTCAGCACAACCTGTGTACTTTCTGGGAAAACCCCTAACTTATTGAACAAAATGATAATTCAGTATTTGAATGCCTAGACAAAAAGCAGGATCAATAGGCTGTTAATGATGATGGAGTTAAAACCAAGCCCTCAGCCCTCCCTGTTATTTTCTTTCATTATTATTATTTTATTTCATGTATATGAGTGTTTTGCTTGATTGTACATCTGTGGGCCACATGTGTGCCTAGTAACCTCAGAGGCATTAGAGGTTGGATCCCCTTAGAACGGAAGTTACAGATGGGTGAAAGCCGCCATGTGGGTGCTGGGAATAGAACCTGGAGCAGCATCTGGAGGAGCAGCCAGTGCTCTTAACCACTGAGCCATCTCCTCAGACCGTCCCTGGAATTTTTAACCAGTTCTAGTCAGTAAAGAAAACTCCTGACCGTGAAGGAAAGGGTAACTGGATGACAATCTTTAATCTGACAAAACCACCAGCTTTAGTGAATTATGTACACAAGGTTCACATATTAAAAAGAGCCAGTCCTGATTAGCAGTCTAATTTTCAATTGTAAAGATCTATGACATCATCCCTCATTATATTATTAGTCTAATTAGTTCATGCATACTGCTTCAGACATGGCAACATAAGATAGTTACAATTTGGTGATCATTATTTTAAAAATTATTTTATTATTTTAAATTGTGTGTGTATGTGTCTGCACTTGAATGTCAGTGCCAATGGAGGTCAGAGGCTTTGGATGACCCTGAACTGGAGTTACAGGCAGTTGTGAGCTGCCTGATGTGCATGTTGGGAACTGAATGAACTCAGGTCCTCTGCAAGAGCAATGTGTGCTCCTCTTAGTTGCTTAGCCATCTTGCCAGCCTTTTTTTTTTTTTTAGACTGAGTCTTGCTGTATAGCATAGACTGGTCTCAAACTCATGATTCTCTTGCCTCAACTTCCAGTACTGAGATTACAGGCGAGTATCACCATGTTCACCATGGAAGTAGATCCTAATGAGCCCCAGATGAGCATGGTCAGTGCAGTTGCTAAGGTCTGTATACAAATGAGTTTGAGTTAATGACCTGTGACAGGGTGTCTGCTGGGAGGTTTCTTGGAAAGGCTTTTCTCTCTCCCAAGTAGTCACTAGATAGTAAGGTCTTCTCCTCATCTTTGTATTATGTACCTGGATGTACAACCCAGTCTTCAGACCTTGCTTGCCATTTTGAGATGGTGCCCAGCTCAGAGGGCAAACCAAAGTGGATCACTGAGAAGATCCATCCTCAACATCTGGAGTCCACTGCCTGCCTCCCGGTGGTCTGAAACAATATATTTCCTAACTGGTTAACTCAACTTAAATAGGATTTTTCTTTTATTTATAGCACACACACACACACACACACACACACAAAAAAAAAAAAAAAAAAAGCATTCTGATAGCAATGAAAAATTTCACCCCAAAACTGTTCACTTTTAAAAGAATCCATTTCATTAAATGGGAATCCCACCCACCCATCTTAGAATCCATTATTTCACTTTATTTCACTTTCCTTTATTTCCTTTATCCAAATCTATGAGGAAGACCTCATAGATTAGAGATGACTAAGAGAGAGACCTATCCTGTCACTGTAAGGTTTTCTGGTTAACTGGGAGAATGATGTTGTTATGAAAACACCAGTAAGAAACTTAGAATGAGGCTTTAGCTCAGAGTGCCAAGAAGGTACAATTTATAAAATTATCAAGTTACTTTTCTATATCTTTATTAATCTTTCATTAAATTTTATTTTTGTGTATGTGTGCACGTGTGTGTGTGTGTGTGTGTGTGTGTGCAACATGCCGGAGTCAGTTCCTTCCTTTTACCATGTGGGTTCCTGGGATAAAATTCATGTTGCCAGGCCTGGTGGCTGTCAACTGTGCCTTTGGCCCTGGGTTACGTGTTAACTTAGAAGTTCAAACAAACAGGACACCAACTGAGTTGAATAGTTCTGTTAGGAGGAAAAAGCCAAAGTCTGAGGAGGGGTATAGAGGAGTAAAGTAATATGAGCAACAGTTGTGTCTTTGTCACTGTTTGACAGACCAAGGCAATTCTAAGAAAAAGCTTTTAACTGGGGCTTTGCTTATTTCAGAGACTTGGTTCATTATCATCCTGGCAGGAAGCATGCTGGCAGGCAGACATGGTACTGGAGAAGTAGCTGAGGACTACATCTTGAGCCACCAGCAGAGAGAGAGAAAAAGAGAGAGCCTGAGTCTAGCATGGGCTCTGGGCTATTCTTATTCAAACCACCCATTTTGACAATTTTAAAACTTAAAAGACACTCAAAAATTTTAGTCTGGCAGTGGTGGTGGTGCCTGCCTTTAATTGCAACACTCAGGAGGCAGAGGCAGTCGTATCTTTGTGAGTTCAAGGCCAGCCTGGTCTATAGAGCTAGTTCTTGGACAACCAGAACTAAAGAAAAATGTGTAAATTATGTGTATGTTCATGTGTCTGTATGTACAGACGGTGCAGGTGTTTGAGGAGTCCAGAGGGGTGTTGGAGTTTCAGGTGGTAGTGAGCTACCTGATTTGGGTGCTTTTACCTGCTGAAATAGCTTTCCACTTTGGTTTGCCCTCTGAGCTGGGCACCATCTCAAAATGGCTCTTAGTTTTTGTTCCCACATGATATATATATATATGTATATGTATATGTATATGTATATGTATATGTATATGTATATATGTGTGTGTATATATGCATATATGTATACACACATATATATGTTTGTTGTGTAAGTAAAATCAATAAATCATAAATTCACAGTAGAACCTCTTCCATATATAGCACATAATTTAGATAATGTTTTTTAATAGATTCCTCCATGGTATCTTAAATTCTATAGGTTATTGACATGTTAAACACATCAGAGGGAAAAGTCAACAAATCCAGTGATATTTTTTAAGAGAAAATTCAGCCCCAGTTGATAATACCAATTGTTACGTGAAAGGTTGTGAATTATAAGTAACTTTTACTTTAGATATTTATCTATAAATATTTACTAGACTGTGTTATGTGTCAAATAGGTTATAGGTACAAAATGACTAAGATTCAATCTCTGACTGCCAGGCTTGATGGTGTGTGCCTGTAGTTGCGGCAATTTGGGGGGCTGAGGTGAGATGATTAATTGGGTCTATGCTTCAATTTTTTATGGGCAACATAGCAAAGACCACCCTCCCAAAAAAAATAAAAAGTTAAAAGGAAAAGGGGGGAAAAGAAAAGAAGTTGAACTTTGTTTACAAGTATAGATACAAATAACTATAATGAAGGGTGTTACAGTTGTGTAACTGCAACATGCGCCAGTACCTGTTTTCACTGCCATGTGTAGGTAGGCTGTAGAAACCTGTTCATTTACTTTGTATAGATATTATCTCTTAGGGAGTCATTGTTTTTATTCACAACACACTTTAGCTGTGTAGGATGTGAAAACTGTGATCTGAGAAAGACTAGTTTGGGAGACATGTGAAAATGATCACTCCCTTTATTACATCAAATAAAAACAAAATTCTCTCACCCTTTGGCAATTATGGTTAGAACTAGATTATGACAGTGTGAGGATTTAGTCTATACCAAGAGCAAACATAATTCTGAATTTAACCAAGATTCACTATGTATTTGTAAAACAAAACAAAACATTGATTTTGTAGTCAGGTATGCTCTTAATTGCACACACACACACACACACACACACACACACACACACACACACAAAGTTGATTAAGTAAAACAGGACAGGAAAGAAAGAGGAAAGAAAGAGCAATCAAAAGTTGAAGAACTTCCTATCAGCTGGACATGGGTTTAGGTGGAATTAAAAATATTTTGTATTTATTAACTGGGCATAGTGGCATATGCCTTTAAGTCCCAACACTCAAGAGATAAAGGAAGGTGGATCTCTGTGAGTTTGAGACCAGTCTGTTTTACATTATGAGTTCCACATCAGCCAGGACATGTAGTGAAACTCTGTCTTGAAGTCATTTATTATTATTATTTGTGTGTGTGTGTGTGTGTGTGTGTGTGGTGTGAACATATGTGGAGGTCAGAACAACTTTTTGGAATAAGTTATCTCCTTCCATTTAGATAGGAAATTGAACTCAGGTCATCCACTTGGTAGCAAGTGCCTCTACCTGCTGAGCCAACTCACTAACCCCTCAGACTCTTTTTATGAAACGAGGTCTTGCTATAAAGACCAGGAAGATCCTTCTAATTCAGTCTTCTCAGTGCTTGGATTGTATGACATACCTGACTAGGCTTTGATCTGGATGGCTCTGTGGATACTTAAAATATGTTCCTGCTCTGACTTCAATGATGAAATGTAAGTCAAATAAACCCTTTCCTCCTCAGCTTTCTTTCGGTCATGTTGTTTCATGACAGCAATAGTAACCATAACTAAGACAAAGGGGTTGGATCCTTGGCACTGGAGTTATAGATGGTTGTGAGCTACCATGTGGGTGCTGGGAATTGAACCCTGGTCCTCTGGAAGAGCAGTAAGTTCTCTTAACCACTGAACCATCTCTCCAACCCTGAATTATTTTCTTGAAGCTCCAGCTGGCCTCTTGACTTTGATAGATTTGTGAGACACAAATAAAAATAAAGCAGAAAACTGTCATAGCAATGATTAGCAAGCTTCCTTCTTGTTGTCACCAGCTAACATCAGTTATTATAGTATTCTTTGTAGCAGGAATAATTATACTTATTTATCAGTTCTGAATGACTGAAAAAATACAGCTTATCCCATGTTACAACTTGTTTAATTTGATTTATCACACCAGAAGTAGCTATAAGGATAACTGTTTTCTGTGTTCTCTTTGGATGTAAAAGGAAAAAAAAATCAAGCATGGTTAAAGTCAAGTTCATATCAACATAATTTGCCAGTTTAAATTGTAGAGAGTGGGAAGATAGCTCACAACACCCAGGCATGGTTGGTCTGCCATGGTATCCTGAAAATAATCTGGAGAAACATGCATAGAAGTGATTGGAAGAGGTGGGTAATAGCTCCACATTTCTAGAATTGATAGCCATATAAAACAGAGCTTTACAAAGCAGGAGAGAAAATTCTGTTTATTTCAGGGAAATTGTCTCAGCTAGGGTGTTGCCAGGCTACCAGAGGAGTCAGCCCCAGGCATCAACAGGGAGCTTAAACCACCTGGAACTCCAGCTCCAGGTTATTTGAGTTTAGATTTATTTTGTTGCTTTTTGTGTTATGAATGTTTTGACTTGCACATGTGTTGGTGGACCATATGTCTGATGCCCACTGAGACCAGAAGAGTGAGTCCCTGGCATTGGAGATATTAACAGACAACTTTGAGCTATCATATGGGTGCTGGGACTTGAACTCCAAACCTCTGCAAGAACAAGTGCTCTTAGCTACTGAGCCAACTCTCCAGCCTCAGGGTTTGTTTTTATTTTTAATTACATGTGTGTATGAGCGCAGGTGCCTGAGAAGGCCAGAAGCGGGGAATTTTCCTGGCACGGAAATCACAGCTGGCTGTGAGCCACTGGATGTGGATGCCGGGAATTGAACTCAGGCCTTCTTAACCACTGAGTCATCTCTACAACTCCTAAATATGTTTTATTGATAGCATGGTTAAAAACTAGGTCAGAGACCACAGCATTCAGATTCTGGTAGCATGAACAAACTATGTAGGCCTGGAACATATGTGTTTTAATACTTATATTGAATGAATTCTCAATAGTGGACCATAGGTGGCAGAATAGAGAACAGGTGCTTGAGGGCTCTCGAACAGGCCTGAGCACGGCAAACACAGCCACAACAGATCCCGCCCTCATCCCTTTCCACTTCCTTGCTAAATGGTTGGATTTCAGTCCTAGAGCTAGCCCCCAAGGTCTATTCCCATTTTGGCTACTTCCTTATGCCAGACCAAAACTCCAATGTCCAGCTATAAAACACCAAGGTCCAGCAATCAAAATTCATTATTTGAGTTCAGGGATTCACATGTCCAATCAGTACTTACCAACTCACCCTAGCACAGGCTCCCCCTTTTCTTAAAAACCTCTCCTGCAGAAACATTTGTTGCTGTCTTTGTCCAATTCAGAGGACCCCCCCCCCTGCGTGCGTGTGTGTGTGTGTGTGTGTGTGTGTGTGTGTGTGTGTGTGTGTGTGTGGGTGTGTGTGTGTGACTCCAGGGTAATAAATCCTCTTTGTGCAGAGAATTTGGTGTCTGGGTGTGTTCTGTACCGACTCCAAGGCCCCTTCAGGTGCAATCATCAGTATGATTAAAATTTTTCTTTAAAATTAAGAAATAAAACAAGGGCTGGAGAGAGATGACTCAGTGGTTAGGAGCACTGTCTGCTCTTCCAGAAGACCTGGGTTCAATTCCCAGCACCCACATAGCAGCTCACAACTGTCTTCAACTCCAGTTCCTGGGGATCTGACACCTTCACACCAGTGCACATAAAATAAAGTTAAACTTTAAAACAAAACACAACTCTGTTCCTATCTGTCTACTACCTCCCCTGTTTCTCAGCAGGTGACTTTACCTGTGGAGCCATCATGTGCACCCTTTTCCTACACTCACACTTTTCATTGTTCCCTCAGTTGAAGTTGTTTCGAGACAGGGTTTGGCTACAGAGACTAGGCTGGCCTCAAACTCAGAGATCTGCTAGCCATTAGCCTCCTGCGTTCTGGAATTAAAGTCTCTCCCCCCCCCCCCATCATTTCAAAGACTGTTAAAATGGATATGAGCAAGAATGGTGGCACACGCCTTTAATCCCAGCACTTTGGATGCAGAGGCGGGTGGATCTCTGAGTTTCAGGCCAGCCAAGGCTCCAAAGTGAGACACTGTCTCCCACCCCGGCCGCCCTCCACTGCACCCTAAAAGATACAAAAGGCAATGGACAGTTAAAGAAAAGCACAGTCTTTCCTATAAATATTTTCCTAGGTGCTCGTATAAAAAACAAACAAACAAAACCTTGAGTTTGTCTCAAGTCCTCAGAGATGCCCACTGTCCTCGATTGTGGCTTTTAAACCGGAAGCGCCTTTGGGCAGGAAAAGATGACCCGGAAATGTTGAGCGCTGACTGACCGGAGCCCGCATTCTCCCCTGAGGTGACTGGGCCGCTAGGTTGCCGGTGGGCTGCTTGGGGAGCGGCTCTAATATTTTCACCCCGGGTTCTTAGAAAGGTTGCCCTGGACCTTATTGTCCACCAGATCCTCCGCTAAAGCCCTGGTCGTCGCCCTCCAGTCTCCTGTCAGGTGTGTCTAGAATCTTCCACCACGAGCCGCCACGCGCCTGCTGGTCCGCAATGTGATCCTTGTGTTTGACCACGGAAAAGTATGTTGTGTGCCTGAGGGTGTTTGCACTGGTTTGAACCCATTTTTACCTTAGGAATAAATAGGGCGTTGAAATGTTGGGATATTCTTGTGAAAGGTTTTAAAGAAGTCGGCTGCTCAGAGTTGTGTCAGGGTATAGTAACGCCGTAAGTTGGTGGGTGTTAACTTTAAGAAACGGTCCAAGCATAGGGCAAAAATTCTAACCCTTTAAATCATGGCAGTTTGTAAATATCCAAGGAAACTTTTAGATTTTTGTTGTTGTTGTTTTCTTTATTCTTCTGGTAGTTTTCTTCTGTTAAATTTTTGGGTTTTGAGTCAAGGTCTTGATTTGTAGTGCAGGGTGACGTTCCAACTCTTTTTCCTCTCCGGCCTTAGCCTTGGAATGCAGGGATCTGACAATATTATTTATTCTTTAGGTGTGCTTTAAGTGGAAAATTTTGGGGGAATAAAACTACTGTCTTCTTAATCCCTATGATACTGAATTGAATTATGGGTTTAAATTATTCATACATTGTCTTGCTCTTCTACCTCACGCTGGATTTCTAATTCACTGTAAAAGAATTTATGGGAACCTGTATAATTGCTGCTTTTCAGTTCGACCCAGTGGAGTCCATTGAGGACCTTCCACTTGGAAGATAGTTTGGACTTTGCTAATACTTGATTATTTTCTCTTTTGCCTTAGTTGGACAAGTGTTTATGACTATCTTTTTTGTACTTTAAGAAGCAAAAGAAACATGACCCTCAAAATCAGGAAACACTATGTGGCAGAACAAACTCTCTAATCTTTTACAGTTTTTCAGTAGTTTGTGTATTGACAACACTTGTTTGTTAGTGGGCTGCCTAAGGTTGTTAATGAGTTATGGAAAAAACCAAACCAAAACAAAAAACAGATTTGTACTTTGGTGACTTATGAAGTGTGTTTATGTGGCTTGAGAAAAGTTTAATTACAATGTCGGTTTTTAAACCATAGTGCCCACTAGGCGGCAGCATGGTGTTTTCAGTTTCTTGAGCTCTGTCATAGGCAGATTGATGCTGTGCTAGTGTTGATATGACAGTAATGAATATCATATGCGATTGCTTCTACTGTGCTGTGGCCTGACCAAATATTTATGTACATATCTCAATCATAAAGAATTCTAGGCACTAGGACATTGCTGTTTGTTTTTTATTTTCCTTATACCACATCCAAAATACATGAACAATATTTTATTTTTGTATAGGCAAGTGCTCCATTAAAAGAAGTTCTGGTCAAAGCCTATTACACTGCTTTTTTTTAAAAAAAAATTTTTTTGACATTTACTTATTTTTATTTTGTGTGTGGGTGTTTTGCCTGCATGTATGTCTGTGGCCACAAGAGGGTATCAGATCCCCTTGGAACTGAAGTTACAGATTTTGTAAACTATCATGTAGGAGCTGGGAATTGAACCCAGGTCCTCTGGAAGAACAGCAAGTGCTTGTAACCACTGAGCCATCTCTCTAGTTTCCAACTTTGACTTCTTGACTTATAAATGGATCATACTCTAGTATTTCTGCACTGTAGGGCTCTATTTTTTGTGAAGAATTTATTAATGGAGCACATGTTAGAAAATGTGTAAAAGGACTATAGTTGAAGGAAGTAAATGACACTAATTTTTTTCTTTTTGTCCATGGGTTTGGGTCCCTTGGAACTGGAGTTACAGAGAGCTGTGAGCTGCCATATGGCTGCTGGGAATTGAACCCCAGTACTCTGGAAGAGCAATCAGTGCCTTTAACCACTGAGTCATCTCTCCAGGCCCGACATTATTTTTTGACAAATTATTTTCTGTTAGTTGTGGTAACAGATAAATGAGAATCATGTTATTTGTTGGGAAGTTAGTTTATATAATCATTTTAGACCAGTAGTGAAATGAAGAAATTGAGCAGTTTTATAGACTACAATTCCCACAATTTCTTCTTAAGAACTTTAGCTCATGATTTCATGGTTCATATGATCCTTATATGAAGAAAGTTTTCAGTTCCTTTATATCTTTACATATTTCAGATTTTATGTTTAGTTTATTTTTAAATTTCTGTTAGTTTTTCTAGCCCTCATAAAACTTATTGACAAAGCTGGGCAGTGGTGGCTCATGCCTTTAGTCCCAGCACTCAGGAGGCAGAGGCAGGCAGATCTCTGTGAGTTTGAGGCCAGCCTGGTCTACAAAGCTACACAGAGAAACCCTGTCTCAAAAAACAAACAAACAACAACAAAAAACCTTACTGATGAGAAATTTTTCAAGGAACTCAAAATGTCCTTTTATAATTTTATAATATAGTAATTTAAATATTTATCAAATGCTTAACTCTTTTCAAGATTTGTTTCCCACTTAGAACTGAATAAGACTTTTACAAATAGCTAATGAAAGATAACATTATGACAGAATTATAAATTAATATAATAAAGAACAGAAAAGATTTTAAGAATTATGATTGACATTTTGCCTACATGTCTGTCTGTATGTGAAAAACCCTGGAATTGGAGTTATAGACAGCTGAATATGGGTGCTGGAAATTTAACCCAGGTCCTCAGGAAGAGCAGCTAGTGGTCTTAATTGCTGAGCCATCTCAGCAGAATTATATAAAATAAAATGGATATATATGTAAGATGCTAATAACACAATCTGAAATGTAGATTGTAGCTCAGAAACCAAGAGATTGGTGTGTGATGCATTCATGAGAAAAGCTTCACATAGGAGGGATGGAAGGGTAGTTCAGCTATTAAGGGCACTTTCTGCTCTTTCAGAGGACCAGGGTTTGATTCCTAGCACCCATGTCAGGAGGCTCGAAATTTCCTGTAACTTCAGCTCCAGAGAGAGGGTCAAGTGACTCTTCTGGCCTCTAAAGACACCCACACAATCATGACATATACATATATACACATAATGAGAAATGAAGATAAATCTTTAATAAATACATAAAATTTTATTTATTTTTGTTTTTGAGACAACTTTGTTTGTTTTCTTATTTAAAATATTTCTTTCATTTATGCCTTTACTTATTCTCTTTTCTCTTCTAATTTAGCCTTGCCTAAATTTTCATTTTACTAATGTTGTTACTGTTAAGACTTTAAGCCTTAGTCTAGACGTCTCCTCCCTTCTGTGTATCTCATTTTCCAAAGATATTCTTGATTTTCCAGTGCTGGATTTGATGTTCCTTCCCTGTGCTACTGAAATCTTCTCTGGAGATCTTTGCTGTCATACATGGTCAAATTGTCACAAATATGTATATATATATTTCTGCATTAGAATTGACAAGTACGTCTGCATGCATATCTGTCTGTCTGCTTTCTTACTTATTTTAAGACCAAGTTTTGTTATTTAGTTCAGGCAGACCGGAATTAAATTCTCCTTGTAGCTCAGTCTGGCTTTGAACTCACGATCCCTCTGCCTCAGTCTCCTGAGTGGTAGATTCTGAGAAGATAGACTTTTTAGACTCAGCTTCTATTTTTTAATCTGTTTTTATTTTTAGTATTTTATGTGTAAGGTTGTTTGCCTGTATGCATGTGTACCACGTGTGTGCCTGGTGCCCCCAGAGATCACAAGAGGGTGTTGGATCCCCTGGAACTGGAGGTATGAACTGCCTTGCTGGTTCTGGGAACTGGACCTGGTTCTTCTGGAAGAGCAGCTCAGAGCCATCTATGGTCCCTGAATGAATCGTTTTTTCTTTGTTTCCATTATTTGTTTATATTGTTGTTTAGGTTTTAAGATTCTTCTTAGTTCATGCTTTTGAAATTTTAAGATCGGGGTTATCCGTTTCCCCTTCTTTGTCTTTGTGACTAGCCTCAAGCTCAGTCTTCCAGCTCCCTGAACAGCTGTGTTTGTAGATGCACAGCTCTGAACCTGACAAGGTTTACTCTGAATTTTATAATCTGTTCCTTTTGGATTTCACTATCATCTACCTACTCGCTAAGGAAGGGAAAGTAGATCTCACTTTGCCTACAAAGCTCAGCATTCACTGAAAGTCCTCTGGACATTTGCTAGATCTCACTTCTTTGATTATTCTCCTTTTTGTTTTTTAGTTGTGTGACATTTACTGGTTTCTTTCTACAAGATAGAAATAGTTGGAGTTTCTGTTTTATCCTCTATCTTCTCTTGATTTCTTACAACCTTAAACCTCCTCCTTGTATCTGACTTTGTGTCTCATTTTATAAAAATAATTACCAATGACATTGACTTCTCCAAATAAATCTGTGTTAGTTAACAGTACATTTTTATCCTATAGACAAATTTGGTTCCTCCTGCTTAATGTCTGTATCAAAATCTTTCTCCAAAAACGATTGAAATCCTCAGTAATCTAAAGTCTCTTTTTCCATATGTTAGGAATAGCACAATTTTATATCTTGAGTGACAGTTGCTGTTGTATTTGTAACTCATTTTTACAGCAAGACTGTATACTCACAAACACACAGACTTACACTTAGCGGGCCAACTTTACAGATGAGGTGGTTGTGATGGGTACTGGGGCTTTGGATGCTTAGAGTACCCTTCTTTTGTTTACTTTTTTACCCACTCTGTTTTTGTTTGTTTGTTTTTTAAAGATAGGGTCTTTCCACATAGGCCTGCCTGTTCTGGAACTCTCAAACTCATAGAAATCTGATGGCCTCTGCCTCTCAGAGGCTAGGATTATTATGCCACGAAGCCCAGCTCACTCTGTCTTTATATTGCAAATGATGTCTTATGCCTGTCATGTATTAGGTTACATTTACTTGAATATATTCATTGCTAGATTGTAAATACCTTTCTGATAAAGGGCATCAACTTAAATTTGTGTTACCTGTTTCTAAAGTAGAAAGATTTAGTGAATTATGCTATTTTTTCCTTTATTATCTTTATATATGAAGTGTTATTTATTTATTTATTTATTTTAAACACAAGACTAGAAGTGTAGTTTACTTGTAGAATATCTGCCTGGCATGTATGAGGCTAGGTTCAGTCTCTAGCACTACCACCATCACCACCAGCAAAACAAATTTAGCATGCTGCCTGTAGTTCCAACTACTTGAGAAATAGAGACAGGATAATCACTTGAGTCAGGACTTCAGGACCAGCCTAGGCAATTTAGAATGGGCCTATCTTCACAAAATAAAACAAAACATCTCTTTATCAATATCCTCCCATATCTTTTGTTATATAATTATTTGTTATGTAACTTACTTTCTAGATTAAAAGAAACATTATAATACTTTTAAAAACAATTATTTTGGGGCTGGAGAGA
>NW_026126418.1:3562500-3757500 GCF_943737965.1 Phodopus roborovskii | reverse complement strand
GAGGTGTGGCTTTGTTAGGAGTGTGGCCTTGTTAGAGGAAGTGTGTCACTGTGGGAGTGGACTTTGAGGTCTTATATATGCTCAAGTCACACCCAGTGACTCAGACCATTTCTTGTTGGCATGCAGGTCAAGATGTAGAACTATCAGCTTCTTCTCCAGCATCATGTCTGTGTGCACACCACTGTGCTGCACCGTGATGATAATGGACTAAACCTCTGAGACTGCAAGCCACCTCAATTAACTGTTTTCTTTTATAAGAGCTATCAGGGTCATGGTGTCTCTTCACAGTAATAGAAACCCTAACTAAGACAACCTATAACCATTATGTGAAAGAGTGAATGAAAGAGGAACATAGTGAGTGCTTGTCTTTAAGAAACGCCTCAGTAGTTGATTGTCCATAAAACACCTGGTGAATCTTTAACCTGTACTTGTTCATTTAAGCACATGGAAGAATTTAGAAAATGGAGAGGTTGGTTTGATTTAATGTGTTCAAGGGTAAGATTCCTGGAGAAAAATGAGCCTTGAGCTGGGCATGATAGCTTTAGCTCCCCCGCCCCATTCTCTCCCTCCCTCCCTCTTCTCTTGTGTTGGGAGAGATTGAAAACTTATTTGAGGTAGAGAGGTGGGAATGAGCATAGATTACAGTTAAGAAACTATAATAGAGGGAATCATTTGTATATTGAAGGATGAGTTGGAAAAAAAAAAAAAAACTAGAAAATGAAGACCCTTAAACTCAGGCAAGTACACTTGAGCCCAATTGCATTGCAAAAAAAAAAAAAAAAAAAAAAAAAAAAAAAAAAAGAGCCCTTTTAAGTTTGGCGATTGATGAGTGGTGTCTGTAAAATAACAATGAAGAAAATTTGTTGGACAGATTGACATGGAAGAAAAATTAAAGAAATAACTAGAAAAAGTATGAGGCGATGAGATTTAACAAACTAGGTTATTAATGGGGAATAGTGATGCAGAATGAACTGAGGGCCAATCTGAAGGAAAGCCCAATGACTTTAGATTTATGAGATGAAGGGGAAAGTGAGAATACAAGGGACTGTGATTGAATGTGTGTAAAGAAATGGACAACAAGGCCAAAAGAGCAGAGGGAGAGAATAAAAAGCAAATAGCAAAGCTGTGTTCACTGGGGATTTAAATAAAATACGTGACACCTCTGAAAGAAATTAATTTAGAAAGATTTGAGAAGGAAGACAAACCACAGATTGTGTTCCACTAAACCTAGACTGAAAAAAATGCTCCTGAATCCTTTGGTGATTGCTGAAGATGCATTGGGAATCACTCATATCTAGGTAGATATGTAGTAGAACTTAGAAGTTTGAAGTAAATTTAGTGGTATAGTATTACAGAACTGCTAGTTTGTCTGTAGTCACATTACTACCTATTAACAGATTGGTTAATATCCACTAATTCCTAATTTGTTGCTTTTTAAATAGTAGTGGACCATTGATTTAATAACCTTAGTGTCTAGGTAAGTGAGGTAAATCCATTTAATGT
Source organism: Phodopus roborovskii (assembly GCF_943737965.1). Lineage (NCBI taxonomy): Eukaryota > Metazoa > Chordata > Mammalia > Rodentia > Cricetidae > Phodopus > Phodopus roborovskii. The sequence continues at coordinate 3,755,997 of NW_026126418.1, read as the reverse complement.
CTGACCAATATTTAAGCTTTTTAAAAAACAAATTTATTTTATGTACATTGGTGTGAAGGTGTTAGATCCCCTGAAACTGGAGTTACAGACAGTTGTGAGCTGCCAAAGCTGGGTATTGAACTTAGGTCCTCTGGAAGAGCAGCCAGTGCTCTTATCCACTGAGCCATCTCTCTAGCCCCAAGTAGGCATGATCCTTGGAAACACCAAGTATTCTGAAAGGCATGGATAAAGTTTGTTCATAATAAGGCAGTTTTGTTGAAAATCTGTGTGTATTATGTGAATCTTCCCAGGTTTTCTGTCCCAAGGAGATGGAAGTTGATGCTCTGAAAAAAATTGAATTGTGGCAACAGTGAGAGTGGTATACCATCTATGACAGATGATTTGTCATGGGGCTGAAAATGAAAACTGAGTAGAAATCTCGCTGAACTTTGGAAATACTTACATCTTAGCTTTCATGTGTCTGTCAGAATGTACACTGTCCTTTACCCTCTCTTTCACTTTAAGAGAATGGAGAATTTTCTGGAGAAGATGAAAAGCTGGAAAGAAAACTTGTTTACATATTAACATTGGAGGGAGAAACCCCTAGGGAATTCTATGTTTGTTGCCTGATCAGCCAGTAGTGAAGCCTGTCAGTCAATTAGCATTTCCATTGATATTTTTACTGCATGCTTCCATTAAAAAAGGAGGGGGAGAAGAAGAAAAATAACCCCGGCTTTATTGGAGTGTGCAATCTGGTTGTTTTAGTGTATTCACAGTTGTACAACTATCACCACCATCAGTTTTAGAACATGACCTCAAAGAAACCCTGTGGCCATTGGTAGTTAGTCCTGAATCCACTATAATCCCCCTCCCACCTTGCCGTAAGCAACCATTGATAGATTCTGTGTCTGTGAGTTTACCTATTCTGGACATTTCATGTAAATGGAACAAAATATATCTCTATTGATTATATTCCTATAATGTATATCTCTACTGAAGTTAATCAAACTGTGTTCTTTTCTGTATAATATTGTATTTTTATTAATTTATTTCTCTTCAGATTTTTAAGCTTCTGTTGCACACTTTATTTCTGCTTATTTCACCCCCACAGGACACTATCATCATTTTATAAATCACAGGGAAGTTTACTGAGATATTTGCCATCATTTTTATTATTCTTATCTAATGTTTCAAATTTTCATCTCAGATTAGTTTCATTCTTTTAAAATTCTGTTGTGAAGTTCTGTCAAATTTTCTATTTCATTTTCTATGGAAAAAATGTGTATTTTTCTCTTGAAAATGTCTTATTTAGCTAGATACGGTGGTGGTGCACACCTTTAATCACAGCATTTGGGAGGCAGAGGCAAGTATATCCTAGGAATTCTAGGCTGACCAGGGCCAAATAGTGAGACCCTGTCTTTAAAAAAAAGGCCTTTTAGAATTTCCTTTTTTTTCCCCATTCATTTAAAAATGTTTTATTTTGTGTATATGAGTGTATTGCCTTCACTATCTGCATAGTGAGTGTGCCTGGTGCTGGCAGAAGCAGGAGAGTGTTGGACCCCCTGGAACTGGAGTTACAGATGGTTGTGAACTGCCATGTGGATGCTGAAAACTGAACCTGGGTCCTTTGCAAGAGCAGCAGGTTTTATGATAAAGCTCAAAGGGGACCTTTTGTGGGGGACCTTGGTGGATTCCATGGCAGGCAAGGGTGACTAAGGTGGAGGGACAAACATGCCAGGCAGACAGAGCTTAAGTTAGAAGTTTTATTAAAAAGGGGAGAGAATGAAAGAGAAAAGAGGTAAAGACACACACACACACACACACACACACACACACACACACACACACACCATACAGAGAGAGAGAGAGGTTGGGGGAGAGAGAGAGAGGACAGGAGAGGAGAGGGGAGACAGGAAAAGTCCTGTATGTCCCCGGGAAGCAGTGGGAAGGAGAGAATTGGGGTGGGGAGAAGCTGGAAAGAGGGGCAGGAAAAGAGAGGAACAGGCAAAGAGAAGAGAGCAGAAAGAGAGGTCTGGAAAAGAGAAGAGAGCATAAGTAGGCTGGGGTCTGTCTTCTAAAGGGGTCCTTTGCACTTTTATTGTTTGATCATAGGAAGTTATTATATATTCAAGGTAAAATTTTTTTGGTCAACTATATGCTTTGCAAGTATTATTCTAACTTTGGAGATTGTCTTTATTTTGTTATGTTCTTTAAAGTACAAACATTTTAAATTTTGATGAATCCAGGCTACAAAACCAGATATCCTTATGTTGTTCTTGTTCATTTTCTTAGAGGGAAAATTCTAAGCCTTTTGCAATTCAGTACTTTATTAATTACTTTCATTATTTCTGTGACTAAAATAGCTGACAAGTAACTACTTTATGAAGGAAGGATTTGTTTTTGTCTTTGGTTTGAGAAGATCTGTACATCATGGTGGGAAAGGTCTCTCATATGGAGACAGCTAGGCTCCATACGTGGTGGCAGGACCTTGTAGCATGTGTTCATTTTTACATGGCATTGGCCAGAAAGCAGAGCTGGGCTGTGATCAAGACCATCCCACAATGGCCCTTGTCCTTCAGCTAGGCTCTACCTCCTAACATTTCCACAAATTCATCACAGCTGGGGACTAAACATTCCAACACAAGAGCTTGTGGGTAACAATTCACTTTTAAATCATAAACACATAGTATCAGTGGTGAATTTTAAAAAATATTTATTTTCTCTTTCTGTTTTTTTTTATAAATTTTATTTAAATTAGAAACAATCTTATTTTACATATCAATCCCAGTCCCCTCTCCCTCCCATCCTCCCATGACCTTCATTGACTCCCTAATCCATCCCCCACCCACTCCTCAGGGAGGGTGAGGCCTTCTATAGGGGATCATCAAAATCTGTCAAATCATTTGGGGTAGGGTCTAGGCCCTCCCCTGTGTATTTAGGCTAAGGGAGTAACCCTCCATGGGGATACATCGGTTCATTCACTAGGTATACATCCTGGTTTCACTGCCAGAGGCTGCCCAGTTCTCTTAGCTGACATTCACGTTCAGGGGGCCAGGTTTGGTTCTATGTTGGTTCCCCAGCTATCAGACTGGAGTTCATGAGCTCCCACTTGCTCAGGTCAGCTGTTTCTGTGGGTTTTCCCAGCATGGTCTTCAGTGGTGAATTTCTCAGCCCTCTAAGGCTGAGATTCCTGCTTATCCTTAGTTTGTTGAGAATTTTATCATGAGAAGGTATTGGACTTTATCAAACACTTTTCTTGCATTCATTAACATGATCCTATTGTTTTTTCCTTCATCTCATCAATATAATTTATTATTACATTGAATGATTTTTTTATCATATCAACCTTACATTCCTAAGATAAACCCTTCTTGTTTATGATGTACAATTCTTCTTGTGTATTTGGTAGAATTTTATTGAGTATTTACATGTTCTTATTCCTAAGGAGTGTTGATTTGTGGTTTTACTTGCCTTTTTTGAACATGAAGATAATATTGCCTTTGTAAAATGAATTAGTAGTGTGTCTTCAACTCTGTTGTTCTCTGAAAAGTTTTGTATATTTATTCTTTAAATTTTTGGTAAAATTTACCAGTGAACAATCTAGTTCTGAGCTTTTTATTTTGTGAGAAATTTTCTGATCACTAAACCTGTCTCCTTACTCTCTTGAAAGGTTTATGTATATTTTTGTCTTGTGTCAGTTGGGAAGTTTATTTGCTTTGAGAAGCTGTCTCATTTATTTATGATACCTCATTTGTTGCTAACATTCTTTTTGATAGTAATGTGATGAAATGATCCAGTTCTCTCTGTGGGCATTTGAATAAGAGCAGAGCAACATCCATACTGTTATGGTACTATTAATGTTAATCAATACTCATTTTAATGCCCCCCTTTTTTCATTAAAAAGCACAGATGTTGAGGGCTGATTTTGACTACCTAGTTGACAGTTGTTGGACCATTCTTTGGTATGGTGCCTCTCTGCCTTGATTGGAAGATGTTCAGCAGCTCCTTTTTAACAGCTGCTCAAACCTACCTCATGGCAGCTGCTTTGAACACTCTTTGGATGTGCTTAGTAAGCTACCCAGTATGTATCTCCAGAAGGCACTACCATTGTTCAAACAGCTTGGGCCAGGCCTTTTGCCATTGCCAACCTCAGTACACTTTTAGCTTTTCATGGTGACCCAGCAAAAGACCTATAATGGGGCAAACACAATCCTCTATTTGCATGAAGGGGTGTGTGTGGAGTGTCTGGTGCAAAACTCTCCTACCACACACCCCCTTACTGGTTACATAAACAGATTCTGACTTCCTGGTGGTGTATAATAGCTCCATTGTAAAGATTTTCTCAAGTGGTCTTGTTTCCTTTTGAACATTATAATTCGTAGAGTAGGCTGAGTTGGTAACAAGGAAACAGAAGCAGACGATCAGTAACTATGGCAAAGGCAGCATGGGTAATGGTGGTAGTTGTGACTGTAGGAGCAGTGGTGGCAGCAGGAATGATGGTGGCAGGAGGAGTTGTAGTGACATCGTGTTTATACTCTAACAAATAAAGCTTGCCTGAAGATCAGAGAGATGAAGGAGCAAGCCCCAGCCACACCTTACCTCACTGCTTCCCAGCCTAAAAGGGTGAAGATTCCTTGAGTACCCAGGACAATAGGAGAAACTTTATTTGCTTCTTCAAGGTTCTTTAGGACATCACCAATGTGAAAACATTTAAAAATGTATTAAAAGTTTGAGGTTTCTTTCACTTAACAAATGTATCTGAAGTTAAGATTAAGATAAGGGTTTGCTGGAGACTGGGAAAAGCGAATGTGACGACAGAGGGGCCTATGATAACGGTAGGATTCTGCATTTTGATTATGACCATAGTAACAATAAATATGCACAAAAGAATGTGTTTGCATGTATATATACATGTATGTATATACATACATACATACATACATACATACATGTATTACTGGTAAATTTTCTATTAAACTGTATGGATTGTACCAATATCAGATATACTGTTATACCAGATGGTAATACTGGAGATGACTTCCCTGTATTTATTTTTGCAATTGCTTTTGAACTTATAGTTATTTCAGATTGGAAAATTGAAAAAGAAAATTTCTTATAGCCTGACTCATACACTTTATCAGTTGAGTTGTTTAAGTACCTGGCCTTTTAATAAAAGGCCAAAGACCTCTTCTAATTTTATTGAGTCAAAAGTTTTCTAATTAATGTGAACACTGTCTCTGAAAAGTAGCAGCATGTGAAAGCAGAGTTTAGAAAGACAATATGTGGCATCAAGCTTCTGGTGAAGGGTGAAGCCTTATCTGAATTTTTAGGGACTCAGCCTTCACAAGTTTGGTATGTAGGTGCAGAAAGTGCAGTCTTAAAGGGTACCAGAAAACCTCTCAAACCATGAGAAGTAGAATACAGCTATTGTTGCCGAGTGTATTTCTATAAATATTGGACTGTGACAGATTGTTATTTAGTGTTGAACCTGAAGAATTATGGGGTAATGTTTTTATGGTAACTGTGGTTTTTCTAGAAAACCATAGATGAGTAATATTTTTTAAGTTAAAACACTTTTTGAATTGCAGGAAATGAAATAAATATTAATATGGAGGATAGTTTCGACACCAAGTCATCATCATCTGCCTTCACTCTTCAGAGTTCTTCAGAGACAATGGCTTCTATTCAGCTTCTGGATTTCAGAACAAGTTTACTTGAAGCACTAGAAGAGCTGCGCATGAGAAGGGTTAGCCCTCTTAAACTTTTAAATAGAAAGTCTTGATTTTTTCCAGTTAATTTTTTTTGTTTTTGAGAAACCTAAAATACCTCTTATTTATAAAGAAAAAATATAGCTTTGTAGAGTTGGTCCTCTTCTTTCTCTTCTATTTGGGTTCTGGGGATCAATTTCCAAAGCCCAGCAAGGAGGGGAGAGGGAGAGGAGAGAGATGGGAAGAAGGAGAGAGAGGAGAAGAGAGGAAAGACAGAGGGGAAAGAGAGGGGTGAGAGAGAAGGATGAGAGAGGGGAGGGAGAGCCAGAAGAGAGGAGAGACAGGAGAGAGGGGAGAGAAAGAGGGGAGAGAAAGGGGGAGGTAGGAGAGAAAGAGATGAGAGAGAGGGGGAGAGGTGAGCCTAAAAATTATAAAAGGTGTGTTGGCTAGTTTTTAATATTCTCTTGACACCACTAAGGTCATCTGAGAATAAGGCATCTTCATTGAGATTGGCCTGTAGGCAGCTCTATATGGCATTTTCTTGATAGATGTGGGAGGCCCAGCTCACCCTGGGGAATGTTACCCCTGAGCAGATAGTTCTGGATGGTATAATAATCTGAGCAAGCTAGAGAGAGCCAGCTAGTAAGCAGCTGTCCTTCATGGCCTTTGCCTTAGTTCCTGTTTCCAGGTTCCTGCCATCATATCCTGCCTTGACTTCCCTGGACTACAGGGTATAAGATTAAATAAACTCTTTACTAAAGTTGCTTTTGGTCATGGTATTTGTGCCAGCTAAGTTTATGTCAGATTGACACAAGCTAGAGTCATTTGAGAAGAGGGAACCTCAGTTGAGAAAATGTCTTCATAGCATCCAGCTGTAGGCAAGCAAGCCTGTAGGACAGTTTCTTAATTAGTGATTGATGTAGGAAAGCCCAGCCTATTGTGGGTGGTGCTATCTCTGGGCTGATGACCCTGGGTTCTATAATAATGCAGACTGAACTCAGAGCCTTTGAAAGAGTAACCAGTACTCTTAATGGCTGAGCAATATCTCCAGCCCCCAATAAGTATTGTTTTTTTTTTTTTTTTTTTTTTTTTCTTTCGAGATAGTGTTTCTCTGTGTAATAGTCCTAGCTATCTTGGAACTGGCTTTGTAGACCAGGGTGGCTTCAAACTCACAGAGATCTGCCTACTTCTGCCTCCTGAGTGCTGGGATTAAAGATGTGTGCCGCTGCCACCTGGATAGTATTTCTTTTTTTTTTTTTTTTTTTTTTAGTCTTTTTTTTTTTTTTTTTTTTTTTTTTTTTTTTTTTGCATATAGAGTATTTTTTATTTAATTTTATATAACAAAGTCCAATTAAATGAAAACAAACATTTATACACAATATTTGGGAATTTGGGCGTCGTTCTTTCCAAACTACTTCCTGCTGGTAAGGGGCGCTGTCTTCTGGATAGTATTTCTTTAACATTTGCAAAATCTCATATTCTAGACAAGAAAGACAGCATTCTTGTTCTGAAAATAAACTGTAAGTGAGAAACATTATAAATGTTACTCTAAGTTTTAAAATTATTGAGGGCTAGAGAGATGGCTCAGTGGTTAAAAGCACTGCCTGCTCTTCTAAAGGTGGTCCTTGAGTTCAATTCCCAGCAACCACATGGTGGCTCACAACCATCTGTAAAGAGATTTGGTGCCCTATTCTGGCCTAGAGGTGGACATGCAAGCAGAACACTGAATACACAATAAATAAATAAATCTTTTAAAAAATTATAGAAATTTACTATCATAAATTTCATGCCAAGTAAGTTACCTATTAGTGTAATATTTTATATAAACAAACTGTATATAAAGGTTTTCTATTACTGTAACAAAAATGTGTTTAAAGAAGAAAACATGGAAAAGGCTTGGGTAAGTAAGCTCTATACAGAAATACATTGATAAGCTTAAATTGTTACCTTTGTCAAGTAAACAACTTCAAGACACTAAAACTTTATGTTTTATGTTTCAAACATTATACTTTGTTTGCTATTTCCAGCTTGAAATTCATGACTCTTTAAATGTCTTCTGAGGGAGGGGCTGAGAGTATTGGGTTTGATTTTCAACACCCATTAACAGCACATGTGGTAGCTAAAGCAGTTAATTGCAGAGACATAGAGACAAGAGGTAAGAAGTTTAGGGTCATCCTTGGCTACATAGTGAGTTTGAGGCTAGCATGGTTTGCATAAGATCCTGTCTCAAACAAACAAAAAATTGCTATATTTAAGGATAGCAAAATAATAGTGCATGTATTTATTTGGTGTGTGTGTGTGTGTGTGTGTGTGTGTGTGTGTGTGTGTGTGTGTGTGTGTAGGGGCCAGTGTTCAAATTTAATTTTTTTGAAAAGTATATGTGGATAAACATATTTTTTTTGAGGTGGTTCATAGAGATTGCCTGCCTCCTAAGTGGTGAGATTAAAAATGTGAGCCACCATGCCCAGTTTTAATGTATATTTTCATTATTTAGGAATTTCACGTTTGTTATTTTATTTTTACATGTATGAATGTTTGCCTGTAAGTATGTGTATACCTGTCTGTATGTCTGGTGTCCACAGCAAAGAAGGAATCAGATCCCTGGAACTGAAGTGACGGTCAGCTGTGATCAACCATATGGGTTCTGGGAATTGAACCTAGGTCCTTTGGAAGAGTAATCAGTGCTCTTAACTGCTGAGCCATTTCTCTAGTCCCTCTGTATATGATTGTATGTATGGCCATCAACTGGAGTGTGTCCTATATATGAGAATCCATACCACTAAAGAAAACTTTCCCTCTCCTGGAAGCTATAGCTCCTCATCTAGGGGTGGGATTTCATGAATACTACCCTTTATATGTTGGGCTTTTGTCAAGCTTGAGCTAGCATAGGCCTTATATATGATTTCACTACCACTGTGAATTCTTTTGTGCAACTACCTTGTTATGTCTGGAAAATAGTAACCTTCTGGCTCTTATAGTCTTTCTGTTTCCTATTATAGATGTCCCATTTAGGTCTGAGTAATCTGCAGTGTAGGTTGAAGTTTCTGTCCTGCAAGCCACTTCCAAGTAATGACATAGAGACTTAATTATAAGTGCTTTGTCAGTAGCTCAGGCTTGTTACTAGCTAACTCTTACATTTTCTTTTTTTAAAAATATTTTATTATAAATCTTTTATTTACATATCAATCACAGTTTGATCTCCCTCCCACCCTTCCATGCTCCCCACTAACCCCCCCCATCCTATCCTTTATTCACTCTCCAGGGAGCGTGAGGACAGCCTTGAGGGTTCATCAAAATCTGTCAAGTTATTTGGTAGGGCCTAGGCCTTCCCCCCTTGTATCTAGGCTAAAAGAGTATCCCTCCATAAGGAATAGGCTCCTGAAGTCTGTTTGTGCACTAGGGATACATCCTGGTTCCACACCAGAGACCCCCATAGACTGCCCAGTCTTCTTTGCTGACACCCACACCCATATTTCTCAGTGCAGCATGTCCATCTGCTTCTCTCTGCATCTGCCCCTACTCCTCTGACTCTGCTCTTCTTCCCCGCATTCTCTATTTGGCTCTCCCCCAACCTCATCATGTCCAGCTATTGGCCAGTTAGCTTCTTTATTAAACAAAACACAGCAACTTATATTCCTACTGTAAGGAATATTCCACACTGTGGTCTTTTATTCTCTGTACCTTGCCAACTGTGGGTCTCATGTTAATTGCCATCTAATACAAAAAAGAATCCTCACTAATGACATTTGAGAGATGCACTAATCTATGGGTATAACAATAAATCATTAGGAGTATGTTTACTAATATGTTCCATTTGCAGATTAATAGCAGTAGGTTGTCCCCTATGACATATGACCTTTCTAGCCATGTGTTCTTGGCCTCAGTAATGGTGCCAGGTATGGGTTCCATCTTGGGAACTGGCCTAAAACCCTAGAATGGAACTGGTTACACCCATGACATTCATACCACTATTATACTGGTGGGCATGCTTTGTCAGGTTGGTCATTATTGTAGCTCATAAGTTACAAAGCTGGGTAAAATTGATGCTTACTTTTCCCTTCTGGTAGTATTTTTAGCACTTTCCAACACTATGAAAGCTTGCCATGATCTAGATGTGAGGTGAAGCTTTCAGGTCAATAGCAGTTTGATTTCTTCATGTTCTGTGACTCAAGTATGTGGCATCTTCAGCAACAGGGTCTTGCCACCAAGTACTGGAGGGTAACTGAGAGCAAACTGCAATATTTGGTGGAGTCTATGGAACTTCACTGGCAAACAACTATAATAGAAGTAATCCATTTCAGACAATTGAATTTTTGTTGGCCTGTGATTTCTAGTTGAGACATTGTTGCCCTGCTGTAGGGTAAAATAAACTATTTTACATATATAGATGTTTATATTTTAGAAAGTTTTTTTTTGGGGGGAAGGATTAGTTTTCATATAACTTTTCAGAAGTCTTTAGTCTTAGTTATCTCCCCCCCAAATTCCCTACTCTCTACCCTGTTTTCCGGTCCCCCAACCTGTTTAACCCTTCCTGCTCTGTTATTCCATTTCCCCCTTTATCTCACTGTTATTCTTTCTTCCTTTCCCTGGAACATCAAATTTTCTGACCTCTGTGGATATTTTGAATGAAACATATGAATTTATTTATTTTTCTTGTCACAGGTAGTGCTTTAGGCCTTTATTTTTAAATATTTTATACAATACATTTTGGTTATATTCTTTCCCTTCCCCCAAATCCTGCCAAATCCTTTTATTCTCTACAGACCCAACTTCATATTATTTCTCTTTCAAAAACAAACACAAAATCAGACACACACACACACAGACAAGACACACCCCTTAGGAAAAAAAAGAAAGAAAAAGAAAAATGTGAAATCCATTTTGTGATGGCCAACTATTTCTGAGCATGTGGTTTACCTTGGGGTATGGTTGATTATAGTTGGTATCTTTTCTTTGAAGAAAACTGATTTTTCCCTCTCCCAGAAGCTATCAATTGCAGATAGCTTCTTGGTTAGGGTGAGACTTTGTGCATGTTAGGATTTTTTCTGGGTTGAACTTGTGCAGATTCTGTGCTGTCTGTCATAGTCTCTGATTTCATATGTATGCCAGCCTTGTTGTATCTGGAAAACATTGTTTACTGAATCTATTATCTCTGACCCTCACAATTTTTTCAGCCTCTTGTTACTAGTAGTTTTCCCACCAGCTTGGTCCCACAGCCATGTAAGCCCCAAATAACGCACAGAGACACTGTATTAGATATATATGTTGGCTGTTACTAGTATTACTTATTGGCTAGCTCCGTCTTAAATATTAACCCATTTCTATTCATCTAAGTATCTCCACATGGTCTTGGCTTACCAGAGAGAGGGTTGGGAACTCTGCTCTCTTAGTCCTTCATGTTGAATCTCTCTACCTCTTCCAGAATCCCCCTTGTCTCCCAGTCCTGCCTATCTTGCTTTCCTATTGGCCAACAGGGCTTTATTCATTAACCAATAAGAGAAACATATTTACAGAATGACATCTCCCATTAACCTCTTCCACATGGATCTCTGAGTCTTGAGGATAGAAAGAAACACACATACTTAAAAATTCAAAGCTAACACCCAGGTAATTTATTTTTCAGTTTTAAGAGACTAGTCTCACTATGTACCCTGAATGGCCTAGAACTTGTTGTGTAGACCAGGCTGGCCTCAACCTTGAAGGGATCCACTTGCCTGTGTTTCCCCAGTGCTGTGATTAAAAGTGCACTACTATGTTGGTCTATGTTGGTAATGGTGAAATTTGAAAACAATGGGATGCTTTAAATAAAGATGTACAAATTTAACAATCTAAATCAACAAAATATCTCATATGAATCTATACTGTGTGCATTTTAGAATTTTGACTCCTTATTTATTAATTTTGAGGCAGTCTCCCATGCTCAAGGCTTGTCTTGAACTGGTAAAGGCAAGGATGGCCTTGAATTCCTGATCCTCCTGCCTCTATCTCTGAAGTGCTAGACTCTGGATATGCACCAGTCCATGCTGGGGATTGAACTCAGAAGGCTTCATTTATGCTAGGCAAGCTTTCTGTCAACCCCTGCCAAGTCCTGGATTTGATTTTGATAAATAACCAGTCAGACAGATCCATGGGATTACTGATAAGGAGTAGAGATGATCAATAATAGCACAGGGGTCAAATACAGGATTTGGGTGGTTGGCATATGACTTGAGTAGAGTAGGAATTATGTTTAACTTGAGAGCCTATGTTGTATTGAAAACAACATAGAAATTCCTATTTCAATATGAAATCTATGGATTCTAAAAATTATAAAGGGTTGAAAATTTTTTAAAAGAAGTATTTGTTATTCAAATCAGTTGTATAAGGAGGATGAAACCTTTACTATGAAGCTTTTAAAACATTAAAATATACATTTACTTGATGTCCTTTTATAAACCACTTCTGGTTCTGTAATTTAAGAAGATTCAAGTTTTGTAGGTATAACATGTCGTGCCAGTTAACAACTGTGTTACCACATAGTATGCATTATGATAAAATTATAAATAAAATTACTTTAAAAATCTGTTAAGTATCCAAATAGTATTAAGTCCTTGGGTTCTATGTAAACAGTAACATAATTCAGTGAAGTAACAATGATTTGCTAAGGAAACTGAGAGAAAACTGATCACATAGTATTGTAATCTGTAGCAAATAATTTTACATCACCTCTTGGTGCCTAAAAAAAATCAGTGCATTACTATTGATTGAATCATTACAATCTGTAGAGTACCTACCCTTATTTTCCATGGAATCTGATAAGGGGATATTAGCCACACTGCTGAAAGTAGCATTGTTATATACTTATACTTTCTTGGCATTTTAGCTTCAAGTTTTCTATTAAACTTATTTTTAATCTTTATTATTTAGCTTTTATGCTTTTCTTCACTCCATCAAGCAACTTTAAAAAGTTTTAATAAAAATTCCTATGAGATTGTCAGTGAAAGAAAATAAATTTAGTCAGAAAAATCCTATCTCCAAGTTCAATAAAGTATCCGAGAATATAGAATCCTAAAAGTGCTTATTTTTTATTAGCTGCCTTAGGACTACAAGGATTTAAGTGTTTTTATAAAAACAATAAAGGAGGAGTAATTTGATGGTTTATTTACTCTTTATAACCTTTAGAAAGTGTAGGGGCTTTTTTTAAAGTGCTTGCTTCAGGCTGTAGTTTTACAAGATGGGCTGTGTGTTGGCCAGACCCTTTCAATTCTTGACCCTGAACAGATTTAGGGACCTAGCACGTACAGCAGGCATGTGTTCAGGGAAAGCAAACTGTAACTAGCTACTTTTACTCTCCTTTCAAATTTATAATCTGCCTTTCTAAAATTGCTCAATTCAGTTACTCCATGTTATTTCATAAAATACTATGCACTTTTCTGTATATTTTCTTAGTCTAATTAGCCAAAAGTTGCTCAAGATAAATATCCCTAATATTGATGAAATGACCCAAAAGTTCATTTTTAAATAGTATTAAAGAGGCTGTTTTGGATTAATTAGGCAAGTTTCTGATTTGGAAACTATTAAGATAGTCCTATTAGTTGTTTAAAATATTTATTGTTGCTTTTAATTATGTGCATATGTGTGTGTCTCTTTCTGAATATGTGCTCGTGAGCGCAGACACCATTGGATGCCAGAGGCATTGGATGCCCTGGAGATGGAGCTACAGGCGGTTGTGAGCTGCTTGATGTGGGTGCTGGGAATTGGAACTCATATCCTCTTAACCATTGTGCCATCTTTCAGTCCTCAATCAGTTCTTAATTTTTATGTTTTTTCATACAGCAACTATTTCTAAATTTTATTTAAAAGTGTTCTGTCAAAATCAGAATGTACTTACACATAGGCAAAAGGTCTTTAAAATGTGTATGTGCGTGTGTGTGTGTGTGTGTGTGTGCGTGTGTGTGTGAGAAACATGTGTCATGAAGTCAGAGATCAGCTGGGTAGCTGTCTCAGGAAACCAAAAAAAAAAAAAAAAAATCAACTTTTGGTAGGTTGATCTCCCCTTCTACCATGGGGATTAAACTCAGGTCACCACACTTGTTCTTGAAAGTGCCTTTACCCACTGAGCCATCTCACTGGCTCTGGTAAAGGGGTTTCTGATTTGTGTGGGCTATAAAGGATATGAAGAGTTTTTGAAGCAGTGTATCATAACAATCCCAGGGTGTTACCATATCTACAAGCTCTTTAAGATAACATAATTCAGTATTTAAGAGACTTTGGAGATAGACAATTTGGGGTCATGTACAAGCTCTAAAGTTATGAATGTCTGTAATCTCAGTTGCTAGGGTGGCTGAGCCAGGAGTTCTAGACCAACCTGGGCAGTATAGCAAGATCTTACCTCAACTATAAAACAAGCAGACAAAACACTGGCTCACAGTGGACTTGTTTTGTAATGTTGAGTGTCATGGCTAGCTTCAGCTGTCAACCTGACAAAAGCCCAGAGTCACCTGGGAAGAGGGAACCTCAATAAATTGTCCAGACTGGTCAGATTGGCCTGTGATCATGTCTGTGAGACATTTCCTTGATTGTTCTACTGTGGGCAGTACCGTTCTTGGGTTTGTGGGCCTGAGCTGAATAAGAACGGTAGTGAGCAAATGAGTGAGCAGCATTCCTCCATGATCTCTGTTTCAGTTTTTGCCGGGAGCTCCTACCCTGACTTTCCTTGATGATAGACTATAACCTGTAAGGCAAATAAGCCCCTTTCTCCCTGTGGTCAGTATTTTGTAACTTGACACAAACTAGGTTGACTGGGAAGAGGAGTTTCCCATATCAGATGGCCTGTGAACAAATCTGTGGGACATTTTCTTGGTGATTGATTTGGGAGTGTCAAACCCAATATAGGTGCTGTCACCCTGGGAAGGTGGTCTTGGAGTAGGAAAACAAGCTAAGCAAGCCAGTGAGCAGCACTCCTCCACAGTCTCTGCTTCAGTCCCTGTCTCCAGGTTCCTGCCTTGAGTTGCTTCCTTGGCTTCCCTTGATGCTGGACTATGAACTGTGAACTGAAATAAACCCTCTCCTCTCCCAAGTTGCTTTGGTCATGGTATTTATTGCAGCATCAGATAGCAAACTAGGACATCAAGAAACTGCTTTTGCAGTTTGTCTCCTGGATCAATCAATATATACATAGAACTAATATCATGATAAAAATCTTACAATGTACCCACTAAAAATAGTGTAACCACACGACATGGTGAAATCAGTATCTTCTACACACAAAAAAAATAAAAGGTTTTTAAGGATTTATTTATTGTATGTGTCTGAGCGTTTTGCCTGGTGTTCTTGAAGTCCAGAAGAAGCTATCTGATCCCGTGGAATTGGAGTTAGTTGTGAGCTGCCACGTAGGTGCTTGGAACCAAACCTAGGTCTTAACTGTTGAGCTATTTCGCCAGTCCTCTTCTACATTTTAACACAATTGTTTTTGGAAGAAATGTATGTACATTGTGTATAATGCACATATATGTATTTATTTATTTTTAGATAAGTCTCAATATTATGCAACCCGGTCTTGAACTTGAAATCTGTCTGTCTCCCTCTTGAGTAGAGGAGTTTACAGGCATGTACTACCATCTCTGGCCAGTCAGTTTTAATTACTTCAAGAGATTCTAATGTTACCTTCACTTTTTGTGTAGCATATAATGTTGGTATTTGTTGGCATGCATTTACTTTCTTATTTCAATTTTAGAAAAACCCTGGTTATGTCTTAGGATTCCTTCTTTCCAGTGTGAGTCAGAGAAATCCTCATTGATAGCAGTTATTCATGAAGTACTCTTCCCTGCCACTGACTGAATTTAGAGAGTGCATGTAACCTCATTATTGCAATGAGATAATAGGACATGCATGCTAGGAAGCTTCTGGGAAAGTTTGTCTTTTTATTAAGACTGTATTTTTTCTTTAAAGAAATTTCTATTTATTACTATGATGTATATGTACTCATGCCACAGCATATGTGTGATGGTCAGAGAAAACCTTTGTGAAGTAGGTAATTTCCTTCTACCTTTACGTGGATTCTAGGGACTGAATGACCTAAGACTGTCAGGTTCTAAGAGACTCTCCTGCCTTTGCCTCCTTAAGTGTGTGAACCCCTATCCAGATTTTAGATTAATTGATTGATTGGGGGCCAGAGTCCTCTGTTGGTTTTATAAATTTAATTTGCAGAATGCCAGGTTTATCCATGTGTGAAGGCGTGCCATTTCTGTCTCACTAGAAAGAGCTGGAACTAAATGCCTAAAGTTTTAATTTTCATAGCATTCTTTTTTTTTTCAATTTAGGAAGCAGAGACAAAATATGAAGAGCAGATTGCTAAAATTATTACAGAGACACAAGAACTGAAATGGCAAAAGGTAAGTACTCCCCTCCCAGATTACCATCTTTTACATCTATTTAAAACACATTCCAGGGGCTAGAGAGATGGCTCAGTGGTTCAGACCACTTGCTGCTCTTGCAGAGGACCTGAGTTCTTTCCCCAGCATCCAGATGGAGCTCATAATCACCCATAACTTTAGTTTCCGGGCATCTGATACCCTCTCTGGCCTCTGAAGCTTCCAGACATTGACATGGTTTATATACATATATGTAGGCAAAACATTTATACACATAAAGTAAATCTTATATTCTAATATTTACTACAAAATTTTTAAATTTGTTACATATATTTGGAGGTAGTGTAGCATTTAAAACATGGGCTCATGACAGTTCCCACCAAAGTTAATGGTATTTGTGGCTTTAGAATTTTTAAGCTTTGTGATATATCACAGAGGACAATTCCACTGAAAACTTCTGTCTGCTTCTAACAAAAGTTATAGGGAATGAATGTTTTTAAAAGGTCAG
This sequence comes from Phodopus roborovskii, assembly GCF_943737965.1. Taxonomy (NCBI): domain Eukaryota; kingdom Metazoa; phylum Chordata; class Mammalia; order Rodentia; family Cricetidae; genus Phodopus; species Phodopus roborovskii. The sequence goes on along the minus strand of NW_026126418.1, from coordinate 3,739,450 downwards.
GGCTAAGGTTATGTTTCCCTAGTGTGGTGTATCATATAACCAAATAGAAAAAGTATAAGCTTGTCTGTAATCTTATCTTCTTTAAAGCATTCGTGATAACACTTCTTATGCCTTTCCATCAAATAAAGTTAACACCTAAAGAGCAAGGATTAAGTTGATGGCTCCTCTTCTTAGGGGTAATAGCTCAGATTAATAATTCAAATGACAGAGTTTAAATCTGACTAGAAATTATGGGAAATTTTAAGGTAAGGCTGGCCCATGTTGTGGTACAGAATATGGGAACCAGAAGGGCAGGATTATGGGAGGAACAGATCTACAGTCCTGTCCATAGAGCATAGAGAGAGAAAACAGCTGAATACTAAGTGCAAATTGAACTATGAGTATATTTTTAAATGTAAGTCATGGCTGGTTTCTGAGCTTGTTTGAGACTTAGTCTTGCTGTGTCCAGTCTGGTCTTAAATGTCTGGGCTCAAGGGATCTTTTTACCTCGGCTTTCCGAGTAGCTGGAACTACAGGTATTTTCAGATGCATCTGGTCATATATCTTTTTTTAGACAGGGAGAATCAACAATATTAAATGCAGAACAGGAGGGGCTGGAAAGATGGTTCAGTGGTTAACAGTACTGACTGCTCTTCTAGAGGACCCAGGTTTGGTTCCCACTGCCTACATGGTAGCTTACAACTCTTTGTAACTCTAGTTCTTCTGGCCTCCACAGGTACTAGGCATGCCAAGTGGTGCACAAACATACATGCAGGCAAAAACTCAAGCATAAAAAATTAAAATGTATTAGTTCAGTCAATCAAAAAATTTAATGTAATTCTTTTTAAAATTACTAAGAGCATGCTTGGGAGTACTTAAGCTGATTCTAAGGCTTGTATAAACATAGAGGAATAGCCTGAAAAGTGTTAGGGGAAAAAAGGAGAATGATGTAGTGGCATTTAGATCATCATATATATAATAAAACTATAAAATAATTAAAATAGGGCTAGTGAGATTGCTCAGCTGGTAAAGGCACCCACTGCCAAGTCTGATGCTTGAGTTCAATCCTCCCACTCTTGAGCCTGTGACCTCCACACATGTATACATACACACAAACACACACCATACACACACACACACACACACACACATAAATAAAGAATTAAAAAGATAAAATAGTTATGTTTCAAAAGAGGCATATCAGAATGAGAATATGAAGAGGATTTCTGGGTTTAGGCTCAAATGCCTTTAGGTAGATAATTTTAAGTTGGGGAGGTTAATTAGGATTGAAAAATCTGTGATGTGATATTTTAAGATAGGTCAGGGTAATAACATGAGGATTTTGAAGCTAGTTTTGAGAATGAAGCATTGATTTAAAAACAAGTATTTTTTTTTAAATATTCTTATGAAAAACTACTAGGCACAGGTTTCCTGACACAAACAAAATAGTGTAGATGCTGGTGTTCTCAGAGCCTCTTAATTCTGAATGTTCTGTTCTTTTTTCTCAGTTCTCTTTCCCTTCTTCATCCTGACCTGGAGAGGAGACCATTATTATTTAATGTAATAAATAAAATCTACAGTGTTTTATGAAGTCTTGGTAGCATCCTAGCAACACACACACACAGTGTTTTTTGATATTGGTTCATTAGATAGGACAGTATCTATAAAACAGTCTTGTATTTGGACATGATAGCATGGAAAAATGCCAAGGAAAAGTGATTGCTGAACTGTAGACTACTCCTAAATAAGTAGCTAAGAGTATCAATTTAAACCAAGAGAACAGAAATCATCTCTAAGTCACAATTTCAGTCCATTGTTGGCCAAGAATTCAGAAAGCAATATTGAGGCTAATGATTGGAGATATCATTTAAGAAAGAATATACATTCACTCATTTGAGGTTCTGGATTGTCAACAAAGAGGAAATAAAATATTTAGGCATGCATGAAGAATTAAAACCTCATGAAGCACTGCAGTAGGTGGCTCTGGTGATCTAGACTAGGAGTCGACATGCTTTTTATGTATAGAGCCATATGGTAACTATTTCAGACTTTGCAAATCAAGTAGTCTTCCATTATAGCTACCTAAGAGCCATGGGCAGTCCTTAGATGAGTAAGTATGATATTCCTTTTTGGGGGCTTTCTTTGCAACTGTTTAAAAATGTGAAAACAATTCTTAGCTTACATGTCATACAAAACAGGTGTTGATCAAAGCTGACTTGCAGTTCCTATTTTCTTCTTTCTGTCTTTATTTTTTTTAAGACCAGGTCTCACTTTGTAGATCAGATTGGCCTGGAACTCACAGAGATTCATCTACCTCTGCTTCCTGGGTGCTGGGATTAAAGACATATACCACTATGGAAGGCACATTCTAGTTTCTTGACTCTTGATCTCGATTTAATTCTGTAGGCCCAGGAATAAAGGCCATCTCTATTATATATTTGACTTACTAATCCATTTATTTTTTTGATTGGGAACTGGGTTTTTTGGGGGAGGGCACATGACAGTCTGTTTCAAAATTTTCTTAGCATTTTCTATGTAAATCTCTTGGTATTATAGAAATCTAGGTATTGGGGAATGAAAAACAATATCTGTTTATTTAGGAGATCTGAAGATCCATGCCCTGGACTTAGATATTGTGCTAAACTGATAAAAAATTTTCAAACATGGCTTCTAAGTATTTCATTTTCTTTGGAGTCATTTCCAGAAGACATCTTTGAGTTTTAAGTCAAGTAGAAGAAATGTGCTAACATTCAGTGTTGATATAATTTTGAAATACATTTTATATATCCCTTTGAGTACTAGGTTTGTCTGAAGTTAGGAAATGTCTCACATCAAAGAGAAATAGCCAGTTTTTAGGGTAACATCTAACACATTTATGTGGTGAAAGGCAAGGACTACTGTAGATTATGTGGACATCACAGTGGTTGAGGCAGTGGGACAGTGTGACATACTATTGACTCTGTTTTTTCTTAAGACTGAAGATGATGTAGACAGTGAGTTTGTGAATCAATGACAAGGCTTTACAAGGTTTTCTAATAAAAATGCTGATAAAATGAGTACCCTGTCAATAGAGTGTCTGTTTAGAAACACAACATCAAGAAATTCTTTTTACTCTCTTTTACTCCATGGAAGAAGTTTCATTGCATCCTGGGAAGAATCAGGCAATAATGAGAACACAGAGCCCACTGTAGGGTTAATTTTAGGAGCTGAGGTTAGAATTTACAAGAATGACAGGTTAATCTGGAGGGTTCTGCTGACACAGGAAGTATCACCAGGGATAGCCTCGGCAATCTTAGTAAAACTTCTATTAGTGCTATAATCAAGCATGTTTCCAGTCAGTCCTTATTCTGATGGGTAATTTCATGTAAATGTTTTAAAGAAATTCCATTAAGGTCCTCTGGTGCCACCAAGTGTTTGTCCTGGAAGTGTCCTGAAAGAGATTCCTTGTATAATTTACAACCACACTATTTTTTATAGCATGGAGACAGTTGTGGGCATTCCAAAATAGCCTTTAAAAATCTCTCTGAAGATTTGGCTTTTGGGGTATTACAGAACCCAGGATCATTTATCATGAAGATTAGCTAGGGTATTTGCTTTGGCCTTTCTGTGATATGTGTCCTTAGGAAGCATTAGAGCATTGGAATGGTTGACTACAACTTGGATTCCTGCTGAAGTTCTAAATCTAAACCCTCCTCTTTTCTACAGCATTCTGAAGTCATGGCTATCTCCAGAAGCATGCCTGGTGATAATGTTAACTCACCTCTCTCCTGATAATTGGCAAGCTTTGTTGAGTAAGATAAGCTCTGTCATCTTGGTTAATTTACCTCTGTTAAGGGATCATATTATAGAGGTCAGTGGAAACTGTCGTAGTATGCCTGATGTTTTTCCTATATCAATTTGAAAATTTACCTATCAAAGAAGATTAAACCTAGATTTAATTTAGGGAGACTATTAATTTAGGGAGACTATCTGTCTTAGGGTTTCTATTGCTGTGAGGAGACACCATGATCATATCAATTCTTTTTTTTTTTCCTGGTCTTTTGCTGTATTGTTCTCAAGTACATCAATATCACAGTAAAATACATCCAAACACGTAATCACACATATGTTAAAAATCTACTCAAATAAGATACACTGATGTGACAATAACATTTACAATCCATTGACAGTTAATTCAGTAACAATGAAAAGTAGCCAAATTCTCCTGAAGGTTATTTGGACTACTCTTATTTAAATATCATCCACACTGAAAAATCAAGTTCTTATTTTCTAATATGCAGGGAAAGATGTGGGAACAAAGACAGAAAACAAGGGAGAAAGGGAGTCAATAAGCTAATATAGACTATCACAGTTTGTCCCTAGCTCTGACAAAGCAGGAAATTTTACTTAATAATTGACAGTGACACAAAATTCCCACCAGGCACTTCATTTCTTCACATACCCAACCTCTAACACAAAGACTTCTGACTTTTGATAATTCATTATACATAAAGATGAGAATGTAAGAAGGAAAAACAACAGTGTAAGCAACAGGTTTTTGTTTTCAAGTCAAGGTGGCCAAAATTCCCTAGTTCAAGACCCAAATTTGCCCATTAGTTTATGGGTGTGTCCTTGAACCAGTCATTCACCCATTTCAAGTCCATCTAGACTGTTGGTTTCACAAGGGAAAACAAGGCAAAATGTTAGTTTCACAAGACAAAACAAACATTCTTCCTCCTGACTCAATGGTGTAAGCTACCTGTCTCAAAACACTGGAACGTCAGTTTCTTTTTTAATACAATGAATATTAACAGTACTTGTCTCACAGCATCAAATGGAGACATCCATGAGATTTGTATATATAAAGCTCTGATACAGTGATTGATCATGGTACTTGCTTAACTGTAAGTTATTGGCACTAATTAGCAGCTATCAAACTTGAAAACGTTCAAACAGTAGTAGTATGTAAGGTTGTTACCCACCAAATGTAAATTGCTCAAGTGTGCATATATTTATTCCACAGAAATATAATAACTTCTATATTGGGATTTGCTAATGTAATAAATGAATCCCGAATTGTGGAACAGACCTAATCTACTACAAGGCAGGCATTCAGCAGACTCCAAGCTTTTCTACATCAAAACAGGCCTTAAGCACGGGGCCTAGTGGCTTCCCAATCTCCCGGCTGCCAAGGGAACCCCACTCCTCTGTGCACAGGGGTGGGATAGGGGGGTGGGATGGGGGGAGGTGGGGGAGAGGCGGGGGAGAAAGCCTCAGGAGGGCAGGGGCCAGGGTTGGGGGAAAACTAGGATCGCTGGGCTTACTCGTCCAGATCCACCTCAAGCATTATGGACCATGTCAATTCTTATAAAGGAAAACATTTAATTGGGTTGCTTACATTTTCAAAGGTTTAGTTCATTATCATCATGGTGGGACATGGTAGCATGCAGGCAAACATGGTGCTGAGAAGGAGCTGAGGGTGGAGAAGGAGCTACATCCTGATTCTGCAGGCAACAGGATGTGGTCTGGGACACTGGGTGTGGCTTGAGCATGTATGAGACCTCAAAGCCCACCCACAGTGACACACTTCCTCCAACAAGGCCATACCTATTGCAACAAGGCCACACTTCCTAATAGTGCTTATGGGGGCCAATTACATTCAGGCTACCACAGTGCCTAACCAATCAGTTTGTATCATAGTCATTGCTTAGAGACTAGATTGTCAGGATTTCTCCTTTAAGTTACAAAGACTAACAGTCTTTAAAATAAAGTTTAGTCCTGTGTAGCCCTGGCTGGCCTGGAACTTGCTGTGTTTGCCAGACTTGCCTGGAACTCACAGAGATGTGCTTGCTTGTGTCTTCCAAGGATTAAAGGTGTTGATACCACTATACTTGACCAATCATTTTTGATTTAAAACTATACTATAATTATTAAACTATACTATATATTATGCTATATTTTAACTATACTGTATATTAAAAGTATACTGTTTAATTATACTATACATATATAAAGTAAATATCAATATATATTTATGAATATAAATGAATAATATATAAAAGAATGAATACTCTGTGTGTGTGTGTGTGTGTGTGTGTGTGTTGTGAAAAGCTGTCCTCCAGGCATGACGTGGCTTTTGCTGTCTTGAAATCACAACAGTTGTGGTAACTGCATGAGGTCCTCACAAGAGTTGGCTCACTAGTGGGACAGCACATGCCAGCTGCTAACGCCAATGAGAAGGATGCTCTATGGCTTATCATTTCTTACAGATGGGGTGTGGTGAGGTGTAAGGAAGAGAGTACTGATTATATGTATGTGTTAAATTGCTTCCTATGGCATCTAAAATTTTGGAACCCATGAAAAGAATTTAACAGTGAAGAAGTGGAAACTGAGGTAAAGATGAAAACAAGGGAATGAGGTATAAGGGAAGTGGTGTGTGATACACAGCTCACCAAACTGGGAAGGGCTGTTGTCCTGATAGTTGGGAAGGAGGAAGTTAGTTTTAGTATGGGTGTTTGGGAGTGTTTGTGGTCTTGCTAAACTTCATGGTTGAATTGTATGAAGTTAAAGAGTCTGGTGGATCTGAATGACTTATATTGGCATATAAATTGGTTTTGTAAATGCAGAAGTGATCAAGAGGGGGATGAAAAAACAAAACAAAACAGAAAAAGGGACAAGATTTATACAAAGACAGTGTATTTAAACCTTTGGAAGACTTTTAAGCCCAAACAACAGTTCATTCGCTACAGGGGTCAGAACAACAACAAAAACAAAAGAGGAGTGCAGATAAAAAAACGAATAGGGTTTCATAGATCTGGCTTGTTCTCTGTAGAGGTCTCATGATGTATTGTTAACCTCTTTGAATGGCTGGCTTATGGAGTTAGAAAAGCATCGTAAGTGGGTGCAGGTACAGCCGAAGGAGCAAGGATGGGAAATCAGTGTGCACACGGTATGGGGCACAGCTGTGAGACCCTGGGAGTCTTGCAGTTGGGTGATGCCATTGAAACTCAACCAGGTGACTGAGAAAACCTTACAGGAGTGCATGCCTTTTGATGTAAAAATATCAGCTAGGAGGTTTAAATGAAGAAGGTATGTTGCATGGTGGAAAATGTTACTGAGAAGAAAAGATTTTGTTGGCCAGGTAGGCCCATGAGACCCCACAAACAATGCAGGCTGTTGCAACTGCTGTTGTTTTGTGCCATAACCACATGGTAAATTATTTCTGAACATATTTCATTTTTTGGTTGCAGAACATGGAGAAAGAAAGCTGAGTAGGGAGGGGAAGCTCCTTCCCTGCTTTTGTAGTATCTGTTGGAAGGCTCTGTGCAGACTGCTGGAGAGAATTGTTTTAACAGTTCTGAGTCCTTTGTGCTACCCTATTAACATGCCAGGCACGATGTGCCTTCTGCTACAATAGTGGTACAACATTATGGATGTAAACAAATGTATTTTGATTGTATTTAAGGTCTGCTTCACAGGAAGGGGCACACATTTAGTTCTGTATGCTATGGTGAAAACTTGTGGCCAGAAAGGACATGGGTACCAATAGGAAATCAGGGAAGCTATTACTAATGTTTTGCTAAATGAATATGATATAGCTGTTCCTGATTCCAGAGTACTGGGATTAAAGGTATGTGCCACCACCCTTTGGCTTCTTTGTTCTTAACAGTGCTGAGATTGAACATGAGGCCTCATGCATGCTTGGCAGGCATTCTGCCACTGAGCCCACTAACCTGTATTCCCAGGAGGCCAACATTTTCTCCCCTTCAAGCCTATTAAAACAAAACAAAACAAAAAAACCTAGAATGATTAATTAAAAAAAATAAAGGTATGTGGGACTGGACATAGTGGCTCAGGATTTAAATTCCAGCATTTGAGAGGCAGAGGTGAATGAATCTCTTTGATTTATAGGTTGTCCTGCTCTGCATAGTGAGTTCCAGGACAGTCAGAACTACATAGTGAGACTGTCTTAAAAATAAAAAACTAAACAAAACCAAAAATATGTGTGTGTGTGAGTGTGTGTGTGTTTGTGTGTGTGTGTGTGTTCTGGAACTAGCTCTGTAGACCAGGATGGCCTCAAACTTACAGAGATCTGCCTATCTTTGCCTCCTTAGTGCTGGGACTAAAGGCATGCACCACCAACGCCTGGCTAGAGCAGCAGTGTTCTTAACCATTGAGCAATCTCTGTAGCCTCTTAACTTTGAAATAAATAAAATAGAAAACAGTTTAAATATTTTTGATCCTAAAGAATTGGACACATGGACTTTCACCCAAAAAATGGGGGAGTGGATGAGGAATGGGATCATATAAGTGCAATAAAAAATGTCTGGGGCTGGGGAGATCGCCTAGTGGGTAAAGTGCTTGCTGTAGAAGCGTTAGGAACTGAGTTCAGATTCTCAGAACCTGTATAAAAGCCAGATGAGGTAGTGTATTTCTGCAATTCCAGTGCTTCTACAGTGAAATTGGGAGGTCGAGACTGGACAATCCTGCAAAAAATTGATGACCAGTACAAAGCAGTGAACAAGAAACCCTGTCTCAAATAAGGTGGACCAGTCTTTGAGTTGTCTTTTGACCTTCACACTTGCCTTTGTGGCACATGCAGGCTTGTACTCTCAATTCACACAAAGATAAAAGGAAAAAGTGAAATTATTTCCTGTGCTTTGGTTTTACAAAAAATAATTTGGTCAACTTAAAGAAGTAAATGTTATTGACCCTATACACTTAGATAATAAAATTGGTTTATTTGGAAATTCCAATCCTAATACTACAATTCTTCTTGTGTACTAGGGTTGTTAATTTTAATAAATGTAGTTAGTATCCTTCCCTCCCTTCCTCTTTTCTTCCTTTCCTCCTCTCTTCTTTCCTTCCTTCTTTTCTTTCTTGACAGCATAGGCTAACCACAAACTGTCTGTTTAACCATAGTGGGCTTTGAATTCCTAATCTTCACCTCTCAGGTACTATGACAACAGGTGTGCCTCACTATGTCTGGTTGGCATTAAAGAAAAGTTCGAAGCCAGCTGTGTCTAGAGTCTAAAAATTTAAAAGGCAGTGCATTTTTATTATGAAGAATCAAATGAAAGCAAAATTTATGTGTAATTCTATGACCAAAAGATAATTAAATCTGTCAAAGTCATATTTCAAGAGAATAAATAGAAATAAATGTGCTTTAAATATTTCATATTGATTATTTAATATATGAGTATTTTGTTTTTGTGTTTATATATGTCATGGGTGTGCCTGGTGCCCACAGGAGTCATAAGAAGGCATCCAGTTCCCTGGATCTGGAGTACCAATGACGTGAGCTGCATGTGGATGCTGAGCCCCGGTCCTTTGTCAGGACAGCAAGTGTTCTTAACTGCTCAACTGTCTCCCCAGCTGCTTGTGCTTAGCTTATTTTAATTGTAAACCTAACTGAGTTTTAAAGTCAGAAAACCTACTATTTTTTTTTAACTTCTCATAATGTTCCTTTTCCTTTCTCAATTCAAAACAGGAGACTCTTCAGAATCAAAAGGAAGCATTAATAAAGCAACATAAAGAAGCAATGGGAGTTTTTAAAAATCAGGTGATTTTCATGATGGACTAACACTGTAATTGAGGATTTGCTACTTTTTCTCTTTGCACACACAACAAAAGTTAGAATGTTATGGAAAACAGGGAATACAATTTTTACTTATAACTCACTGTAATGTAGAGAAATTTGGAAAAAAATGTTTTCTTGGTGATGTAGATGTATCTGTCCTAAATAATTTTGATATGTGTTCATTCGCCCTCTTTCTTTTGTAAAAGTATGCTATTATCTTACCTTTCCCATACTGCCTCTTTACTGAAGTCAGTCTGTTGAACTATGTATGGTTGATGCATCAACTCCCTAGTAATTAAAAACATTAAGAGGAAGATATAAAGCCAGGCAGGGAGGCACACACCTATAATCCAAGCACTCTGGAGGCAGAAGCAAATCGATTTCTGTGAGTTGAAGGCCAGCCTGGGACAGCTGAATAGGCTACATAGAGAGACTTTGTCTCAAAACCACCACCACCACCACCACCACCACCACCACCACCACCACTAAAACCTCTCCCAAAACCAAACAACAACAATAACAAAAATATAAAACCCAAAAGAAGGAAGATGTGCGGGAGGGAAAGGAGAGGTGATCCTCATTTGCTCTCTGCTGAAGCCTCCATGGATAGCAGCAACCAGTAACTGAAAATAAAGAAAATAAAAATAAACTCTTAAATAAATGAAAGCTATCCAGGCATTGGTGGCACACGCCTTTAATCCCAGCACTCAGGAGGTAGAGCTCTGTGAGTTCGAGGCCAGCCTGGTCTATAGAGCTAGTTCCAGGACAGGCTCCAAAGCAATACAGAGAAACCCTTGTCTTGAAAAAACAAAACAAAAACAACAAAAAACGAAAGCTATACCTTCATTAATTTGATTTCCATCATCTTTGACTTTCCCAGATTCATCTCTGCTTCCTAGAAAATATTAGCTTAGGAAAACACGCCCAGATACAATAGCCTTTAGAGTTTTTCTTTATATCCCACTGTCTTCATTTTTGATTCCCTCTTTATTACTGTGCTGCATTCACAGCCCTGTGTTTATTTCTAAGTAAAGAACTATTGAATGTAAATGAAGAGTGTGGGAAAGAGAGATGTCTCAAAGGAAAAGTTTTGACTATTTTGTTAAAGTCCTTAATGCTGCTTAGAATATTTTATTTTCTCTTTGGCATATTTACTTTGATGTTGCTGTTTTAAAGTGGCATTTAAAAATAATAAAGGCCATTTTAATTTCATTATCAATAAGTATTTAAGCAACCGCAGGATATACGTACTGCTCATGTAAATACAAATGCTATGATTTCATAAAATTATGCTTTTAGAAAATGATATATGCTTCTGCTTAGAAGTAGATAGTAAAATATCCAGAAATTTAAGATTTCTAGAGGGTTAAACCAAATTTCAAAGGAATTATTGGTGTTTAAATGTGATTATCTCTCCTTTTCTTTCATATATTTATACTTTTTGAATGTGCGAACATGTTAAAATTGTTTAAATTTAATATAGAAGTACAGAATGTTTTGGTATTCTTACTGATCAGCAGAAATCACTAGTTTACTTACCTGTATTTTAATTTTAAAACTTACCAGCTGCAAATGAAGATGTATGCCTTGGAAGAAGAAAAGGTAGCTATTAATTTTTAAAATATAGTTAAATGAATTTATTATCAATGTTCACTATAATAGAAATGAGTGTCAGTAATAAAATAATGGAGAACACTGGTTGATTAAAGTCTTAACAAGCAGAAAGAACCTGAGGTCATCATGTTACTTGACCTTGGATTTTTTTGATTGAGAATATTCAGGCCTAGCAGATAGGATGACTTTACATGGTAAAATTGGAGCTAGAATTCAGGCTTTTTCAAATTAACATTCATTCCTTCTGCTGTCATCATCCCACACACTAGTGCCGTGGTTCTCAATCTGTGGGTCATGACCTCCTAGGAGATCCCATAGCAGAGATCCTGCATATCAGTTATTTATACTACCATTTATAACAGTAGCAAAATTACAGTTGTCAAGTAACACCAAAAATAACTTTATGGTTGTGGGTCACCACAGCATGAGGAGATGCATATTGCATTAGGAAGGTTGAGGACTACTGCTGCTCCAGAGCCTTTTTGATGTGAGCACCTGTTTTAAATGTAAAACTCTTGAGATGAGTTTTACATCCACAGTTTTGAAGGCATGGTTCAACTTCACACTAATTAAAAATACTAATAAAGAAAAATTGCTTCTGTGATAGATATATAGATTTAATTCATGAGATCATTTCATAAACCAGGATTTTACAACAACTACTTACATAGAATTTATATTATAATAAGTATTATAAGTAATATGGAGATAATTTGAAGTATGTAAGAGAATGTGTGCAGGTTATGTGCAAACACTATGCCATTTTATATAAATAGGTTCAGTATCCTTAGATTTTGGTATTTATAGAGGGACTCTTAGACTCTGTTCCTTATAAATTCTGAGAGATGATTTTATATTCAATGTAAGAATGTAATAATTATATAGTGTCTATAAGTTCTCTTAGAAGTGTTCTTATAAATTGAGTTGTCACAGTTAAAATATTTTATTTTATGGTAATTATATAAAGGTTATTGCAGTATTTTGAAGTTTAAAGGCTGTTAGAAGTTATGTGTGTTTAAAGTCTGTGAAGTATTAGGTTTAAAATGTAGGTTTTGGTTCTTGAGTTTTATTTTCTCCCTTTTTATTTACACTAAATAAAATATTGAAATTTTTTATTTAAAGGGAAAATACAAGCTTGCTACAGAAATCAAAGAAAAAGAAATTGAAGGATTGAAGGAAACACTAAAAACATTGCAGGTAAAGTAGCTTACTGTTTAAAAATAAAATTTCTATTAGTATTATGTCAAAACACCATTCAACATGACTAGCAAAGCTAATAATATGTATATTACATTATAATTTTATATAATACTTTCTTTTGCTTGGGTATCATAATTTAAATTTTGTTTGATAAATACTATAACATATTAAATAGTATATATATGTATTAAATAGAATACACATATACATATGGTGTATGTTACTATAATATAGGTGTCTTAGTTGATGTTTTAATGCTGTGAAGAGGCACCATGATGAAGGCAGCTCTTATAAATTAAATCATTTAATTGGAGGTTTGTTTACAGTTTTAGAGGTTAGCCCATTATCATCATGGTGGAGAGCATGGCAGCATGGCAGCACACAAGCAGATATGGTGTTAGAGAGGTAGCTGAGAGTTTGCATCCTGACCAAAAGGCAGAGAGACTTAGACTGGGTCTGGCTTGGGCTTTTGAAACCTCAAAGCCCCACTCCCAGTGACACAAGTTCTCCAACAAAGCCACACCTACTCTAGCAAGGCCACACCTCCTAGTGCTTCTCAAATAGTGCCATTCCCTGGTGACTAAGCATGTGTGCCTATGGGAGCCATTCTTATTCAAACCATCACAATAGGTAAATAGCTGTAATTTTTAACTTTTCATGTATGAGGAAAACAAGTAAGATTTATATGTTATAATTTATATGTAGTCCTTAAAAATTTATATTCTAGTACTTGGGAGACAGAGAAAGGCTGAGTTTGAGGCCAGTCTAGTCTACAGAGTGAGTTTTAAGACAGCTGTGACTACATAATGGAGAGACCCTGTCTCAAAAAGCAAAAACAAACAATATTCTAGCATTAACTGAATATTTGTAAGTGTTACAGCTCTGAAGAAAAAGGTGTCCTGGCTGTCAGAAGCCAGGGCATACCTACAGCTCTGAAGGGAAAGGAAGCCAGGCTATACCTATAGCTGTGTCCCAGTGCAGAGGATGGTGGTGATGGTGGTGGCTATAGTGGTGGCGGTGGTAGTGGTGTTGGTGGTGGTGAAAGTCTTCACCCAGAACTCATTCAAGAGATTTATGGGAGGGAGGAATCCAGGAGAGTGGCTCTCTGCCAGGGTGGAAAAAGGCAGCTCCCACTGAACAGGCATTAAGACTTGTATAGGGCTCTTTAGGAGCTGAGGTTTTTCCAGGGTGAAGATTTTCAGGGTGAGAATTAGTTGGATTTCAATCCCAGAGATTGGGCAAGCTCAAAGAGTGACTGGATTTCATGCTCAGGGATTGGTTGGGTTTAGTGCAGAGGGAGAAAACCTCAGGTTAGGGGCAGAGTGTGTTTCCTTGGCTCTGGTTTTAGGGCTAAAATGTGTTTCTTCAACTGGCTGTGGTTTCAGGGTCAGGGTGTGTTTCTGTGGTTGGCCCTTTTACCCTACACATGTGAAGTCCTGATTTTCCACATATTTAAAGACTAAGAAATTATAGCCTTTGCCATTAAATTGTTCAGATTCATACTTATAATTTATTCAGTACATGCTCATAGAAAGTCTGCAAGTCTGCTGTGTGTCAAACACTTTCCTTAGTGGGACAGATACAGCAGAGTGCATAAAAGATTTCTGCCTTGAGCCTACAAAAAATAAAATGAAGTCAAAACTGAAAGAAACTGAAAGATTAATGCAGAAGATGTTTTCACGATTTAAAGTATTACCATGTAGGTAGCATTACAAAGAGCAAACCAGAAGATCAAATATAAAATTGCATGATGATTTCCTTAGGTTTAGTGTTACTGTGATAGAAGGAGCACATACCTGTATCTGTGTAATTTTTTTTTACAGCAAGCTTATGTAAATCTAACACAGAAGAAACAGTGACTGTCTCAAAAAAACATACAAAATTCTAGCATTAACTGAATATTTGGGGGTTTTTGCAAATATAAGGCTTTTACCCTTAAGTTATTTTCAGTCTTATAGAAAATACAGAAGATAGTCATAATTTGGGATATCCAATAAGACACCTGACTTAGGATATTAAAACAGCCAATGTTAAGTAACAGTAGCACACACCTATAATTTTGGCTCTTAGAAGGCCAAAGCAGAAGGGTTATGAGTTTGAGGTAATCTTGGGGTACATAATATAACTTGTATCAAAAAAAGAAAAATAAAACTTCATTGTTCTGAAAAAAGTAAGGGCAGAATACTTTCATATATGACCCTTGATTGGATCCTGTACCAAGGAAAGATATGACCATACAAATAATTAAGATTTTATTTGGGGAGATTTGGGTAGGACTATTTGCTAGACTATAAGAATTATTGTTAGTATTCCTATGGGTGTAATTGGTATTGGAGTTGTATAGGACAGAGTCTTTGTTCTTAGAAAATGCCTAAAGTATTAGGGGTGAAGTATTATGATTGAAAAATATAAAACATTACTCAGAGAAACTAAAGGGTGAGATATGACATGATTATTGATTATAAGTCAATATTTTTAAGACTTAGTTTTTGTTTTTCGGTGAACTACTTTTTTCTTGCCTGTATTTTTTTTTTATCATCACTGGTATTTTTAACTAAAATTTCCTCTAGTTCATTCTTCATTTTAATTAGTAAATTTTGTTCTTTCATGATTTCATACATGTGCTTATATATCCTGGTCCTGTTCTCTCCTACTTTCGCTTAGTTTCTTCATACCCCAATCAACACCCTCCAATAAATCTTTTTTTCTATTTGCTTGTTTTGTTTTTATTTAGTGTCCCACAGAATTTAATCAGAGCTGGTTATGTCAATCTGAGTTTTGAACTGATCATCAGAGCCTGGTAGGCTCGCTAGTGGTTACCTACCTGGATATAGTTCCCTTCCTCTCCTAAAATCTGTCAGTTGTCAGCAGATTAGCAGTATATGACAGGACTCTGTGAGTTCATCCTCTGCCCCATAGCTATTGCAGGGAGAGCTTGACTCTGTGATCTAGTGCTAGTATGCACAGCTGCTGAGTTTATTATTGCTTTACAGTGTTCTGCTTACAAGATGGGATTTCACATGAGCCTGCATGCTAAAGATCTGATCTCTATCTCCAAAAATCTAGGAAGAATTGAGAAGCCCTCACAGATGAGGTTTCTTAACTAACTATTCACTCCCTAGGGAATATCTTATAGTGCCTAGAGCAGTGATTCTCAACTTTCCTAATGCTGGGACCCTTTAACACAGTTCATGTTGTGGTGACCCCAACTATGAAATTATTTTTGTTACTTCATAAATGTAATTTATAAATAATGAATCCTATTGTAAATATTTTTGTTATGAATCCTAATGTAAGTACTTTTGGAGATAATGTAGTTGGGTCCTAATGGCTCCCTTAGGGCAGGGGTGAGAAGATGTGGTGTCAATGGCACAGACACAGGGAGTCAGGTAAAAGGCAAACAGCCAACTTATTTATTCAGCAATGGGAAGAGCCTTATACAGCTTCCTCCCAGTATCCAGGCTGTGTTCAGTCTCTTGGTTGCCCCTCATTGGCTAGGCATGATCAGAACCTCTGACAGCACCTGTTGCTAGGGCCTCCGGCAGACTCCTGTTTGGTTCATCCCTTGGTCTCTTAGGCTTTATCTTCCTACAGAGATAAAGGATTACCAAAGGGGTTGAGACCCACAGGTTGAGAACCATTGGCCTAGAGACTTCTGTGGACTGTAGATGCTGTTACCTTCTAGCAGGCAGAGGTCAGGTGTGCTACCTCACACCAAGCAAAGCACAAGGCAGCCATTGAGAACAGAGAACAGAGAACTGTCCAGGCTAGCACATCAGCAGTGCTGATTTGAAAACTCTCCCTTAGAGAACCATCAGTAAAAGAGATTTCAATGTCATTTCTACCAGGGGTAAAATCAGAAAGCTTATGGAAGAAGAGCCTCGAGCCACGTCTCCCCACTCCAGCTCCTCCCCAGTGGAGTTGAGAGATGCTTTTCCCCAGGTTAAAGGCCCTTGGTGAGAGAATTAGGGAGGTCACAAGAGGAGAAGGCTGTAGTTGGATTCAGTCCACAAAGGGAACTGTGCAGACACTAGTTCAACTGGGAGAGGAGACTCCATGTGGAGCAATAAGACAGAGGACATGTCAGCTCAGCGCAGATCAAAGGCAGCATAAACTTTAATTTCACAAAGATCATCTTTGGAATATCAGCTTGTGGTGTGCGTACAGATACATATTTTGCTCCTCCCACCCATGTCATTTCTCACCACTTACATAATGGGGTTCATTGTGACTCCATTTTATATATGTATGACACTAAGTTTTCTTCTCCTCCTCGTTCTTCTCTTCTCTTCCCCCACCCCATTTCTTCCCCTTACTTGCAAAGTTGAATCTGGGGTCAGGAGTTCTAATTGTAACCTCAGATTGGAATTCCAGATGGTGCGCTCTGGAATGGAAGCACCACTCCTCTTCCTCCTTTGCTTCCTGGTTACTTGGTTTTCTTCCTCTCTTGTCCTTTCATAATGTAATACTTTACCAGGTGCTGGGTACCAAGAATAACTGGGTAGCACCTTTCATTGTAGAGCTAATAGTCAAGGGCTTCTAACCACTGAATTCCAAAACAAATAGAACTTGAAAACCATATACCCAGAAAGAGAAAGAAAAAAGAAATTATTTTTGCTGTGATAGATTATTTGCATGTGTTCCCTTTATGTGTAAGCATGGTGCCTAGTTGATTTTAAAGGGAGGATTTACTTAACAAATGAGACTTTCATTAACAAAACAGTGTGTCTAAAGGGCTAGATAACTTTGCTGATGTCTATATATCATATATAAACTTACTATATAATGTGGCAAGACACGCTCTTCTTGAACTTCTGGTTTCCTTTAAGTAAAATGAGGAAGTTGATTCATATTAGTAATTCCCATACAAGATCACTTCTATAGAGTAATAAAGTATGTCCATTATCTACTCTGTGTAATTGGAGTGAACAAGAAGAGGAGTTGGCTTCATTGACTCTCCAGAAGCATGATGAGGAAGATGTGATAAAACTGGATAGGGACTAAAAAGATAGATGACCTCTATAGTGCTTTCTCACTCTCTCTCTCTCATTATCTTCTCAATAACTTTAAAGATAGAGTATAAGACACTAGTGACTTTTGCAGATTTGAAGGCATATTTAATAATTTCTTTTTCTACTATTGAAGTTTAATGGCCTTAGGCCTTACCTGAAAGAGAACTGAATTCATCAGGAGGACAGAAGACATGTAACACAAAAGGTCCTGGTAGAAGTAAAAGTGGAAAACAACCTCATCAACAAATGATGCCAGAACAACTGGGCATTCCTGTGAAAAATGGTTCTGGACACAGATACACAGTAATCACAAAAATAACTTAAAATGGATCATAGACTGAAGTGTAAAATACAAAACTGTTGCAATTCTAGAAAATAATGTAGGAGAAAATCTAGGTGGGTTTGGTAATGACTTTCTAGGTACCAGACCAAAGGAATGATCCATGCAGTTATCGGTAAGCTGGTCTTCACAGAAATGAAAAGCTACAGATAAGAAGAAAGTATTTATAGGAGGCACTCCTGATACAGACTCCTATCCATTATATGAAGTTTTCTCTTATAATTCAGTAAGAGTAAAACAAACATCTCAAATAAAAATATTCTATAGTTCTTAACAAAAACCTTACCAAAGATACACAGATAGATGGCACATGCACATAAAAAAAGATGTTCTATATCATATGCCATGAAGGAATTGCAAAGCAAAGTGTCAAAATAGCACTATACTTCAATTGGAATAACTGAAATCTGGAACACAGAAGTGCTGGCAGGGATGGATAGCACCAGGAACATTCATTGACATGGAGACAATTTGGCTGTTTCTCACAAAATTATTCATTTGTTAAAATGCAGAGGAAAAAAAGTAAAAAATGGGCATGGAGTATGTTAATAGTAGAAACACTTTGTGTGGTGCTCTAGTGCTGGGTACATATTATGCATTTGTCCAGATCCATAGACTGTTCAAGAGTGAACCCTGCTGTAAACTGTGGACTTTGAGTGATAATGTGTCATTGTAGGTTCAGTAACTGTAACAGGTACATAATTTGTGTATGGGAGTGGAGGAGAAGAGGAGGAGGGAGGGTGAGAAAGGATGTTAATAGTTGGGGAGGTTGCTCATGTGTGAAAGCAAGGAATCTATGAGATATTTGTACTTTACTCACAGTTTAACTGATGTTATATTTTTAAAATCTTGAAAAAGAGACCTATCGCTCTCTGAGTGGAATCAAAATAATTCTTATTACCAAAATATTTACCATCCCCCGATTTCATATAATTCAAAGTATTTATTTTTGTGAAGTGAAATTAATATTTTTGATCTTTTAAAGATTTAAACTGTGATGACTTCAGGTCTAACCTTCCCCAATAATCTTTATGTTTTCTCCTTTCCATTTTCATAGAAGATACATTTTGAATCTTCTCAGTGTGCTTACATGTCTTTGTACTTTCTGTGTGCTTGCTGTGTTTTATGCCATTTTTTTACACTTATCTTCTAGTTCACTAATTTTTCAACTATGTTTTATTTGTCATGTAACCTATCCATTAAGTTTTTTATTTTATAACTGCATTTCTGTTTTATAGAAGTTCAATTTGGTATACTTTCAACTCTGCCTTTTTATAGTGTCTTATACTTTCTCATGCTTTTTACATTGTCTTTTATGTCTTTAATCATATAAAATAATTTTATATCTTTGAGATTTTTATCTCTTATCTCTAATTATTGGGGGTCAAGTCTTCCTGTTTGCAGTGTCTGGCTGCTGAGTTTTCCCCTTGGAGGTCTTTGTGTTTGATGTGTTTCATAAATTTTAACTTGCAGGCCCCTCTTCACAGGAAGTACATTTTCTGGTGAAATTATATCATGTAACTTTTCCTGCAGAACTTGTTTATGATACTTCCTTTTGCCCCCAAATCTCAAAATGTTAGTAATCATCCTTTGTTGTATACACATTCAGGGAGTGTACTTGGACCTTCACATGCTTTACACTACAAGTTTAGAGTTTCAGTTTTTCATGGGATAACTTTTATTTTTGAAACTTTTGATATTTTTGATAACTTTTATTTTGAAAAAAAAACAGGTTTTTTTTTGTATTGATGTACTGAATGACTTTGAAATTAGGAACTTGTCATTGGTTTATATTTACTGCACTTGCAGCTGGGCTACATAAGGATTTTTTTCATATAAATATATGATGTACTAACCTATCTCCTCCATGCCACCCTCCTTTTATTCATTCTTCTTCCCCTAGTTTCACATCTACTTTCATGTCATATACATACATACATATATATATGATTTTATATATCTGTGCAAAACATATGAACCACAAATGAAAGGAAACCTATGCTATTTGTCTTTCTGAGACTGATTTAGTTTACCTAATATGATCATCTGTAGTTGTGTCCATTTTCCTGCATACCACATAATTTAATTTTTCTTTATAGCTAAAAATTACATTTTTAATATATACCATTTTCTTTCCTAGTCCTCTGTTGGTGTATATCTGGTTTCATTTAATAACTTAGCTAATATTGAATTGCTGCAGTAAATATTGATACACAAGTATCCCTGTCACATAATAATGTGAATTTTCAGGGTAAATACCCAGGAACTCTATAGTTGGGTCATATGGGAGATACATACTTCCATAGTATCTGAACTATGAACTGGTATTCATACCAGTAGTATGTGAACATTCTCATTTGTGTACATCTTGGGAACTGGGTTGGAACTTGCCAAGTAGACCAGGTAGGTGGTGGTCTTGAATTTACAGAGAGCTGTTTTCCCCTGTCTTCTGAGTGCTTAGGTTAATGGTGTGCTCCACCATGCCTGTAATTCTTTTCTAAATGACTGTCATTCTGACTGGGTGGAATGGTATACATTTATCTTTGTTCTCTGATAACCAGCAGAGTAAACATTTGTACTTCGTCTCTTGAGAACTATTTGTTCATTTTATTAGTGTATTTACTGAGTGGGTTATTGGAGTTTTTGCTGGTTTTTTTTTTAGTTCTTTGTATAATCCAGATATTAATCATTTTAAAGATATATACCTAGCAAAGATTTTCCTCTCATGCTGTAGGTTATATCTTAACTCAGTTAATTGTTTCCTTTTCTGTATAGAAGCTTTTTTGTTTTATGAGGTCCTATCTATCAGTTAGTAGAGACACATACTGGTTTTATGCTTTAATAGGTACTGTATTTAGGCAGTTGCATCCTGATATTCTTTTAGCCTGGGCTAAGGATTTAAAAGTGCTAATTATGTAGGTGAAAGTGGACTGCTTTATAGATACATGGGCAATTTTCAGTCTTTCATGTGCCTTGTTTTATTTATATAGCATTTATTTTATTTATACTTAGTATGAGTTTCAACTCTATTCAGAAACAGATACATGTACTTTTGATTAAAATATGTATTATCTTTTTTATTATTTATTATTTTTTATTTTACATATCGATCCCAGTTCCCTTTCCCTACCTCTTTTCCTCCCTCTCTCCCCCCTCTTCCCTCCCTCCTTCTTTCTCTCTCTCCCTCTCACATGAACCCCGACCCCCCCCCCCCCACATGTAGGTGATGCCATCCAGGAAGGGTCATCTAAGTCTGTCAAGTCATTTGAAATAGGGACTAGGCCTTCTCTCCTGTCTCTAGGTTAAGGGAGTACCCTCCATGGGGGATGTGCCCCAAGGTCCTTTTGTGCACCAGGAATACATCCTGGTTCCACTGTCTGAGGTCTCTTAGACTGCTCAGGCCTTCTAGCTGAGACCCATGTTTAAGGGGTTTGAGTCAGTCCCATGGTGGATTCCCAGCTACTAGTCTGGGGGCACGTTAACTCCTCCTTGTTCAGGTCAGCTGTCTCTATGTGTTTCTGCAACCTGGTCTTGTCCTCTCTCTCTGCCTCTGGTTTCTAGTTAGACTCAGTGTTTAATTGTGGGTGTTTGCTTCTGTTTCCAACAGGTACTAGATGAGGGTTCCATGATGATGGATAAGTTAGTTGTTGATCTCATTATCAGGGAAGGGCATTTATGGTAGCCTTTCCACGGTTGCTCAAATTGTTAATTGGAGTCAGTCTTGTAGGTCTCTAGACATTTCTTTAGGTTCAGTTTCCTCTTCAAATAATAATGGCTCCCTCTTTTATGTTCTCTCTCTCTCTCTCTCTCTCTCTCTCTCTCTCTCTCTCTCTCACACACACACACACACACACGTTCTATTCCTCCCCGACTTGATCTTCCTAGTCCCACGTGCTTTCCTCTCCTCCCCTTCTCTTTCGCCTAGTTCCTTCTCCCCTCACTGCCTCCCCACATCCCATGTGCTCTGAAGAACTTGTCCCTTCCCTCTTCTGTGAGGGACCTTACATGAATCTCTTAGAATCCACCTTGTATCCTACTTCCTCTGGCAGTGTGAATTATAGGCTGGTAATCCTTTGCTCTAGGTCTAAAATCCATATATGAGTGAGTACATACCATGTTCCTCTTTTTTGTGACTGGGTTACCTCATTCAGGATGGTTTCTTCAAGTTCCATCCACTTGCCTGCGAATTTCAAGATTCCATTGGTTTTTTTTTTTGTTTGTTTGTTTTTGTTTTTTTTTTTCACAGAGTAGTATTCCATTGTGTAGATGTGCCACATCTTCTTTATCCATTCTTCAGTTGAGGGGCATCTAGGTTGCTTCCAGGTTCTTGCTATTACACATAATGCTTCTATGAACATAGTTGAGCACATGTCTTTGTTGCATGGATGTGGGTCATTTGGGTATATGCCTAAGAGGGGATTGCTGAGTCCTGTGGTAAACTAATTCCCATTTTCCTGAGGAACCACCATACTGATCTCCAAACTGGCTGTCCAAGTTTGCACTCCCACCAGCAGTGGAGGAGTGTTCCCCTTTCTCCACATCCTCTCCAGCATAAATTGTCATTGGTGTTTCTAATTTTAGCTATTCTGGCAGAAGTAAGATGTTATCTCAAAGTTGTTTTGATTTGCATTTCCCTGAAGCTAAGGTTGTTGAGCACTTATTCTTAAGTGTCTTTCAGCCTTTTTGATTTCCTCTATTGAGAAATCTTTCTTCAGTTCTGTACCCAATTTTTTAATAGGGTTATTTGGTGTTTTGTTGACTAGCTTCTTGAGTTCTTTGTATATTTTGGAGATCAGCCCTTTGTTAGATGTAGGATTGGTGAAAATCTTTTCCCAGTCTGTGGGCTGCCATTTGGTCTTGTCAACTGTGTCTTTTGCCTTACAGAAGCTTCTGAGTTTGAGGAGGTCCCATTTATTAATTGTCAATCTCAGTGTCTGTGCTAATGGAGTTATGTTCAGGAAGTGGTCTCTTATACCAATTTGTTCAAGGGTAGCTCCTATTTTCTCTTCTAAGAGGTTCAGTGTGGCTGGATTTATGTTCAGGTCCTTGATCCATTTGGACTTGAATTTTGTGGAGATAGACATGGGTCTTCTACACACCATGATCCAACTGTGCCAGCACCATTTGTTGAAGATGCTTTCCTCCCCTCATTATATACTTTTAGGTAGCTGTTTTGTCAAAAGTCAGGTGTTCCTAGGTGTGTGGGTTAATATCAGGATTTTTGATTTGATTCCATTGGTCTACTTGTATGTTTTTGTGCCAATACCAGGCTGTTCTCAGGACTATAGCTCTGTAGTAGAGCTTAAAGTCAGGGATGGTGATGCCTCCTGAAGTTCTTTTATTGTACAGGATTGTTTTGCCTATCTTGGGTCTTCTGTTTTTCCATATAAAGTTGATTATTATCCTTTCAAGGTCAGTGAAGAATTGTGCTGGGATTTTAATGGGGATTGCATTAAATCTGTAGATTGCTTTTGGCAAGATTGCCACTTTTATTATGTTTATCCTACCTATCCAAGAACATGGGAGATCTTTCCATTTTCTGGTATCTTCTTTAATTTCTTTCTTTAAAGACATAAAGTTCTTGCTATATAGGTCTTTCACTTGTTTGGTAGGTGGTAACCCCAAAATACTTTATGTTGTTTGTGGCTCTTGTAAAGGGCGATGTTTCTCTGATTTCTTTCTGAGCCCCTTTGCTGTCTGAATAAAGTAGGGCTACTGATTTTTTTGAGTTTATCTTGTATCCTGATAGTTTGCTGAAGGTGTTTATCAGCTGTAGGAGTTCCCTGGTAGAGTTTTTTGGGTCCACACTCTGAATGGATGCAAAATTCTGTGTACCTGAGCTCCTTGTGTGGACAGAGAGCTGGATTTTACCCTACTGTGCTCCCTTTTAGCAACCCAAGGATGGTGGGGAGGAGGGTTGCTTTCTTTGGCTAGCAATCTAGTGTTAACATAACTTCTATTAGTTCTTTTGTTTCTTTGTTAAGTTTCTGACTGGTAGTCCTGTCTAGTGGTGTGAGTGGCATGTTGAAGTCTTCCACTTTAAGTGTGTGAGGTTTGAGTTTAGTAGCATTTCTTTTACGAATGTGGGAACCTTTGTATTTGGTGCGAAGATGTTCAGAATTGAGACTTTGTGTTGATGGGTTTCTCCTGCAATGAATATGAAATGACCGTCTTCATCTGTTTTGATTAATTTTGGTTTGAAGTCTAACTTGTTAGATATTAGGATAGCCACACCTGCTTGCTTCTTGGGTCCATTTTATTGGAAGATCTTTTCTTAGCCCTTTACCCTGAGGTAATGTCAATCTTTGAAGCTTAGATGTGTTTCTTGTATGCAGCAGAAGGATGGATTCTGTCTTCATATCCATTCTGTTAGCCTGTGTCTTTTTATAGGTAAGACCATTAATGTTGAGGGAGAGTAAGGACCATTGATTGTTAATGCTTATTTGTTTTAGATTTGTTGTTGGCAGTGGATATATTTGTCCTGCTTTACCCTTGGGTTCTGGTGAAGTGGGATTATCTGTTGCCTATGTCTTTATGAGTGTAGTTAACTTCCTTGGGTTGGAGTTTTCCTTCCAGAACTTTCTGTAGGGCTGGATTTGTAGATACATATTGTGAAAATCTGGCTTTGTCATTAAATATCTTGTTTTCTCCATCTATAGTGATTGAGAGTTTTGCTGGGTATAGTAGCCTGGGCTGGCATCTGTGGACTCTTAGTACTTGTAGAACATCTATCCAGGATGTTCTGACCTTGACAGTTTTTCTATGGAGAAGTCAGGTGTAATTTTGATAGGTCTGCTTTTATATGTTACCTGTCCTTTTTTCCTTCGCTGCTCTTAATATTCTTTATTTATTCTGTATGTTAGGTGTTTTGATTATTATGTATCGAGGGGTCTTTTTTCTTTGGTCCAGTATATTTGGTGTTTGGTATGCTTCTTGTACTTTCATGGCCATGTCCTTCTTCAGATTTGGAAAGTTTTCCTTGATGATTTTGTTGAATATGTTTTCAGCACCTTTGAGCTGGGCTTCCTCACCTTCCTCTATGCCTATTATTCTTAGGTTTGGCCTTTTCATGGTGTCCCACATTTCCTGGATGTTTTGTGTTAAGGATTAGTTGGATTTATGATTTTCTTTGGTCGATGAATCCATTTCCTCTAATATATCTTCTGCGCCTGAGATTCTCTCTTCTGTCTCTTGAATTCTGTTGGTTATGCTTGTGTCTGTAGTTCCCGATCATTTGCCCAGTTTTTCTATTTCCAGCATTCCTTCAATTTGTGTTTTCTTCATTGTCTCTATTTCAGTTTTCAAGTCTTGAACCGTTTCCTTCACCTGTTTAATTGTATTTTCTTGGCTTCCTGTACTTTCTTTAAGAAATTTGTTCATTTCTTCTAATTGTTTGTTTGTTTTTTCTTCCATTTCTTTAAGGGATTTTCTCACATCATCTTTGAGGGCCTCTATCATTTTTATGATGATAATTTTTAAGTAGTTCTCTTCTGCTTCATCTGCTTTGTGTTGTTCAGGTCTAGTTGGTGTAGATTCCCTAGATTCTGGTAGTGTTATGCTTGTCTTTCTATCGTTAGGTGTTTTCTTGTATTGCCCTCTTCCCATTGCTTCTTCCAGTAGGTTTAGGTGGGGTCTCTCTATATGGTACTCCCCAGGTGGGCTTAGGTGGGTCAGAGGTTCTATGTCTGTAGCTCTGGGTGGTCCAAGCTCTCTAGGAGGTCTCTCCTCAGGCAGGGGCCGGCGATGGGGGTCAAAGATCAGGCTCCAGCAGAAGACTGGCGGTGGGGGAATCAAAGATCCGGAAGGCTGGGACTCAGGATGTGCAGCATGCCAATAGGCAAATCTAGCCTGGGCCTGGCACTCTCCAGCTGAGGCCTCTTTGGAGGAGGCCCCTCGATGGAGGTCAAGGATCCAGCCTGCAGAAACTCAGAGTGGCCCTGTGGGGATAGGTGGATCTCTGGGAGGGGTCTGGAATTCCAATAGAGGACCAGTGGTGGGGGTCAGAGACCAGGCAGGTAGAAATTAAAGGTGGTCCTGCGTGTAGTGTGCTCAGAGCAGCTCCAGGAAGTTCCCAGAAGGTGTCAGGATCATTGGCTCCACCCTCTGTCCCAGTGCTCAACCAGAGAGGTGGGACAGTGGGTAGGGTAGGGCACACGGTAGGGGGAGGGCAGGCTCTAGGTGGGTGTGGATGGGTGTGTATCAGAGCTCCAAGAGTGCTCTCGATGGGGACAGGACACAGGGGCAACAAGATCTGGGGCCAATCCAGAGAGTTCCCTGGGAAGGGTGTCTGTATTATTCTTTAATGGCTTTAAAACTTTTAATTTTTTTTTGTTCCTTGATAGTTTAGTAATATATATAATGAGTTTTAGACATTATGCATTTTTGTGTAATTTATACAGTTCTCAAGCATTATCTTTGCAGATGACAGTATCATGTCATAATGTCATATAAAGTAAATGCATATTTCTACTATATGTATAAATGGCTGGCTGATTACAATAATGTATATGTTATTATATGTTCCCAGCATTATCTCTGTTCACTCCTTGAGCTAACTTAAATCAGAGTAATCCTTTACAAAAGCAATCAGCCTATTTGCTTGAAGCTTCCTCTTGAATTTGCAAAACTCTAACCCCTGCCACAAATTACAAGGCTAACAATGAGTTGCATTCTGCCATCTCAAAGGCATCTTTGTCTATTTTTCCTGTTTGTTTCCTTCTTTCCACATGAACATTCTAGTCCTTTGAAACAAAGATAAAAGGAAAGGTTATTGATCATGTTAAAGTCTTTGAACTTGTTGAAATATTCTTCTTTCTCAAGACTTTATTCAAATGTTGCTGTCTCAGCAGCTGACCTGAACAAGGAGGAGCTAATGGGCCCCCAGACTGATAGCTGGGAATCCAGCATTGGACCAACTCAGACCCCCTGAACATGGGTCTCAGCTAGAAGGCCTGGGCAGTCTAAGGGACCTCTGACAGTGGAACCAAGATGTATCCCTGGTGCATAAAAGACCTTGGGAGCATGTTCCTCATGGAGGGATACTCCTTAACCTAGAGGCAGGAGGAAAGGCCTAGTCCCTACTCCAAATGACTTTATAGATGTAGATGACTCCTCCAGGAAGGCATCACCCTACATGTGGAGTAGGGAGTTATAGGATGGAGGGGGAGGCGTATGGGATGGTGGAAGAGAGGGAGGGAGAGGGAACTGGGATCGATATGTAAAATAAGAAAATAAATAAATAAAAAATGATAGAAAAGGTATTTGTTGTTGCTTCTAAGAAAAATGTATGTACATTATTATTCTGCATTTACATATGTTTTGGTGGTGCCAAGTCTCCAAATTTGTTCACAAAATGAAGTACAATATTACATTGCCAAAAAATGATTTTGATCATAAAATCTATATCCTAAATAAAGAAACAACTTTAAAAAAAAAGTTGCTGTCTCAGGAAGGTCTTTACTGACCAGGAAAAAAATTGTTTTGGCTGATTATTTTTCTTTAGCTCTTTTCAATATAGAATATGCCATGTATTTTAATTTACTTACATTGCTTATGGTTTATTTTCCTCAGAATAAAAGTGGGCAGGCTTTTCCTGGGCCCATTGTTGTTACCCCCAGTAACTCCACTAATGCGCTTTCCTTTCAATATTTACTGAAGAAGTGACTTACACATAACCCATTCTGTTGAGGTTATGGCATTTGTGAATGTGAAGCAGTTATTTTATTTTTCTTAAAGTTTAACAAATGTAAGTATATTGAAGAAAATGAGAATTCATACATGGCTGGTTAGAGTTTAGCTTGGTCAGCTATTCTGGAGGACTAAGTGACAATTTTTAAAGACAAAAATGTATCCAGTATGAGCTGGCCTGCCAGAAAACTATGAAAAAGCAAAGCAACACTCCATTATGGGAAGGCACAGAGAAGAAGGGCTTGTGCTGCTGTCTGAAAACAGAGAAATAGAATGCCCATCATCTACTAGCCCCAGGGATTTGGAGATCTTTCAGCAGAAGCAGAAAAAGGCAAATAGGGAAGACATGAAACCCCAGTAGTTCTGTGCCCTCCGCCTGTGTGCCTGGCACCAGGCCTACCATTCACCTGTTTCTTCCTGCAGTGCACACAGGTCCCAGCACTGATGGCATTCCCATTGCCCTGAGTCTGCAGTGAGTCCCTATCCGGAAGCTTCTCTCCCTCTGGGCCATTCTTGGGGGTGAGGAGCTGACTCATCCCCAGTCCAAAGTATTAGTAACTTTGTAATTTTTTTAAAAAGAACAAACTTTAGAAATTCTGGTTTTTGAAATTTACTCTTCTAAAACGATTAACTACAAAATTCAAATATAAGCACATTCCAGAATAATTCCCAATGTTAAAAAGCTGAAAAGTAGTAAACCTATAAACATGAGAGGGATTAGGTAAACTCTGGTGAAGTTAAACATTGGACTACTATGTTGTATATAACCATTACAAGTTATAGGAGCCCTATAGACTGGGACATCTATTGCTGTCATATTCCACTAGCTGTCCTTTAAAATGCAAGTTCATTGAGGCCCAGAAGTCCTAAAGTAGTCAGTACCCATTGAAGGTCACAAGACTCTTTTACTTAAAATAATTTTATTCCTATGTTTATTTAATATTTCTTTCAGTGAACAGCTAATGTGAAGAATCAAACTCTACTAAATGCAGGTTTTTAGTAGTTATGTTTTTTTAATAATAATCTTTCTTTAATATGGTATAGTTCTTACCACTTACTGTCTGTCTAGTACCACTGGACCAGAAAATACACTCTTATGGCCAGGGATCTGTTTTATTCATGCAGTATCCCAGGAACATATGTAGTGATAGTAGTATACTGTGAAAAAGTCAATGAATGTATTTTTTGAGACAGGATCTCAGCTATGTAACCCAAGCTGACTTTAGCTCCTTCCAAGTTCTGGGATTATAAGCACAAGACGCTGAACTGGCTTGATTGTACTTGTGTTATAAGGAAGTGAGTTACTATAAAATTTTTGAAAAAAATTCACTGAAAGTTGTAATAGAAGGTGCATGCCACATTTGGTAGTATGGAATTTACAGTAAAGAATTTTAATAGATTTTTCTGCATTTTTTCAAGGTTTCTCAGTATTCTTTACAGAAGAAAGTTAGTGAAATGGTAAGAAAGTTATAATATATATATATATTTTTTTTTTCTTTATTACAAGATACATAGTAATACTGTAATATAAATGTGATGCTTTTAGTGAAAAAAATGCTAGGAAGTTGATATTGCCATAATTTTAAAGTCATTATAGCTTAGATAAATTTTGCAAATGTATTTGCAGATTTCTTAGTGTGTAATATCACAAATAAATAAAATATATGGCAATGTGCATCCTTTATTGTTCTACATTTAGGTATGGTACTTGTTATTGTTCAAGTAAATATTTATTGTTTTTTATTTCTACGCACATAAGAATTAGTATTTATTTTACAGAATAACATTTCATGGAATACTTGTTTTTTAATATTCTCTCTTGTAGCTATATTTGATTCAGGAAGATGTTTTTTGGTGGTTTTAATTAAACAGAATTTTCACTGTATCTACTTAAATCTTCAGAAGGCTTCTTGGATGGGCTTATGCTATTCCAATCTTCATTCTTTGGAATAGACTGTAAAACAAGTAAAATTAATTTTTGAGTATACTTTGACTACTACATAGATAAGAAATGAAGATCGCTGGTGTAACATTGAATACATATTAAATATTTTGCTTCTTGAAATTGTTTGCGATATTAATAATAAAAGAGCTCAAAGGAAGATTGTTAGGCTTGATTGAATAAAAGATGTGAAAATTCTGTTGCTATTCAACTGGAGAGAATAAAGATAATATCGTCAGACTATTTTAAACTGTGATTTTAATTAAGAAGCTGAAAAACTAGATTCCAGTTGAGCTGTAAGTACTGTGACATTTGTGCTGAAAGTCATCTTCAACGCTACAGTGGTTTTACACAAAATATAGAGAAATTGAATAATGTGCCCTTTGGCCTGGGAGATAAGGCTACAAGTGAAGGATCAAAGGCCACATAAAATGTATTTTATTTTATTCCAGTTTAAAATTTCATTGAACAGATACTCATAATTTAAAAAAACACAGAAATATGCAAGTTTTTTGTTAATGTGTGAATGATAAGTCATATTTTTTTCCTGACAGTTGAAAGCATTGTATCACTTTTCATTAAAATTATCTTATTTATTGACTACATTTAATATTTTATGCCCATTCAGAATGGGACAATATTTTAATGTACAAGTTAAAAACCATATTTTTCTAAACATTCTTATATAAATATATATTTGTCCTATAATTCTTTATTATTCTATTCTTATATAATTCACATGACCTTTTCTTTACTCAATATTAATCTTATTTTATGAAAGTAGTATATTATTTTCATACTATTTAGCACTACGGGCAATCCAGGAAACAGAATAGACATTCCAATAGTGTTCAGAACTTGTAGAACATCAGTGTCCTAAAATAAATAACTTAAAAATAGTATTGAGAAATTTTAAAGATGTCATGACTCCATAGAAGTGAGCACTTAAATCCTAGTAAATGCCAATATACAGGGAGTTCAAGAAATTAACTTCCCTGTAAAGGTGGAGATATACCCCTACAGACACTAACACAACATGGATCAAAATATTTTTCTGGAAAAGTCATGGTTATCACCAATAAGACTGCAACAAAATACATTGCAGATTAAATTTGGAACATCAAATTAGCCATTACAACAAGTTGGCCACTAAGGAAAATTGTATTGTATATAGTGTAGCAAGTAGCTGATATGGTGCACAGTCAAAGTTACAGATGACCATCATGACTCTAACTGCTGTCTGCTTAATGATGTAAAACTTTGTCCAATGCCCTTTAAGGCCAGGCTGATCTATAGAGCTAGTTCCAGGACAGGCTCCAAAGCTATTCAGAGAAACCCTGTCTCGAAAAACCAAACAACAACAACAACAACAAAAGTTTTAGTTTGTATTGTTGACCTGTATATATTTGTGTCTGTGCACAGTGTACATGCCATGTACCCACAGTTCAAATGGCCATATATGGCCCAGAGAGCTATAGGTGCCCATGGATTTAGAAGTCTTAATAGTATTTCTTTATCATGACAAGTGGATAGTCTGGAGTATCTAAAACAACAGAATTCTATCATGCAAATCAATGAAGCTTCATTTTCCTTGACTAACACTTTGGCACAAAGCAAAAGATTTTGGGAATAAGACTATTACAGTTTAATATATAGAGAACTCTGTGAAAAAGGAGTGCCTGTGAAAGGGATCTCTAAACTTGGTTGTATTTTTCACTAACAGGGTTATTAACTTTTGTAGATTTTGACTGCCTGCTTACTACTTTTTGGCTGAAAGGTTAAGGAGACTGTTTGGGAATTGTAAATTAATATGTAATAGACAGTGTTCTCTTAAAAGCTGTGTAAGTATCAATTTAAAGTGAAAATGTTCTTGACTTGAAAATATTCCATTAGAATCCAGTGATATTGTGTTAGATTTTTGCATATCTGCTAAGAATTAGTGTAATTCTCTTATGAATTAATGGTATTTAAATATAGTTAATTATTCTCTATTGCTTAGTAATTGATGAAAATAATGACATAAGTGGATATAAGTTTTTACAAATTTGTAGTAGTAGTGTTAACCCTTCTGAGTAGGATTCAACTTTTACCAATTATGCCTCTAGTTTTTAGTAAATTTCCTATGATATTACATTGTCATTGCAAAATATTGTTCTTGGTCCCTGTCATTCCATTTTTTATTACATTCTTATTTGGGGTATGGTAGTGGAGCATGTGCTTACTTAGAGGTCAGAGGAAAACTTGTGAGAGTTGGTTTTCTATTCCTACCATGTGGGTCCTAGGGGTTGAACTCAGTTGATTGGGCTTTGTGGCAAGTGCATTTGCCTACTGAGTCATCTGTCTGGCTCCTTGACTTTCTATTTTGAAAATAATATATTATCATTGTGTCTTTGTGCATACATGTACATGCACATGGGAATCAGAGGAAAACTGTCAGAAATTGTTATGCATGTATGCATATGTGTATTTTATATATAACTTTAAAATTGCTCTTAAAAATAGGAGCAAAAGGCCCATTTACACCATCTAGCTAAAGAAGATTATCACAAGCAACTGAATGAAATTGAAAAATACTATGTTACAATAACAAATCAGTTTGGATTGGTGAAAGAGAATCACACAAAGTTAGAACAAAATGGTAAGTGCTGTCTTATCTAAGTTTATATATTTAGTAGAGAATATTTAAGTAGGTATCCTTATTATTATTAAATTGAACTTATCTGATACTAGTAATAGTAAATGTTAGTTAATGGATATTAAATTAAGTTAGGATTATACATTGCATTAGGACTGTTTTCTTATCCAAATTAGTGATACTTTCTTTGAAATGTACAATTTATATAATCCATTTCTAACATGTTTTTTGTTATAGTACAAGAAGCAATACAGTTAAACAAAAGACTTTCTACCTTGAATGAAAAACAAGTATCTGAAATAGACAGTTTAAAGAAGGTACGATTGACATATCAAGCAAAAAACTATAGTCTAAAATAATTAGTCTTATAGGATATTATGAAATATTACTAAAAACAGTTGAGTCGTTTTTTGTAGAAGTTAGAAAAATTAAATTCCTAAGTGTTAGATATGATTACAACAAATATAATGCATAATTACAGCAAAATATTCAAAATATTTAATTTATTATCAGCAGTATACATTCTTAGGGAAATAGAAAAAGCCTGTGAAAATTTACTGTGTAAACTAGTTTATTTACCCTTCTTTCCTTCCTTTCTTCCTTCCTCCTTCCCTTCCTTCCTTCCTTCCTTTTTAAGTAACTTATATACTTGATAATATGTGGTATTGAATATAACTATGAAGAATATAAAACATGTTTCTGCTTTAATGAAGTTTATAGTATGTTTTAGTTTATTTACCTATTGATGTGATAAAATGCTCTGATAAAAGTGCTTTAAGGGGTAAAGGGTTTATTTTGGCTCACAATCCAGTCAATGATAGTAGGGAAGTCAAGGCAGTAGGAGCTTGAAGCATCTGGTCACATCATGCCTACAATGAGAAACAAACCATGAAGAATGTTTGTTGTTGCTCAGCTCCCTTTCTTCACTTGTACAATCAAGTATCATAGTAAAGGGAATGATGCCACTCAGAGTGGGCAGGTCTTCTCTATTCATTTAACCTAATCAAAATAATTTCCCAAAGGCATGGCCAGAGGTGTATTTTCCAGATGATTTTAATTCTTATCAAATTGAGATCCTGGGATCTGCATTGCAACTTAGGGTTCTTTCCTAGAGCAACATATCATGGCTTCTTAAGATCTCTTTGCATAGACTCTGACCCTGTCATTCACTGCTCATTCACTGCCTGGCCTCAGCACTCTCTAGAATCAGGGATCTAGACACCATGACCCCTTCAATTTTGATGGTGGGGTTTTGTCCTTAGGACATTATTCCTATTGTGTGAAGAGCAGGAGGATTTTTCTTCAGTAGTGCTGATTTCTTTAACAATTACAGAATAAGTATGTAGATATCCACAAAATAACATGCTGTCTTAATTGATATTGCACTGAATCTATAGATAAAGTTAGGAAGAAGAACTGATATCTTGTCAAAATTGTCTTCCTGCCCTGGAACATAGATAATTTTCCATTTATTTAGCTTTATCGTGTCTTTCTTTGTGTCTTTTATTAGTAGATATTAAAAATATATCAATATAGTGGGTTTCATGAGAATATTATAATGCATGTATATGATATGTTTTGATTATATTCAGCCCTCATTACTTTCTCTTGTTTCCCCCACACCATTGACAATTCTCTTCTCAAATAGTCTCCCTTCTGTTCCTCCATCCCCCAATGTCTGTGAGTTTCATTAGGGAGTATGGGCACCTTACTAATGGTTATACCACAGAAGATGTTTATTCTTCCTCCAGCAACCATTAACTGGCTATAAATTCTCAGGTAGAGAAAGGGCCTTGTGAGCTCCTCCTCTCCTCCATGACAGGATAATAGTGGTCCCAATCTTCTGCAAGTAATCACAGCTTCTGTAAGTTCAGGAGTGCAACAGCTATCTTATGTCTGGGAGTCATTTTCCACACTACTCCCTGCCTTTCTTCCAGTTCTTAATTCTTTCTACTCATTCTCCATGATGTTCCCTGAGCCTTAGAGGGGGTGAAATACATGTCCTATTTATAGCCAAGCATTACTCTCTCACACATTTACATTTCTTTGGACAGTTATAAACTTTTGCAGTTACTGCTGCCACTGTAGAAAGAAGCTCCTCTGATCAAAGCTGACAGAAACACTAACCTATGCACATAAACATAGTTATTTAGAAGATAGCTTGCCCATTTAGTAAAACAGCAGCAGTGGTTCTCAACCTTCCTAATGCTGTGACCCTTTAATATAGTTCCTTGTGCTGGGGTGACCCCCCCATCCATAAAATTATTTTGTTGCTATTTCATAGCTGTAATTTTGCTACTGTTATGAATTGTAATGTAAGTATCTGATATGCATCCCCCAAAGAGTTTGAGAACTGCTGCTTTAAGGCCTGTGACCTTTGAGCCATGGGTTCAGAATACCAGCTGTAAATTCCCTCTTCTGGAGCAGCCTCCAATCCAATCAGCAGTGGTTGGTTACTTCTGAAACAGACTAGCCACTATTGCACAGTGGGTACACTTTGCCTGGCCAGTTAGTAATATTGTATGCCGGTCACACTTGAGTGGTTTTGTGTCAGCTTGACACAATCTAGAGTTCTTTTAGAAGAGGGAATCTTAACTTAGAAAATGTCCCTACTGTATTGGCCTGTGGGCACACCTATGATCCATTTTCTTGATTGATGTGGGAGTGCCCTGCTCACTGGGTGGTGCTGCCCCTGGGCTGATGGTCCTGAGTATTATAAGAAGGCAGGCTGAACAAGACAGTAAGCAGCATTACCCTATGACTTTTACATCTGTCTGCCTCCAGGTTCCTGTCCTGCATTCCTTGGATAATGGAATACAAACTGTTAAGATGGAATAAACCCATTTCTGCTCAGGTTGTTTATGATTGTGGTATTCTATCATACCAATAGAAATTCTAAGACACTCTCCCAGAAGCCTACAAGCATCTTTTGGTGCTCTGTGAGTTAGCCAGAAGGGAGGAATTTTCAGTCCAGTTCCAGCATGATTTTTGTATGTCTTATGATCATATTGTTCTGGCTAGTTTTATGTCAGCTTAATTAAAGGAGAGTTACCTGTCAGGATAACTAATTGCTAATACCTTGATGAGGTCTCTTCACTCCTTGAACATTGGCCAGTTGAGGGTCCTTTGTATTTGTTCCCATCTACTATAAGAGAAAGCTTCTCTGATGATGGCCAAGCAACACATTGATCTGCCAGTATAACAAAATATTATTAGGAATTTTTTTTTGCTGCATTCCTTTAGCAGAACCATAGAATTTGGTTTTCTGGTAGGCCTATGGCCTATCCTGTTTCAGGTTCTTGGCCACCTGGGGGTACATTTTTAAAAATAATTTTAAATTTATTTTTATATATTTTAAAAATAAAATAGAATCACATTTTTTATCCTCTTCCCTTTCCTCCTTCTGACTCCTCCCAGGTCTCCTCTGTCCAGCCTTTCCCATGTCTATCCCCCACTCTCAAATTAATATCCTGCTTTTTGCTGGGTATTATTGTTACATACATAAATACAAGCTGATGAGTTTACTTTTGTTGTATGTGTGTACGTAGTTTAGGATTGACCACTTTATATTGGATAACCAGCTAGGGGCTCATCCCTGGGACAGACTAATTCTCTGTCTCCCAGAAATCATTACCCTATGAAATTTCCCCCTGGATACCATGTCCACTGATATTGCCATTGCTGTGTGATCTTATTTATACAGATATTTCTAGGAAGGACTGATTCACAGAAAGCTTCCTGGTATTCTGGCTCTTAAAATCTTTTAACCCCCTCTTTGTGATGTTTTCTGAGTTATAGATGCAAGAGCCTTGATGTAGATGTATCTGCTGGGGCTAGGCTTCCCATAATTTGTTGCTCTGTATTGTGTTCAGTTGTGGTTTTCTGTGGTGATCTCCATTTTCTGTAAAGAGAAAGTTCTTTGATGAGAGAAGAGAGCAATGCTTACCTGTGGGTATAAGGGTTAGATTTAGAATGTCTTAAGGAATTGTGCTGGTCTGGTAAAGTAGCTGTACTAGATTCTTTTCTAAGATCCATGACCTCACTAGCCCCAGGGAGTAGGGTAGGTTTCTAATATCAAACATGATTTTCCTCCTTTTGAGTGGGCCCTGAGTCCAGCTAGGTAGTTGTTGGTTAACACCAATATGTGAATGCTATTTATTGGAACTTTACAGTTATGCTGTCATGTTGGCTATTGTGGTTCATAGGTATTACAACTGGGTAGAAATATTAATTGCTTCCCTCCCTTGGTAGCTTGTATAATATTTTCCAATACCATGGAAACTAGACTGCAGGAAGGGGGCTTTCAGATTAGATCCAGTTCTAATCACCCAAGTCTGGTATCCTAAGTGTGAGGTATCTTCAGCAATCAAGTCTTATATTCAATCTCTAAGAGGCAACCAAGGGCAGTAGCAATCATCAATATTG
This sequence comes from Phodopus roborovskii, assembly GCF_943737965.1. Classification (NCBI taxonomy): domain Eukaryota; kingdom Metazoa; phylum Chordata; class Mammalia; order Rodentia; family Cricetidae; genus Phodopus; species Phodopus roborovskii. The sequence goes on along the minus strand of NW_026126418.1, from coordinate 3,703,057 downwards.
TTTTGGGAGTCATTTGGGCTACCCTGACTAAAGGATGTTTCTGGTGCTTGGTATTAGGGTTAGTCTGTGGTTCTTGTAGGGAGCTTTGTCAGCTCATGTCCTTTAAGGTGTGTGTGTGTGTGTGAGAGAGAGAGAGAGAGACACAGAGAGACAGAGAGAGAGAGGCAGAGAGACAGAGAGAGAATACATATACACTTTTATGACATATGTGTTGTGTATAATTTTAGCTAAGTATAAGATATAGTATGGCTCCCATAGACTCATGTGTTTGAAGGGCCCATAGGAAGCTGCACTGTTAGGAGGTGTGGCCTTGTTGGAGTAGTTGTGGTTTTGTTGGAAGAAATGTGTCTCTGTGGAGATGGGATTTGAGGTCTCATATGCTCAAGCTACACCCAATGTGACACATAGTGAGTTTCCTTCTGCTACCTGTGGACCAACATGCAGAATTCTTAGCTCCTTCTTCAGCACTATATCAACCTGCGTGCCTCCATGCCCTGCCAGATTGACAATGGACCAAACCTATGAAACTATAAACCAGCCTCAATTAAATGTTTTCCTTCATAAGAGTTGCTCTGGTCGTGATGTCTCTTCATAGCAATGAAAACCCAAACAAAGACATAAGATAATATGGTTCCTTGAGTCTTTATTAAACAACATTGGTATAATTTATCCCTTCTCTCTGCCCTCCTTCTTTCCCATTTCTCTAGTTGGAGCCCCCATCCTGCTTTTCTGTTGCATTAATCTCTTGCATTTCTTTTAGACACTTTCTTAGGATTTCTATATTTTACTTCTTTGTTTCTTCTTTCATGTTATCTATCTTTTTAATTCAAATATTTACTCTATTAATAAGAGTTTTAACAAAAATCCGTGTCTGATGATTCCAGCACTTTTGCCATATCTGACTGGTTCTTATGCTTATTCAGTCTTTCAAATTTGGTTGTTTACCTTTCGGTGTAGCTCATAGGTTTTGTTTGGTCATGGTTACTGGGTAGAAGTGTGGTGAGTAGACCTTTAGTAATATGGTGGTAAGATGTCAGGGGAGAGGGAAAGATTATGTAGTCTTCATTCTAGATTTTGTCTTTTAGTGAACCTGTGTTACTGTACTGTGAACTTTACAATGTTCCTTCAGTTTTCCCCTCCCCTGTGGGTAGGACAAGATAGTTGGAGAGGGCTTGAGTTTAGTGTTTCCACTTCCTTTAGGTAGAATGACCCTGATACAATCTATTTTATAAAATAGTTTCCAGAAGGAAGGCCTTACTAAGAAGAGATTCTGTAGCTTATTTAGAAATGGTAATTTTCTTTTTTCCCTGTACAGAATATTCACTAGTATCTACTGTGAGTTCACAGTATAACTTCTAGAGGTAAAGCTAACAGGAGTAGATCCACAGCCCCTATCACTTTTATTCTTGGAGTTTCACACTGAGCCTCCAGCAATTGGTCAATTACATTTAAAGTTTTTCTGTCCTGGCATTGGACCTTATAGAAGTTGCTTCTCTGGTAGATGGAGCTTCTTTGTGTTTGCCGGTACCTTCATTTCTAGGCTAGCGGTTTCTCCAGGATCTACCTTCTGTCACAAGTCTAAGAGGAACTGTTGACTTTTCTATTTGCTCTGCCTTATACTTGTTAAAATACTTAAGTGCCTTACATACTCTTACAGAAACTAGAAATCCCTCTATTTGTATTTATAATTTTTGCTGAAATTAGTATTTTATTAAGTATATGTTTTGAAGAATTTGGAATCTTTCAAACGAACATTACATGCTGAAATTTGGCTCTTTTTTCTTGTCACTCCGCTTAAAGAACATCATTACCTCTCAGGATAAAGATTGACATACCTTTGAACAATACAGCAGAGATCAAATACCATTTCATTTATATTGGTCACATTATACAATATTATTGTAATATGTAAGTATTAGGTCTTTTGATGCCAGTAAATTAGTTTTATATTCTCTGAACTCTATTCTTGTATCTGAGGGATTAGAGAGTAAAAGCACTAAGAACAGTAGTGAATAATCATATTTCTAGTCCTTAGAAGCCTAGGTCAGGCATGATGGTGCATACCTATTATCCCAGCATTCATGAGGTTGAGGAAGGAACCAGTGTCAGTTACATAATGAGTTAGAAGCAGTTTGGGTTACCTAAGATGCAGTTTTGGAAGAAAAAAAAGCCTTATGTGTAATTTAGATGTATAAATGTTGCTTTGTAGACTTGAATTTTAAGACTAGATATTTTAATATGAGAAATAAAGGGGCTGGGCATGGTGGTACGTACATGCCTTTAATTTTAGCACTTGGGGTCAGAGGCAGGCAAACTTTGTGAGTTTGAGGCACGCCTGGTTTACAAACTAAGTTTCAGAACAGCCAAGGCTGTTAACACAGATAAAACCTGTCTCAAAAAAGCAAAACAAAAGAAAGGAAGGAAGAGAAAGAAGGAAGGAAGAAAGGAAGAATAAGAAAGAAAGAGAGAAAAAAAAGAAAGAAAGAAAGAGTATAAATGAAAAATTACCTGGCATCCCAAGTCAAGCTTTTAAAGAACCATTCATTTTCATCAATATAAACTTCAAATGAAAATAAGTAATTATTCATTAGTTGTGAACAAGCACATTTTTAGTGATTATTGAATGACTTATTTTGTCTTGCTTTTACAACACTGGAATTAAATTTGGAACCTCAAGCATGATAGTCAAGTTCTCTACCATTGAACTACATTGCCTCTGACCTCAATTATTTACTTTAAAATTATTTTCTAATTAATTTGGTTATAATATAAAATAATGGGTTTAATCTTGGCATGCTCATACATATATGTCATTATGCTTTATTCTATTTTTCCCTATCCCTACTCTGTCCTCTTCCTCTTTTACCTCGTACTCTTTTTCCAATTACTCCCTGTTATGTGTATTCCATGGCCCTGCTTCTTATTTCCCTTAAGATTTCTTCTGGGGCTGGGGAGATGGCTCACAGGTTAAGGGCACTGGCTGCTCTTCTAGAGGACCTGAGTTCAATTCCCAGCAACCACATGGTGGCTTACAACCATCTGTAATGGGATCTGGTGCCCTTGTCTGATGTGTAGGCAGACATGCTGGCAGAACACTGAATACATAATAAATACATCAATCTTAAAAAAATAAGGATATCTTCTCCACTCTCATGAGCCTTTTACTAGATCATTCACCAACAAACATATACCTAAACACACTCATACATTTTAAATGTTCACATATAAAAGAAAACATACAGTATTTGTCTTTCTGAGTCTGGCTTATTTTACTTAATATAAAGATATTCAGCTGCATGTATTTTCCCGAAAATACTATAGTTTCATTTTGCTTCCTTTTCCCTTCCCTCTTTCATTTCCTTCAGCGGGGGTCTTATGTAGCATAGGCTGTTCTGAACTTTGTTATAGCTGAGGATGGCTTTGAATTTCTGATCCTCCTGAGTAATGACCAGGTGCTCAACACCACACCCAGGTTATGTATTGATGAGGATTAAAGTACTCTACCAACTGAGCTACATCCCAGTGCCCATTCATTTTCTTCCTAGCAACTAATCTAACTGGGGTAAGATGACATCCCACCATCCCGTGTGTGTGTGTGTGTGTGTGTGTGTGTGTGTGTGTGTGTGTGAGAGAGAGAGAGAGAGAGAGAGAGAGAGAGAGAGAGAGAGAGAGAGAGAGAGAGAGGTCCACATTACGTATCTTCTTCAATTGCTCTTCATTTTTCTTTCTTTTTCCCTCCCTCCCTCCCTCCCTCCCTTCCTTCCTTTCTTTTTTGAGACAGAGTTTCTCACTGAACTGGTAACTGGTGTGCAATGATTTGGTTAAAATGGCTAGTCAGTACGCTCCAGGGGTCTACCTATCTATACTCTGTGAGTACTAGGATTATAGATGTTCTAGTTTTAATGTGGGTGCTAGTGATTCAAACTTGGGTCCTTGGCTATTTATATTTCTTCTTTTGAGAATTCTCTATTTGGTTCAGGACTCCATTTATTGACTGAATGATTTTGGAGTTTGTGTGTTTAATTTTTATTGTTGTTTATGTATCCTTCATATTAATTGGTAACTCTGGCCCTCCCATTCTAAAAGTTATATTTTCACTCTGTTGATTATTTTATTTGTTTTGTAGAAGGCTTGTCAGGTTCTTTAAAGGAACAGAACTGATAGAATGTATTTGTGTGCACATATATAATATATATATATAACATATATTACACAGCTTGGACTGTGATCTATCTAATCCAACAATGGCTGCCCCCTGATGGAAAAGCCAAGAATCTGGTAGTTGTTCAAACCATGAGACCAGAACTCCTAAAGTCTACATTGGAACCCTGAAGAAGTAGGTTCTAACACCAGTGAAGAAATGCCTCAGCAGCAGGCTAAATGAACTTTACAGAGGGAGGGGAGGCCTAGCAGGCAAAAAGCAAAAGCTTCTTCTGTGTCCTTTTTGTGGGCTGTTGCCAGAAGGTGTGGTCTAGATTTAGGATGTGTCTTCCCACTACAAATGATCCAGTCAAGAAAATCCACCACAGAGTGCTAAGGCTTTAATTGATTTCAGTTGTATTCAAGTTACCACATTTCTTAATTTTATTTCCTTACATTTGTCAGTTCCTGGCACTCCATTGTTAATGGAGTTCTATTCCAAAAAAAATCCTTACAGATATCTACATCTTGGAATGCTTTCACCATGATTTACATTAAGATCTTTGGTCCACTTTGAACTGATTTTAGTACAAGGTGAAAGATAAAGGTCAGGTTTTAGAGTTCTGTATGTGGAAATTCATTTTCTGTAGCACCATTTGTTAATGAGACTTGTTTTGATACAGTTTTGATACTTTTATAAAAAAAAATTGGGTGGCCATACTTGAGTTTATTTCAGGGTTCTCTATCCTATTTCATTGATCTACATGTCTTTATATCTATAGCAAGTTGTTTAGTCTACTTTGTCTCTGTAATTTAATTTGATACTGGTATTATGATACCTTCAGCATTACTCATTCTGCTAAAGCACCCATCAGCTATTTGAATCTTTTGTTTCCACATGAATTCAGTAGTATTTTCTTTTAGTTTTCTGGGGGATGCCATTGGTATTTCTATGGGGATTGCATTAGCCTGTAGATTGCTTTAGGTAATAGAGGCATTTTCACAATTTTAATTGTCTATCCATGAACATGAGAATGTCTTTAAAAAATTTTTTTTCAGTGTCTTAGCCTTTTATTGTAGAATCCTTTCAACTCCTTACTTAAGTTTATCCCTAGGTATTTAAATATTTTGGAGCTATTGTAACTCCAATAGTGTTTCCTCTTCTGATTTTTTCTCCCTTCTCAGTGAGCTCATTATTGGTATACAGAAGAGCTGTGGTATACTGATCTGTATATGTTGATTTGTGTTCTGCTGCTTCCCTGAAAGTGTTTTTTGGATCTAAAAGCTATTGGGGGTTTAAGTAGATGGTCATGTTATCTACAAACAAGGAGGACATGACTCCTTCATTTCTTATTTGTATGTTTTTTTCTCTTGCATTATTGTTCTAGATAAGACTTTGAACACTGTATAAATATGGGAAGAGTATGGGCAACCTTGTCTCAATCCAGATTTTTAAAATTTGATTTCAGTTTTTCACTGCTATAGATTTACTGTGTATAACCTTAATTATGCTGAGACATGTTTCTTCTAGTTTCTTTCAGGCTTTTATTATGAAGAGATTTTGAACTTGTGGAAGGCCTTCTTTGTATCAATTTTAAGGATCATATATGGTTTCTGTCCTTAAGTCTTTAGAGTGCTGAATTATACTTACTGGTTTATGTATGTGGAACAAACTTTGGTCCCTGGAATTAAACCAACTTGTGGAATATGATTTTAACATTCTCTCTCTCTCTGTCTCTCTCTCTCTCTCTCTCTCTCTCTCTCTCTCTCTCTCTCTCTCTCTCTCTCTCTCACCATATATTCCTGGCTGGCCTGAAACATACTATGTTGATCAGGTTGGCCTCAAACTCACAGAGATCTGACTACCTCGTTCTCTTAAGTGCTGGGATTAAAGGTGTGTGCCATCACACTCTAATTTTTTTTCATAGAAAAGCAATTTATTCCATTATAAGCACTTATACAGTTAGTCATGGAGAGTAACAGGCCTGATGGTGAGACAAGTCAACCAAAGTAGAGATGGCATCAAACTATAGTGGTCAAGGACTAACTCCTAAAAAACCAACTCTTATCAAGGATTAATTTAATTGTAAAAACAAATACAAACTAGCAATACACTTTCTCAACTTGACAATTTACCAGTGGTCTGACGGTCAGTTAAAGATATACATCTTACAACTTGGTGGTCCCAAGTTTAAAAACAAAACAAAAACAAAAAATCGCACACAACAAAACCATTTCATGGAAAGGAAAAGAATAATATGGAAACGGCTCAAGAAGTACACTAATGAACAAAAATATAAGGGGAAGGAAGAACGACATGTGATCTAAACTAAAGAAACCAAGAGTCTGGTTTACATAGGAAAATGTGCATCCTGGAAAGCCAGGTGAGAGGACCTTAAAGTCTATGACTTGAATCTCCCCTTATTCCTGAATAAAAATGACATCTTTCAATATTTATACTCATGACTCAGAGACCTACTTCACTTGGTCCTAATTCCTTATCCATTCTGGCCTCTTATTTGAGAATCTGAAAAACATGGGGATAGCGCTTAAGAAGAAAAATAATCAACACATAATATACCCCATTTCTGAAGCTACTTTAGACCTGGGTTATAACTAGAAAATTCCTGAAGAAAACTTAAATATAAGTCTGTGGCCTTGTTGAATTAAGTCTCCCAGGTAAGATTTAAAAAGCACCCATGGTTTGGGTAATAGTATTGTTGGTGGCACCTATTGTAGCTGGATAGCTGAACAAAGTCTGTGTCTCAACCCAATGTCAAATCCATCTCAGGGTTCAGAGGAAAACAGGGGCAGTCTGCATCACAAGTGCAGACATGTCTAGGATTCCTTCCCCATTGTCCTTTTTCCCTTTCCTAGTTTCTGCCATTACTCCAGGTTCTATACTCACATATGAAAATACCACAATTGTCCTCCTGGGTCTAGGTTATATTACTCAATATAATCTTCTCTAGGTCCACATATTTACCTGAAAATTTAATGATTCATTTTTCTTTATAGCTAAATAGTATTCTATAGTGTATGTGTACCACTTCTTCATTATCTATTCATCAGTTGAAGGATGTTTTTTTCCTAGCTATCATAAAAAGAGTAGTAATAAACATGGATGAGTAAGTATCTGTGGGATAGTATGTCAGTCATTTGGGCATATACCAAGGAATTGTATAGCTGGATCATGTGGTAGATTTTTTTGGCAATTTTACACAATAACTTCCAGAGTGACTAGACCAATAGCCATCCCACCAACTTTGAATGAGCTGTCTCCTCTACCCACATCCCTGTCAACATTTGTTGTCTGTTATTCTCTTGATCTTAGTCATTCTGACTAGGGTAAGGGGAAATATCAAAGTGATTTTAATTTCCATTTCCCTCATTGCTAAGGATGTGGAACACTTTCTGAGATGTTTCTTAGCTACTTTTGTTTCTTCTTTTGAGAACACTGTTCTGATCCATCACCATTTTTTAATTGGGTTGTTTGTTTGTTTGTTTATTACTATTTTGCATTCTTTGTATATTCTAGTTATTAACTCTTATCATATGTGTAGCTGGCAAAGAGTCTCTCTCACTCTATGGGCTTTCTCTTCACTTGGTTGATGTTTCCTGTGTTGTACTGAAGCTTTTTAGTTTTATGAGAATCCATTTGTCAGTTGTTGGCCTTAGTTCATGAAAACTTAGACTCCTATATAGGAAGTCCTTCTCTACATCTTTATCTTGTATTGTGCTGCCTGTTTTCTCTTAGTAATTTCAATATTTTGGATTTCACATTGAGGTCTTTGATCCATTTGCAGTTGATTTTCAAGTGGGTAATATTTACGCATCTAGTTTCATTCTTAGGCATGTGGACATTTTGCTTTCCCTGTACTATTTGTTGAAGTTGCTGTCTTTTCTCCAGTTGAGTATTTCTTTGAATCCTTTGGTTGTAAAATTTCAGAGTGTTTAGACATTCTAGGTATATTATTTTATGTTTTATAAAATTTTACATAGTCTTTATTTTTAATCTTTAAAAAGCCTTCTATTTGGAAATTCAGAAGCTAGCCAACTAATCATATTGGTCATATCACTCACTTAAAACTTCTAATCATTAATTTTCTAGGAGATAATTTTGTTTCTTTTATACTGTTGTGTGATTTTGTCCAGAACAGTTAAATTATTGGTTTGTGATAAGGTAGAATTCCTTTTTTTGTGTGAAGCAAAATGAAACAGATCAAACTTAGCTGGTAGATAAACTGGGTATTGCAGCTCTATGCTACCTCCACTGTTGTGGCAATCATGAAGAATCCTGATATTATCTATGGACAGCATTCATGACCTCTGCTGTTTGTCTGAGTAAATGTCAGACTCTCCAGGAGATTGTGATATTAAGCAGACTCTCTTGTGCTGGAAGGGGAGGGGTGGGGAAAAAACAGCATGGTATTTATGACTGCAGGAACTATAAGCTGTAATTTCATGAGATCAAAGCATGCACTGTTTATCTGTTACACTAACGGCTTTGAATAAAATGGTTAGAAAACAGACAATGTACTAAAAGTTCAGGATATTTTAAAGCTTATAAAGGCTGTAAAATTTTCAGTGGAAAATTAGTCCATGGAGGTCTTTGATTTCTATTTATTATGCACTTAAGATTAATTAATATATATGAGAAAGAGAAGACATGAAATAATTCGTTTTTACTTTTTCAGCCATCTATTAGTATTCTATACCTATTTTCTTCTAAATTCTCTGCTATTTCATAACAATTATTTTAATGGGAGTTGATACATTTTAGAGTATCTCCTAAAGGCAACTAATTCCAGCAGCTCCACTTTTCATTTTATTGTAAAATACAGGAAAAGGACTGACAAGATGGCCTAACAGGTAACAGCACATATCCCCTGAGTTCAATCCCTGAAGCCCACGTGGTGGAGGAAAGAACTGACTCCCACAGGTTGTCTTCTATGCCTGCGCTTCATATACCATGAATAAATACATACACACACACAAGTAAATAAATGAACATAATTTAACAAGGAAAAATAGAGAAAAGAAATTAATTGTATTTTGTTGCCATGAAAAAAAACCTTTAGAGCACCAATTCTCATTTTATTTAGAGAGTTATAATATGTAAGTAGCTTTATGCTTAGCTATATACCTCTTATTAATAGGCCACTGAAGCTTAGGAATGGCCCTTGAACACATTACTATTGTGAAACAAGTCCATTTAATTTCTAATTTGTTTGAAATTTACTTAATTCAATTGTACTTTGGTGTAGGAAAAGCTAATGTTAAAAAAACTAAATATTCAAAACCCATTTTTCAGTTTTCCTTTGAAAATTATCTTTGTATAAGAAAGCAACCTGAAACAATTTTTAGAAAGACTATTAATTATGTAAGGAAAGATACACATTATATTTAAGACAGTCTCATTGGCATCTTTAAAAAATAGAATCAATTGGGGCTAGAGAGATGGCTCAGTGGTTAACAGCTCTTCCAGAGAACCTAGGTTTGATTTCTAGCACCTTTGTTGGATGTTTGACAACTACCTGTAACTCAAGCTCCAGGGGACCCAGTAGGCACCCACACTCCCATACTTATATACATAATTAAAAATGAAAGGAAAGATATTCTTCTTCAACCAGATGAATATAAGAGATATTATTAGATTAAATAATATATAATATGAATATCAGCCAAATATTCAATAAGTCAGAGTTGAGAGTAAAACTTTAGTGTCCTTTAGCAAATACTTTTTCTTTGCATTAATTTTATATATTTTAAAATCTTATATTATCGAAGCTAAATTTATCTTTCCTCCTGTTATTCTCCATAGTCATTTTAACTGGCACACCATTTTTTATATTTACCAAAGTTGGAAATGGTTAAAAAAATTGTTTAATAAATTCAGTTAAAGAACATTTAGCCTATAGCAGACTAAAATAAAGATTAGTTCATTATAGTGTTTGTTGACCAGAATTTACTTGAATCTGGACTTAAACTGCAGAATTATTCTATTTTAAACTCACAGTGTATGGTATAATAGTCAAGATTATTTTCCAGTCTCAAAATACAGTGCTTTTTAAAAAAATTAACACAATGCTGGTAACTCCCATCTGCTAAGCTTCGTTTTTCCAGTTTGCTAATAAAACTTCCCTGATCTGCTCATCATACTAACACCAGGAGACTTGTCCGTGACTGGATCTGAAGTTCTGTGTTGGTCCTGGAATGAGGAAAGCTGACTGATTAGTCATAAACTATCAGCACTGTACTTCCTAAGCAGCCTTGCAAATTGACTGTAAACTGTTGTGCCATTAACAATAATCTATTTGACTGACTTTAAGTGCCTTCATCAAATGTTTTTATTGCCATTTACTTTATACTAAATAAATCAAACTTGATCAAATTTTATTTTAAACAAAGTTAAGTCATATCTCTTTCACATTTATCATTCTTTACTAAGTTTACTTATTACATCTTTTAGTTCTTCTTAAATTCCTGAAAATATTCAGGTATGATAGAATATAAGTTGTGAAACAAGATACCTTTTCTCAAGAAGCTTATAGAGCAGTGGTTCTCAACCTTTCTAATGCTGCAACTCTTTAATACAGTTCCTTATATTGTGATCACCTCTAACTATAACATTATTTTTGTTGCTACTTGATAACTGTAATTTTGCTACTGTTAGGAATTGTAATGTAAATATCTGATATGTAGGATATCTGATATATGACTTCTGTGAGTCATTGATACCCCCAAGGGGTCATGACCCACAAGTTGAAAACCACTATTATAGAGGGGAATTTATTGCCATTACTAGAGAGAATGAATCTTAATTCTTTAAATAAGAAAAAGCAATCCCTAATTGTTCATGACCTGTATTAAGATGTCAAAGTACTTTACAAGTAGGAAACAATTGTGCATTGTACTGCATCTGTGGCAGTCACAGATTCCCTTATCCAACAGAGTAGGAAGAGGTAACAGCATCTAACACAAAGAAGTTGCTCAGCAAATACAAGTTTTTTTTAATCTACATTATATAGATTGGAAGTAAACATTGGAAGTAAAGTGGATTAAGTGATTTACTTAAATTTAGACAATGAAAATAGAACCATAATTGGAATGCCAATAAATTTTGGCCTAGTACCTGTGATTTTACCATTCCACAAATAATTAAAGCAGTATATTGTTTGTCCACACAACTTCCTGCATTAGCTACAAGAGATCATATATTTATCAAAATGGGATTGTGTTCAACTTTTATTTGTTGTGACTAGATACCTGATGAGAACATAGAGAAAGATTGTTTTAACTCACAGTTTCATAGGTTTCACTCTGTATTCCTTGGCTCCATTGATTCTGGGCCTGCAGTGAGGAAGAACATATAGAGAGATCCTACGGCAAATTTACTTTCCTCATGGTGGACAGAAAGTAGAGAGAGTAATAACAGGAAGGGTCCAAGGCAAGATGTAGTCCCTTCCCATTGGACCACCCCCCTCCAGTGATCAATTTCTTCCAACTAGACTCCTCTTCCATAGTTCCACCATCTCCTAAGAGTCTATTCAGAATTTGAATCATGAAAGCATAGTACTCATGATCGTAATATTTTGCTAAAGTTTGTAAGCTGACAGCCAAGCCTCCGGTACATGGGCCTGCGAGGAGCATTCCACCTTGCCTTCCAAAGTGTTCATGCTCATCTCATAATGCAAGATGAAAAACCCAGAACAGGACTGGTGAGTTGGCTGAGTAGATAAAGGGGTTTTCCACTAAGCCTGACAACATGAGTTTAATTTCTGGATCAAACTCATAGCCACACATTGGAAGGAGAATGGACTCACCCATATTGTCCTCTGACTTACACACCACACACACACACACAAATAAATAAATATTAAAAATAATAATTTCTCTCAGAAATTATAGAAATTAGAGTCACAATTAATGAATTAATGTCAACCTCTCATAAAGCCTTAGGGGCATGAAAAAATTGCAGATAGATTCTTTGTCATAACACAGACATCTTGGCATTTTTTGTTGCTGTAATAAACACTACGGCCGAAGGACACTTGGGAAGGAAAGGGTTTATTTCAGCTTACAGTTCACACTCCATCACTGAGGGAAGTCAAGGCAGGAACGGAAGCAGAGGCCATGAAGAAATGCTGCTTACTGGCTTGCTTAGCCTTCTTAAACAACTCAGGACCATGCACCACTGCCAGTAGTCTGGGCACTCCCACATCAATTATTAATCAAGACAAGACTCCATAGACTTGATTATAGGCCAGTCTTATGGAGGCATTTTCTTAGCTGAAATTCCCTCTTTCTAAAGGACTCTAACCAAAGCAGATAGATGGCCTCTAGTCTGGTTTTGAATGCAGTCCTGTTCCCATCTGAAACTTCATGAGTGTTATCTTTACCCTCTATATTTTCATCAATTTTATGGTCTTCTAAGTTCCTATAGGAATCATTCATTAAACTGCTTCAACATTCTAAGGCTGTAGCCCAAATATTTTCAAATTCCTATCACAAATTGGTTTTAAAGACTATGGTGGTTTGAATAGGCAGGGCCCCCATAGACTCATGTGTTTGAATTCTTGGCTCAAGGGAATGGCACTATGAGGAGGTATGGTCTTGTTGGAATAGGTGTGGTCTCAGAGGAAGTGTGTCACTGTAGAGTCAAGCTTTGAGGTCTTATATATACTCAACCTAAGCCCAGTACACACAGTCTCCTTCTTCTGCTGATCAAGACGTGGAACTTTTGGCTCCTTCTGTAGTACCATGTCTGCCTGCATGCTGCCATGTTTCCCACCATGATGATAATGAACTGAACTGTAAGCTAGTTCCAACTGAATGTTTTCCTTTATAAGAGCTGCTGTGGTCATGGTGTCTCTTTACAGCAATAGAAACCTTAGCCAAGACAAAGAAGGGCTGTCCTGGAACTTGCTATGTAGAACAGGCTGGCATTGAACTCACAGAGATCTGCCTGTTTCTGTCCCCTGAGTGCTGCTATTAAGGTGTGTACCACCATGGCTGGCTCAGAGGATCACTTTCTGTCAGTAAAACTATTACATGCTCATATCCCATACTTACTTCTTTTATTCTCCTTTTCTTCAAAAATAAGCTTTATTATTATTATTACTATTATTATTACTATTATTACAGTCATGTTAAAGAGATGTGTGACTTGATGCACATTGGTGTTGCTTTCTCTCCCCATCTTGTTCTCTTTTGTAGTATCAGAATATATGCTATTCCTGTTTTCATGTCTATAATAAATATAAAATAATGAAGTATACAAACAATCCCCTCAGATGATTTAATATGCTATAGAACTTCATGGAAGCACTGTAATTTACAAATGATATGAGAGGAAGATTAAGATAGTCTGATGGGCTTAGCTTTTCTGCATCGTAACTCCAGGTGGAACATTCATCTGTATAGGCCTACACAATGGCTAAGCAGCATCATTTATTTCTAAATGTTTTCCCAGAAGGGAAGTCTGAAATTTCATTAGACTCATCATTGTTTGGCCTTCCTTCATGCTTTCTACAATGTCTAAGTCTGCAAATGATCTTGTGCAGATCGTCTAAATCTCACAGAACCACAGGATCATCTAATCTGCTGGTTTTCATCTTTTTTTTTTTTTTTTAAGATGTGGAATGTTTTATGATGTGGGAGCTCAGAATTGAAACAAATAAATCTAAGGCTGGTAGACCTTAAGGGAGAGTTGAAAGAACTCTTGAGCCGTACCTGTTAGTTCCAGTTTTCATAAGCATAGCATTGCTGAGGCTTGTCAGAACAGTTTGAAAGCTGTAATTGTATCTAAGAAGTTTTTGCAGAGAGAGGAACTGAAACCCAAAAGAAGGGTTGATTATTCAGTATCAAACAATTTACAAAATATTCTCTCCTTGCCCTCACTTTATTATGCATGTTTGTAATATCCTAAACTGTAACCATTACAGTGTTAACAAGCTCTGGTCATGGATTTGGTGATGTCAGCAGCCATTGTACTGCACATGATCAGTTTAAACCAGTCACTATCACTCATTCTGCATGCTAGTGTGAGCTTCAAGCATGAGCATGTGATCCAGTTTTGGCAAGCAAGAAGCACCTCTGGTCATCAACCAATTCTAGCAAAAATGGTATACCAGGCAATGATGATAATTGAGCTGCTTTGTTCTTGTTCCCTGACCTTAACCAGTTCCACATTCAACTGTGTTCCTTTCTAAAACTTTAGATTATCTTCTTGGGATTTTTTTCACTTCAAAGCCATTAACAAAAACATCTTAGTCTTACTTTGTTATTTTCAAAGCTTTGTCTCAGCTGTGATGTGCTCTGAAACTTGTGAACACATCTCCCATCATTGAAGTTAAAATAATTTAAACTAGCTGGGCTACTGGGACTGGGTTGTTTTTTTCTTAATAACTAACTTGAGCTACAATCTATGAAGCTATTTTGGTGAAACTCACAGGCCCTTGCTATGAAACGTATCCTTTTATTTATTTTTATTCATCAAAACTCTGTATATGCTTTCATTATCAATTTAAACAGTAAATTGGGAGAGGTCATCTTCTTGAAAATCCACAGATAAAAATGCTCAGTAGAACAGGATGTTTCCAAGAGATAAACACTACTGTTGCAGGCAGTGGAGATCTCCCCACATTCACTCACACCATGCTAGACACCAGAGGAATATTGCAGTAACAAGCATGTAAAGGCACAGCAGAAGCAAAAAAAATTTGGGGTCTGTAGTCCCGTGGCCTTGCCTAAATGAGATTCACCCATCAGAGAGTTTCCTCCTGGTGGGCTGACATCTTAAACCTCAATTGCCACCTGCTGCTTCTTTGCCATGGCCATCAGCAGTTGCTTATATATCTTGTCTTTCTTTTTTGACAAATAAGAGTATAGGGTGACTCCAGAGATGACTTGGATGGATTATATCTAGTAAAGAAAAACTGGAAGCTCCTAAGGTTGCACAAAAGCTTAGTACATGGCTTTTACTATAAATGGAGTTTCTATTGAGATGCCTGGAAGCTTATATCTGGGAAAGGAAAAAAAAGCCATAAGCAAATATTAATCATGTTGGAATTCTTGATTTCAACTGACAGGAAGCTTGTGAGAATCCTAGATGAGGGGTTTCTTTCTGTTCCTTTAGTCCTATAATTTCCCTGCATTTCTAACCTGCCTCACACTCAATCTCAAGGTGAGGTTAATAATCAGTTAGCCATTGTTCTTTTTCCTAGAGTTCTTTCACTCTTTTAAACAAACTAATTTACTAAGATACAAGCTTAAGATAGCACCCATTGGCACTTGACATATAGTAAGTAGCTGGTAGATGTAGAAGGAATGTTTAACTCAGTACTTCTCCTTTGCCTGCCAAATCCAATCTTAGGCTATGACACCATGATTCCTCCCCTCTCTTCCACCTATCTATATATTTAATATTATTTCCTAGTTTTCTCTGTGTCTTGGTCTTGTTTTTCATACCTCTCCCATCCTTAAATGTTCTTGTAGAATTTTACTTGTATTACATGGATTTGGAGCAAGAAACAGATGACACATTGGAGTTGTTAATGGAAGAATTTAATGGGGAGGATGTTTGTGTAATTGCTGACAGAGTTAAGAGAACAAACAAGGGGTGGTGAAGCAACCTACAGATAAAGATAGAGGGGAAATGACAACCACAGTCACACCTGAAAGGACAGGGAGTGGGGCAGTGGGCTACAAGGCAGCAGGTTGAGCTGTGAATTCCTGAAGATGTAGGGCTGTTACTAGATTGTGGTCTGGAGAGAGGAAGCTACTACATAGGTATCTCCCACAGATCTAACCCTACTGGGCTCCAGAGGACACAGGGTTTCTTGTTCTCATAGAGACAGTAATATAGGGCAGAGAGCAGTGTGCGGAGAACATGGAAAATGAGTAAGGATGGTCAAATGGAGGGTAAGCATTCATTTCACACATTTCCCCAATTCAAGTCTTACTTCTGTTGTTTAAATTTGTTTTTCTGTTTTATTTATTTTTAATCTATTTTTATTTTATGTGTACAAATGTTTTACCTGCAGGTATGTAGGTGTCCCATGTGC
Source organism: Phodopus roborovskii (assembly GCF_943737965.1). Lineage (NCBI taxonomy): Eukaryota > Metazoa > Chordata > Mammalia > Rodentia > Cricetidae > Phodopus > Phodopus roborovskii. The sequence continues at coordinate 3,686,849 of NW_026126418.1, read as the reverse complement.
ATGCCTGTTGCCTAAAGAGGTCAGAAGAAGTTGTTAGCTCCCCTAGAATTGGAGTAAGGGATGTTTGTGAGCTGCCAGGAGAGTGCTGGGAACTAACCTCAGTCCTCTGCATGAGCAGCAAGTGCTATTCACAGCTGAGCTATCTCTTCAGCTCTGTTTAATTACTTTAAGATGAGAGTTATTATTTTGCCTGACAGTAATCTGCCTACATGCTTTTCTAAGGAAAGGCCTACTGCTTGATCCATATGGTTATTTTCACATTCTTTTATGCAATATGCATACCCAAAAGTGATGTGTGAACTGAGACAAAATCTCATGGTTTTGGATGGGCATAATTGTCTGCATCTGTTTGATTTTCCTGTATGCCACAATCTTGGGCTTCCTCTTACCTCATTTGCCTGTACTTTTCAACCTTCTCTGTTGGCCTCTTAGTTCATATATGAATGTTAGGGTTCCTTGGGACACATTCATTTGTCAGCTTCTGCCTTTCAATCACTTCTTCCCATAAAGGACTTCGATGGATCAGTAAAATTATGTTGAACACTCCACCATGGAAGTACTCAATCTATGGACTAGACCCAACAAACGCTATGGCCAGGCTTCAGAGAAGTGTCACTTAGCAGTGAACTGCCGTTAAATATACAGACCCACACTGCTCTGGATGCTGAGAATAAGTGATGGTTGAGGGCTTAGCTCTAAGTAAGACATTTACACTGTTTCCTTTAAGGCTCAGAAAACATTGTGGATGAGGAGGTGGAAATAATGTAAGAGTAAAATATGATCTGCTGGGCGTGACATAGCCATTGCAATCATGATCTTAGCAGCCATAGTTGCCTGTACTGGGCTTGTGAAAGACTAAGCTGTTGCCTTCCATCTTGGATCAGGAAGATGTGATCATACCCTATCCGTCTAAAGTATTGGCTGCTGGTGGAGTCTGGGAGAGAGGCAGTCAATATCTTCATTTGTGTGCCCAAAAATGAGCCCACCAGGTTCCACTAGATAGTTCCAAGCCCATGAACACACAGACTGACAAGTTAAAAGTTGGTGTGTCAAGAGATGAGACAGACATTGAATGTGAAGAAGGGATGTTAAAGAGGAGGGGTTTGACAGTGTTGGAAGATAAGAGATGGGGTATATGAGAGAGTAACCAGAATATATCCCATATACATCTATGACATTTCCAAAAAGAACTTTAATAAAAGTTATAGGTAAAAACTTATATGAAGTATAATTTTTGAAGATTTGGAAACTCATGAAAACAACTTGCTTTGATAAAATATGTATACTGAATTTCCTTTTTGTTTCTTGTGTTAAGGAACTAAAGAAAGTAGCTTCAGAGTTGATTAAGTCCAAGGTCAAATGTCAGCATAAGATGGAAGAAGAAAGTATAGATATGGTAATTAAAGAACAAAAATGTGAAGAGCTTCAAGAAAGACTGGACATGGTATTTGATTAAATTTCCTCATTTATAAAATTTAATCTTACCAACCATATGAGAACTACAGAATTAATTGAACAAAATAGTTTTTCTTTGTAAAGTTAAATTAGTAGACTTTTTGTCATTAGCAAATCTTAGAAAAATTTTGGCTATAATAATTTTAATCCCACTCAAATATAGGATCAGGTAATTTTATGGCACAGTGGTATCTCTAAGTCGCTTTTAAGATGAGAAATTTTATAGTTTTAATGTTTATGCTTATACTAGCCTATATTGGGCTTCTTAATTCACTGGAGCCAATGTCTCAACACAAACGTGGATATTGTATTGAATAAACAATTTACTGAATTTTACATCATAACTTTAAAATTCTTCAACTTTGAAGGAATTGGAATTAAATAAGAAAATTAATGAAGAGATTGCCCATATTCGAGAAGAAAAACAGGTAAGCAATCCTCACATATTTTGGTAGTATATGTATTTCAAAAACCTGTAGCAAGATGGAACGTGGATGTGAGATACTTGCCTAGGTGTGGAGTAGGCATTTAGCTAACATGTACTGACTGGACATGTTTATATCATTTTAATAATTACTGAAAATGTACTTACATACCATGTGTGATTTTAGAATAATTTCCTCTTATTTCAATCTATTCTTATGTTTTTAAAGTAGTTTGGGAAAACTAGTTATTTTATTTTTTTAGATTTATCTTATATGTATGAATGTTTTGCCTGCATATACATAAATGCACCATGTGTGTTCCCAGTGCCTACAGAGGACAGAACAGGGCATTGTATACCCTGGAACTGGAGACACAGTTGGTTGTGAGCCACCATGTGGGTGCTAGAAATTGAACCTGGGTCTTATGCAAAAGCAACAGTTTAGTGTTCTAAACTGCTGTGCTTTCTCTCCAGCCCCTCTTCTTCTGTTTTGTCTTTTCTTTTCCCCACTTTACCTTCATTTTATTGGTGACACCCTAAGCTGCAGAATCATTTTATAATATTATAGTTTATGTGAAATTTCACTAGAGATATATTCCTGTATCTTTAGGTGAGCAAGGCAACAAGGTTATTTCATTTGTTAATTCTTTACTTTGTTCAGCAATGTCTTAGAATCTGTGGTCCATTTCAAAAACTTTCTTTACAAGTTAAGGGACTTTTAGAAATGATACTTTATAGAATTTGTGTAACAGTAATTATTTTAGATAGTAAATTATAGTCATGCTTTTAGTTTAATAATAAAGTACCAAAATTAAGCTATAACAATAGTACCTTAAAAACTAGAAATGGGGGGGTGCTGGAAAGATGGCTTAGCAGTTAAGAGCACTGGCTGCCCTTCCAGAGGACCCAGTTTCAATTCCCAGCAGCCACATGGCAGCTCACAACTGTCTGTAACTCCCAGTTCCAGGGATCTGACACTTCACACCAATGCACATAAAATGAATTTAAATAAATTATTTTTTTGAAAACTAGAAATGTGCCAGGCTGTGGTAGCTCACACCTTTAACCCTAGCACTTAAGAGGCAGAGGCAGGTAGATCTTTGTGAGTTTGAGGCCAGGCTGGTCTACAAAGTGAGTTCCAGGACAACCAGTGCTCTGTTACACAGAGAAACCCTGTTTCAAAACAAAACAAAAATCTCAAACAAACAAACTAGAAATGTATCTGGATAATGAACTTAGAAACATGTTCTATTTTTATGTTTTTGAAGGATATCATCATTTCTTTTCAACATATGCAGCAATTACTTCAGCAACAAACTCAAGCTAATACTGAAGTCAATGCAGAATTGAAGGTGCTAAGAGAAAATACTCAGGTTATGTATATATTGTTTAAATATATTTCTATCCCCTGTTTAGTTGCAATTAAGTATCTTGTTTTCTGATTTGATTTTAAAAGATAAGATGCTAGATTCCTTCATCAGTTTTCTGTATCAATGTCTAAAGTAATAAATATATTTTAAACATTTGAGTAATTAGTTAAATGTTAAATTTTATCAAACATTTGACTTGAATTTTTTTGAGATAGAGTCTTTAATATGGTCCTGGCTGCCTTGGAACTCACCATAAAACAGACTGGCCTCACAATCACAGAGATCCACCTGCCTCTGTTTTTAGTGCTTGGATTAAAAGTGTGTGCCACCATGCCCAACTAGTATAAAACTTCATTTTGTAATGGGATAAGTGGAAATTTTCTTTGTTTTAAAATTGTGGCCAAGGTCAGAATTGAAGATTGAAAGGAAAAAGTATCAGTCACGATTTAAAAGAACTAAGTCTCAGAATTTGGAGGCCTATCTTCATCAGAATATGATCAAGCTATCATTGCTACTACAGTCATTCCAACATCATCTTTACAGTAGGTAGAGAATGATTGGCTGGGAAAGACATAAGGTCACTAATATTTTGGACTTCACACTCCAAAAGAAGAGGTTTCTCTTTTGCCTCCCTCTTGAAGGGAGGGTCCAGTTAAATAAGATTTCTACAGGGAAGATTCACTGTGAGACCAAAAAAAGGGGGGCTGCTATCTTATTCCTTGACTGGGTGCTTGAGGTACCATAGATAATGGGGAGTTCCTCCACTGTTGCCAGTAGAGTAAAGCGAAGTCAGTTCATGTGGAAATTTACCAAGAACAAAAGTGATGCCCAAGTCTGATCTAGAAATTTAAAAGACTTTCAAGGTTTGGGAGTAATCTGTGTCTGAGAGGCTTGACATGTATTGTGTTCCAGTAGAATGTGGCCTTGGAAAGGTGAACAAGAGAACTTTGTTGATTCTGTGCTCACAGGAAGGAACATGTGGGTGAGTGAAGGGACAGGAACATGCCTGGGTTTAACTGTGCCGTGATGAGATGACCATTCCGTTATCTCACAAGGAGCTGGGGCATATTCAGATGGGGTGGCCAATACAAGATATTTATGCGCTTTTGAGGGGGCTCTCTTAGCAGCAAAGGGAACAGTAAATTGGAACATTTCTCATGACAACTATAGCCATCTCCTCAGTAGGGACAGTTATCATTCATATATCTATCTATCTATCTATCTATCTATCTATCTATCTATCTATCTATCTATCTATCTATCTATCTCACTAACTTCATGAGTGAGCCCTAATTGAATGGTTACATAGGGACTTGCATTTGGAAGTGTCTCACTTCTGTTTACTTTTGAACTCAGTGTCTTGAAGTTTACATGAATTTTTATCTTTTGAACTTAGGTTTTGTAAATTAAACCTCATGGTACATGGAAGTATGTGTTGGAGGCTCGGAGGGAGCCTCAACAGGCATTTTCTTGTTTCTGTTATCTCTCAGTCTTGGTTCTTGGCTGCTGGTTCTTCTGTCTTCTGGTGCCCTTGTCCCTTGCCTAACTACCCATTCCCTGTTTCTTTTCCTGGGTTTTGGAAAGCCTTACTTTTCAGTGAATGCCTAGGTGCAGTAGGAGGGTGTGATGTGGGCACATGTTCCTTGCAGCAGCTCTTCCTGCTTCAGGTTGGCAGCACCTTGGCATGGGCAGAGAGAGTACCCAGTCTAGTGCTGAATGAATTCCTGTCTAGCACTCTGATCGTGCAGCAGTTACCCTCTGCCATGGGTTTATATAGAGGTCCAACGGGAAGGAAAGATTGCTTCCTTTTCTGGCTATATGTGATACATGGGTGAAACAGGTGGCAAGAAGAAATGGGGTCCAGAAGCTAGTGGCTCTTCCTCATGCTGCGTTGTCATGAAGTTTTTAGGCAACTGTGAGGTATTTCATTTATGCTGTGATTTTTTTTCTTGCCCAGAGAACCATGCTATTAAATAGAAAATGAAATGTCCTATGGCAGAGAGAGTGGGGGGGGGAGATAGACAGAGAGAGAGAGAGACAGAGAGAGAGATAAAGGAAAATTTGCATATTGTAATACCTCTGATAGCATGTTTCCTCTGCCTTTTTGTTTTGTACCAGGCCACACAAATTTTTTAGTCCATCATAGTGAATAGAACTAAACTTAAGCAAAGCAAGTAATCTCCTCGCCATTGATGCCTTATCACTTAATCATATAAAGGGTTCTGCCTGTCTTCCGTTATATAGGAATTAAAATGTCAAATATACAGAGGGAGAGAAGTGGACTGCTAGAATCAAGTTATTCATCCCTTGACCTTTTCACCTATCATTATAAAAGACTAGTAGAGAACAACTTTTACAAGCAAGAGCCTCTTCACACCTTCTCTCAAGAGCATATGATTTATTTTGTGGATATATGGTATCACTTTGTAGCCCAGGTTTACCATAGCCTACAGAATGCTAGATTTACAGGCATGTACCACCATGTCTGACTCAAATTCATTATGAGTAGATTTTCCAAGGGTTAGGGTTAGAGTTGTATTAGAAAATCAACTGAGCAAGCCATGCAGAACGGAGAGCTAGCAGTGTCCCTTCATGGTTTCTGCTGCAGTTCCTGGCTTCAGTTCTTGCCTCCAAATTCCTGCCCTGACTTCCCTTGGTGATGTATATTCTACTTGTAAGCCAAATAAACCCTTACCTCCTTAAGTTACCTTTGGTCATGGTATTTTTCACAGTGATATAAAATAAACTAAGACATTTTGTTAAATCAGTTGTACAAAAATTGTACTAAAATCTTGTGGTATTTATAGTGGTCATTGCTTTAAGCTAATAACCAAGTCTGTAAATATGTCCCTAGGAACTTTTAACTATGTTTACCAATATGTTAAATATTCAAATGCCTTTCTCTTTAATTTTTACTTGTCTCTTGATATATAGAAAGCTGTATAATATCATAGCACATTTCAGAATATTGTCAAGTAGCTCTCTAAGAATGCAAACATTATCACCTACCATCACCATCATTTTATAAAACAGAACATTTAAAAATATATGTATTTTAAAGATAATCTCAGGATAAAGGACAGATCATTATAAGAAAATCATGTAATCACATTTGGCCATGGACGAGAGAAGTTTGTCATGGATCAGTGCTTAGCTGCAGACTGATGTCTAAGAACCACTGATATATAGCATAACAAAATATTAATGCTGAGCTGTTGCTAAGGATTACATTGCTTAGATACGGTAGTGTTTTCTTGAACATTCTAATTCCACCTGTACTAAAGGGATCGTTGCTCTTAATAATGGCTGACTGCTTGTCAGTGCTCTGCAGTTTTACTGCCATCTGTCTTATGTTCTTAGAAGTAAACTTAGAAAGATTATAGATATCTAAATTCCAGTTATAAGTTTAGTTATACTTCTATCGTCATAATATTAAAAGTAATTTTTGTATTTTACTCCTGTAGTTATTGTATTATTACTACATTAACTAGGGCAATTTACTATTTTTTGAAGATTAAAGCACTTAACAAATGATTTCAGTTTGACCTCTGACCATATCCTTTTTTCACAGATGTTTTTCAGATTTGTTAATTCAGTTGGAAATAATAACAGATTTCATGTGTTTTATAATATGTACAAGTTTATATTCATGATAGTGTATAAACTCTCTGAAGACAGCAGTACTGTAACTGAATGTTCATTAAGAGCATGAGATAGTATCAGGCATGCAGTGGGACCTTGTTAAGTGCTAATGAATCAGTCCTGTACCATGAATAAACTGGGCTCTTCCCAAGTCAGAAACTACCTGGTTAGGGCTTCCAGCTTAAGATGATTAATTAAACCTACATTCTGCCTCCTTGTTAACTGTTATAAAATGGCAATAAATCCACAAGGACATGGAGATGATGGAAGAAACATAAAAGGCTAAGTTTTAAAAGTGAACTAGATTTACAGTTAGTAGAAAATAGAAAATAGTAGAAAATAGAAAACTAATTCAAAGTCATGGAAATGAGGTCTGGGACATAGTTGAGTGGTAGGGTCCTTGCCTAGCACTATGAGTTTTATGTCAGCCTGATATAAACTAGAATCATTTTGGACCAGGGAACCTCAACTGAGAAAATGCCTCCTCTAGACTGCCCCATGGGTAAGCCTGTAGTGTGTTTTCTTAATTGATTAATGTGGAAGGGCCCAGATCACTGTGGGAAGTGCTGCTCCATGGAATGGTGGTTCTGGGTGCTATAAGAAAGCAGGCTTCACTGGGCAGTGCTCCAAAACTACACAGAGAAACCTTGTCTTGAAAACAAAACAAAACAAAACAAACAAGCAAGCAAACAAAAAACAAAAAAGGAAAGCAGGCTTCACAAGCCATGGGGAGCAAGCAAGTAAGCAGCACTCCTCCATAGCCTCAGCATCAGCTCCTGCATCCAGGTTCCTGTCCTGATTTCTCTTGATGACAGACGGGTCTTAGTATGGAACTTGATGCTAAAATAAACCATTTCCTTCCCAAGTTAGTTTTGGTCATGGTGTTTTCTCACAGGAATAGAAAGCCTAAGACAGTGAGACACTGGATTGTATCTCTACGCCACTAAACAAAACTAAATCCAGAAATGGCCAGGAATTGTAGTATCCCGAGTCCTTTGAAATGGGATGTATAGTTGAAAGATCCAGATGAGAACACTTGTGTAAGACTCCATTGCAATCCCCCTTTCCCCTTTCCACCCCACAGGTACTGGTACTCCCCTCTTTGGTATAGGCTTGGAGGTATATGCTTAAAGTTAGAGAGAGAGCTGAGGTGGAAAGGAATCTAGTGGTATGCTGGGGCTCCCTTATAGTTGGGAAATTGGTTGTCAAAATAGTAGTGGCCTGAAATTGACTATATCACTAGCAGAAAAGGCAACTCTTGCAAATTTATTCTTCTCTCTGTCCCCTCACTCTCCTCCCCTACATCTCCTTTCCCTCTATTTTCTGTCCTCTCGCTCTCTTCCCTTTTCTTTCCCTTTCTTTCCTTTCCCTCCTTTTCTCCCCCTCCTTTTCTTCATCTCTACTCCCCTTTCCTTTCTCTGTCAGTACATTGTTGGAAATATTATAGTGAAAATAAGGTTAATAGTTCAGCTTGTCAGTGTAGTTCTCCCAGTTATTGGAGATGAGAATGGGAGATTCTTTTTTGGGGGGAAACTAACCTGGCCAAAAGGGAAGACCATAGTTACTTTACTTACATGTTCCCAAAGTTCAGCCAAACTCCCTACAGTGAAATCCAGTGTTTGATAAACTTTTGACAATCTTTTAAATACCTCATTCTTTTTTTTTCTTATTTTACATATTTATCCCAGTTCCCTCTCCGTCCCTCCTTCTTAAATACCTCATTCTTAAGTGTAAATAGATTAAGGATTACTTGAAGAAAGTCTCTCATGTGACATGCAGACAAAAAATAGTCTAAAACACATGTAAAGCTAAAACCGCTTAAAGGAAAAATACTAATCCATAGGACAAGAATTAGAAATTCATAATCACAGAATAAGAGAAACCCTACTTAAAATATAAATGCAATGGAAAGGTTGCTAGATTATGTTGAAATAGTTGTTTAGAAAATAGAATCAATAGACATATGGATAAAACTGGGAAGTATCAGGCTGGAAAGATGGCTCAGGGATTAAGAACACTGCCTCTTCTTCCAGAACTCCTGAGTTCAATTCCCAGCAACTACATGGTGGTTTACAACCATCTATAATGAAATCTGATGCTGCCTTCTGGTCTGCAGACATACATGCAGGCAGAATACTATATAATAAATAAATAAATAAATAAATAAATAAATAAATAAATCTTAAGAAGCAAACAAAAATGGGGAGTAGCTCAAGTGACCTGAGTTAAGTCCCCAGCACCCACCAGAAGTCCAGCAGCTCTGAGCCGGGCAGTGGTGGTGGTACATGCAGAGGCAGGTGGATCTCTGTGAGTTTGAGGCCAGCCTGGTCTACAGAATGAGTTCCAGGACAGCCAGATCTACACAGAGAAACCATGTCTTAAAAAACAAAACCAAAACAAACAAAAAATCTAGCCATGGTGGTGTAAGGAGTAGGGTTTTTCTGCCCGCTGCTGGTCTTGTCCCGCCACCGCGCCAGCCCCAATTAACACACAGAGACTCTGTATTAGATATAATGCTGTTGGCCAGGTATTAGTTTCTTATCAGCTAGCTCTGTCTTAATAACCCATTTCTATGTATTTCCATGTGGTCTTACGTGGTCGTAAGGGGCCAACGTCTTGTCTTCCCAGTCTCTCCATCTTGACTCCTCCTTACTACTTCCTTGAATCCTCCTTGTCTCCTAGTCCCTCCTATCTTCCTTTCCTATTGGCCAACAGTGCTTTATTCATTAACCAGTATGAGAAACATTTACAGAATGACATCTTCCATCATCTTCTCTTTTCTGTCTAAATAAAAAGAAGGGTTTTGACCTTAACATAGCAAAATATATAACACAACAGTTATCAAGTAAGAATCACAGTAAACAATATTTAGTCCATTAACATTTAGCAAGATTAAAAGAAACTATTCTATCATCTATCCTATATTTGTGAGTCTAAAGTCCTATATGTAACTTATCTTTAAGCCTAACTAAGGAAAACTATAACCATAACTATCTGTCTTCAACTTCTTCAAAGACTATAGAAGGATAGTATATAAACTCTAGAAATGACAGAGACAACTTGCCTTGTCAGTCACCTGTTCTTCTGTAATCTTCCATCTTCAGCCCATAGGCCATGGTGTGTCTAGCAGACTCTTCCATGAAGCAGGAATTCTGTAGCAATGTCCATCTTGTATCAGCAGTCACTTTCCTGTGAGTCCTGCATGTCCAGTTTATACAGCATAAAGTCAAACAGTCCAGACAAGAGCAGTATCTTGTCACAGCCAGTTCTGTTGAGAAAATTTGGTTGCTAAAAATTTTCTTCCTACAGGATCCCATGGAACAATCATCGTCCCATTTCAGCAGAAAGTAACCTTAAGATAATGACACCCTCTTTCCCTACCCTTGGAATTTGGGGATAATAGTCACCTTCTTTGGGTTGGTTTTAGTTATTTAGGGTCGGGTATGGAAAGTGATGCTTGCACTCGGGTTTATCTTTTAGACAGGAATAGGGTATGGTTGGGAAAGGTATGGTTTAGATGGGATATAGGTAGATTAGCCTATTTTCTTGTGAATTATTGAGTAAGAGTGAGATAATAGTATTTTACAGCTTACATTGTTATATATTCTTATTTGTGGTAAGCTATGTAAAATTAAGTTTATATTTTGTTATATTGTATGAAATTTTTCCACTTATGATGTTTTATGCACATTATTCTTACCATATTCTATGTATGTATACTTTTCTTGTATTCAAGACATTTTGTATATTGATACAATTTGGGATATTTATCATGCTGCCCTTTATAGTTCTACCTCTTGTCTTGACATTTCTACTCTACCTCTATTTTAGGGATTTATATGTATGTATATGTACATAGTTATAATGTTTAGGTATTTGTTCCTGCTTTACTCAGGGAAGTTTCAATCAGTTTTTTAGCTAAGTTCTTGAGTATTACAGATTATCTTCACTCATGTTTCCTTTACCTATGAGATTAGTCAGACATAGATGCTTAATCTTCAATCACTTCATAGACATGCAGAACATGGCATTTAAATGTTTTAATATTAGTACTCTGTTGACATGAGACACTGTTGCTACTGACAGCACCGTGCACTTTCCCGAAAATATGTTGGACACATATTGCTCCTGCTGGAGTTCATTCTTGCCTCAGCTAATGGCCTCTTGGGCAAAGAACTGCCCCTGCCTTGACCACTGATTTGGACATGCAGTCCTATGTGCTTGCAGGAGACAAAAATAGAAGACTGCTGGACCTTGCCAAGTCAGGGTAAGACAGCCTTTCTACTTCCCTGCTGTTGTTGTGGTCTGTCAAGTACTCTTGGCCTTAGCCAAAACTGGGTGTACCAATTTTTCTGTGAGACCTTGGGTGACTGTCCAGGTAGCTTGCTGTTTCTGTCCTCGCTGCAACTTTTGGAAGTTGCCCATCTGCACTTCCTGTCTACCTTAGTATCATTATTTTCCTTCTCAGGTCTTGATGAGGTTGAAGATTAAACTATCACAACTATTATCCTCTCTTCCTAGTTAGATATATTAGGTACTAGACTTATGTTTTCCAGCTTAGGACAACTCTATTGTAAACTCCGTTATGCCTTCACCCTAGGACTAGATAGGTAGGTCATTTTATTCTTGATTTTTCTTTTCTTAGAGCACACTTGTTATTCACTGTTTTGTGTATAGTTTTGTATCAAGCCTAAATCTTTTCTTTAGACTAAAAGGGGAATTGTAGAGGGATATTCACTTTGTCTCCTTCTGTGGCACTGACCACACACACCCATTTGGGGGTGGATCCAGGGGCAGAAGTGACCTGTGGAAGGAGGTCTGAGGGGGAGCCGGGGAACACTCTCTTGCTGGTGGGTCGCGGTGAGGAGAGCATCTGGTGGAACCTGCTGGTGTTAATCTGTCTAGGTTGTAAGTTATTTCTCCCTGAATAAACATCTATTCGGCCTATTTGCTTATCCTGATCCTTATTTAACTGCAATAATGGTGGTGTGGGCTTCCCATGGCTGAGAGGCAGATAGGCAGGTCCCTGGGCTTAATGGCTGGTGAGCCAGGTCACTCTGCCTGGTTGGTGCTCAGGTTAATGAGAGATGTTGTTTCAGAAAAGCTTCTGAGGAATGATAACACCTTAAGTGAATCTCTCTCCCTGAGCATACACACATGTGCAAACAAGGTGAGAGGATATAAAAGAGAGAAAAAGAGTTTGGGAATCAGTCTAAAGAGTCTGGTATGTTTCATAAAAAGAGTGGACCAAGAAAATAGAAGGAGAAACAATACAAAAAGTTTCACAGGCCTGAAGGGTATGAGTTCATTTTGCCTAATATCAGTGTGTATCACTGTAAAATATAGATTACACATAAAAAGATGATTCTGAAACTGCAGAAAAGTATGAAATGTAAAGAATCAGGAATGAGAATAACACATTTGCCTAAGCTTTCTCATTGGCAAAACTGGACTGTAGGGAAAAATGTAGTTGTGTCTGTAGAAGTTAGGAAGAAATCTCCAAAGCAGAGTTGTTCTGCATTCAGCCAATCCAGTATCTCAGTAAATAAGAAGGATCCCAGAAACAATTACCATCCACTTCTGCTATATCATGACAATGGTTTACTGTACCCAGTAAGGAAATAAAGGGGACTGTGGGATCTAGGAAACAGGAGACTGCAGGAGAGGAGGGGATCCTCTCTGATAACTTGGCTGGTACAGTCAACTGAGAAAGTAAGTTGTAATGCAAGGATGGAAGGGCTCCAAAGAAATGAAGTCACACCAGGTGGTGGTGGCGCACGCCTTTAGTCTCAGCACTCAGGGGGCAGAGGCAGGCAGATCTTTGTGAGTTTGAGGCCAGCCTGGGCTACAGAGTGAGTGCCAGGATAGACTCCAAAGCGACACAGAAAAACCCTGTCTCAAAAAACAGAAGTGCAGCCACATACCTGAAGGAGGTGGTATTTTTTAAGATAGGATATGAACCAAGAATAATTGACACACCTAATATATACTGTTTTAAGAACATGATGCTATTGGTCATTTATTGTTCTTAAAATAGAGATTATGGTATGTTCTCTCATCTCTTTCCTAAACATTGATCTACTTTCTAAAACAGAATATGCTGTCCATATAAATAGATACTCTAAAAAATAATTGTTACAAAATACTAAAATACTAAGCACCTATTAATTATACAACAGTAAATATTTTAAAACTACCCTATTATTATGTGTAACCATGGATTAAGGAAATATGTATTATGTGAAAATGTTCATATTGTCCTGAAATAGAGCAATCAAAATAGGTGTTCGGTTTAGATATTTCAAAGTGCAGTGCTTCTAGTGGGACAGAGGAGAGTGTTTTTTTCACAAATTGTGAAATGCTTTGTATTAGATGTGTTGTCATAATTTCACAGACATATTTACACACTGATATTCTAGATGTTACTGAGAACTCTTTAAATAGAATATTCTGAAGACTTTTAAATGAAATGAATTTGTATTTAGTAATATGGAAGGTAAACAGGAGATAGTTTTGCCTTTTATAAAAGCACATTGCAGAGCAATAGGTATGTGTGATAAAGGCCTCAGCTGTATGTAAAGACATTTTGTCTGCTTTTCCTGTGGTGAGAACCTCTGATTACAGAAACTTAAGTGCTGACTTTAGGGAGGGGAACTTGGAGAGACCACTTCCATCTTTTCCTTTTATATTGTTTTGTGTAGCTGGAAATTTTTACCAAGTGTATGTAGCTTTATAAATGATAAACAAATGAATTTAAAATTCTAGATGCATTAGATATATAGATACCATTTTTCAGTTTGCATAAATTACAGATAGTAAAGAGACCTAATAATATTAGTGATTGGAATTCACAGTTCCTAAATTTTAGTCTTAGAAAACACTTGATGATATTTTTGTTTTTTATTATTTTTAAATTTTTAAAAAAGTTTTTATTCTTTGTGGCTTTCACATCATATATATATTCATATATACATAATATATGTATATATAATGTATATATATGTGTATATATTTTTTTTTGAGAGATAGGGTGATTCTATTAAATTAGTTCAATGAAGTAGCTAAGTGATGTGTTAAATAAGTTAGGCTAAAAAGTATTAATTTGAAATTAGAATTGTTTTTTAAGGGTTCTTAGCCAGTTAATTTCTAAAATAAACAGGTAAAAACGTCTTATGGTAGTTAAAATTTTTAGTAGGTTAGGTTGGATTATGCTACATTTCATGCTTTTCAATGCTGTACTTTATATTACTTTTTCAGTACATTAAAACTTATGCAGTGAAACTGAATAATGGCAATGTTTTTATACCCTTTTATAGCCGTTTCTTCATCATAGCCTCCCCCTATTTCCTGTTAGGAAACTCTAAGCACCTTTCTGTTAATTTATGAAAATTATTGTTGAGGTAGCACATTATCACTGATCTGTATGGTACTTTCAGCATGTTCCACGCAAAGGTCTGAGCAACATAAAACACATCAAAATTCATTAATGTGGTATTGATTATTTTTTGGATAATTAATTTTATTGCAGACCCTTGAAAGAGATAATGAGCTGCAAAGGGAGAAGGTAAAAGAAAATGAAGAAAAGTTCCTTAATCTTCAGAATGAGCATGAGAAAGCACTAGGAACTTGGAAGAGACGTGTAGGTTTATTAAATTGTAAAATATTAAAGTATTTAAAATAGCTATAGATATTTAAAATAACTATTGAATGCTAAGAAAATATTTAAAAACTGATAAGTCAAACACATTTTCTTCTTGTACTCATATTTCCACCAAAGTGAGAGTATTTTTAAAAACTAAATTTAATAAAATTCCCTTTAGTGTTTCCATGAATGGAAGACTATATGTGTTTGTGTTTGTATATAAAGCATATGTGACTATCTAGAATAGCTGTTAATATGTGGCAAATAATGTCTATTTAAATAAAATAAGTCCGTGTATCTTAGCGAGTTAGAACCATATGTAAACTATTGGTGTCTGGGCAAGGTTGCTTTCCTAGGTAGTTTTGTTGAGATGTGTCAGAGCCATGTTAGAACATGTTTGCAGTAGTTGAGTTCTGTTGTACTAATACTTTATAATGAGATTATATGTTGTAAACAGTTGCTTCCTTGAAGTCATTTTCTCTTTTACACTAAATGTTTATTTTGATAAAATATATGAAACAAATGTAGAAAATGATGGAAGTTCAAATTGCAAAGCAAAATTTTACTTCAAAAACTGATGGATCACAAAATTGGATTTTTTTTTTTTTTTTAATCTTAGTACCAATTTTCATTGCCTTTTCAATTCCTTAGAAAGGAATTGAGATAATTGTCTCCGGCTATAATGTATGGAAAACATGGCTTTAATCACTCTTTAAAAACAGAATTAACACAGTAGAAAGTCCCTGCGTTTATGGAACTATACTTTAGGCATATATGATTCTATTTCAGATGACTGTATTAATTATACCATTTTATTATACTAATGTATATCTGAATATAAGTTTTATGACATTCTCTGTAGATTATTTTATTTGATTTCTGATATAGAAAACCCAATTTATTTGTAGTTAATAAGTTTTCCTAATTCAGAGTTTGAAGTGATCAACTTGGCCATTGTTGGTTTTGATATGCTTTGTTCAAATCTAAGAAAATTATTTCATACTTACATCACAACACTAAACATTGGCTAATAATATCCACCAGGAAAATATATCATCAAGGAACAAGTACAGTAACATCAGTTATTCTGCTTTGCACTCCAGTACCTCCCTTCTCATATACTCTTTAAAAGGCTGTGAAAGTGGTGCTGTGAGGATAGGGAAAGCTTGGAAGCAGAAAGGAGCTGCAAATTAAACAATTAAATATAACATTTGTATCTGGAAACTGAGCTTCCACAGCCTGTGCAGTTAATCAAAGCATAGTAACATTCATTTTCTCTTCTGAGAATACAACAGTGGCCGTCTTCCAAGGGCAAATGAATGATTAAGAATAGAGGAAATGGGACTGTTGAGAATCCTCTTGCAGGTTTAGCTCCCAGCACCCATACTGGAAGATTAGCAACCAGGGTTTCTGATGCCCAATTCTGACCTCCATGGACACAAACATGTGCACAAGTACATTTCAAATACCTAAATAACACATTTTTTAAAAAAGGAAAGGCAACTTTATTGATAAGGCTATAATTTGTAAGCTTAAATAAAATGGCTTATCATAAGATTTGTAGATTATGCAACCACAAACTATCATAAACCACATATCATAAACTATCGTAATTATAATCATATATCAAAGCTATAATAAACTAAGCAGAATAAGAAAAAGCCACTTTGGTTTTGTAAGAATATTTTAAACTGGAGAGCAGATCTATATAGTCTGTGTGTCTATGTGCTTGTAGTCACGTGTGAAGTTTCTATGGAAGAGCATTCCCCAGCCCTGCAAGAACGCAGTTGTGAGCTGCACATGCAGTGAAGCTCAATTTCCAGATGGAAACACGAGGCTCAGGTGCCAGTGTCTGCTGTAACACCTAGTGTTCTGCACCTCTAGATAGCTCAGCTAAACACATGAGTGTGCAACAATGAAGATTAAAATCATACACATGGAACTTTTGTAGGATTTTATGATGAAGGTAAAAAAAAATTTATAAGAAAGTATTTATGGGCACAGACCCTAGGTTCAATTTTGGATTGCAATTTGACTGGTACTTTCTGTCTGCACTGACTTAATCTTAAGTCTCACATTTCTCAAAGAGTATGAATATACAATCATGTTTGTTAAATACATGTCGCTATTACAATGTTATTTCTTAATTCAAGTAGTTAATTTTGTTACTTTTTTTATAAATAATTATTTTATAAAACTAATTTTCAGGTAAAATATATGCACTTCTTATTTTGACATAATTTTATCCTAGGTTGAAGAAATTAGTAGAGAAATGAATGAGATTAAAAGTGAGTTGTCATTACTTAAGGAAACTCATGCTAAGTTGAAAGAACATTACAACAAATTATATGATCAGAAAAAACATGAGGAATGCAAGAAGTTTCAGGTAAAGTCAAAGTATGTTTTAGGGTATTAACTGTTAAATTAGGGCCATCACTGGTGGGTTTTTTTTTCCAAGTTATATTTTAGGTCGCTCAGCTTTTAACACGTTAATTTTAACTATGTTGTTTGTCATACAGTTTTATTTGGCTTTGGTGTGGAGTGTAACAGAAGGTACAAGAGTCCCTTAGGTTTAGATTTTTGATTATCTTGGGGCCACATTTGTTGAAAACCCTGTTCTTGTCCAGTATAGTGGTTCACACCTTTAATCCTAGCACTCAGGAAGCAGAGGCAGGTGAATCTCTGTGAATTCAAGGTCAGCCTGGTCTACATACTAAGTTTCAAAATAGCCAGGACTGTATTGAAAGAACCTGCCTCTGTCTCTGTTTCTATCTCTCTGTCTCTCTCACACACACATACACACAGAGAGAAGAAGAAGAGGAGAAGGAGGAGACGGAGGAGGAGGAAGAAATAAAGCAAACTGCTGTTCTTCCTCCCACTGTAACTTGAAACTTCCTCTGAAATAAGTGGGTCTATTTCTAGACTCTATAGTGTTCATCGTTATTTATTAGACTCATAAATTGATGCCAATAGCACAGTGCCTATATTAGTGCAGCTCTTAAACACATCTTCACATAAGTAGAAGTTCTTCAGTTTTGTTGTTTTATTTTTCAGTTACTTTTTGCTGTTGTAGATTTCTTACAGTTCCATTTCACTTTTAAAATTTATCAATTTCTGCAAGAGAATTCGCCTCTATTTCCATTGAGATTGTATTAGTTTCTCTCAATTTGATGCAAACTAGAATCACCTGGGAAGAAGAACCCTCAATTCAAGAATTGACTCTATTGGAAACCTGTGGTCATGTCTTGATTAATGACTGAGAAAGGGGACAGTTCATTTTGGCAGTGCTACCCTTGGCCAAGCATGTAGTCCTGGGTTTTATAAGAAAGGCAGCTGAGGAAGCAAGCCTGTAATGAGTCTTTCTGTCCTTCCAGCCAGCTCCCAATGATGACACAGAGACTTCTGATTAATCATGGGAGCTTAGCCTATAGCTTAGGCTTATTCCTAACTGGCTCTCTAACTTAAATTAACCCATGTATATTAACCTATGTTCTATTATATGGCATTACCTCTCTTTTCCATCTTGCATCTCCTGTTTCATCTCCATGTCTTTTGGTTTCTCCTCCATGTCTAGATTCCTCCTCTTCCTTTCTCTCCCCAGAAATCATGTCTATACTTGCTGCCTAGTTATTGGCTGCTCAGCTTTTTATTACAACAGTCACAGCAATATATCTTCACACAGTGTACAAATATCCCACAACACAAGCCAGTACGCATTACTCATAGGTCTCTACTTCAGTTCCTGTCTCCAGGTTCCTTCCTGAGTTTCTGCCTTGACTTCTCTCAAAATGGACCGTGACCTGGTATTTGCATGTAAATAAGCATTTTTTCCTCTAAGTTGGTCAATGTTTTATCATAGCAGCAGAGATGCAAAAGAGGACACTGAGTGTTTTTTCTTAAGACTCAAAGTTGTCATGGGATGTGTCCCTGATTTTTTTTTTGTTAGTGAGTTCATTGGTAAATAGAAAAGCTGGTCGATTTTCTGTGTTGAATTTTCCCTACTTTGCTGGATTTGTTTCTCATATCTAAGAGTTTTTAGGGAGAGACTTTAGTGTTTTTCTCAGTATAGGCTCATATCATCTACAATCAGGGATAGTTTAACTTCTTCCTTTCCTATTTGTATCCCCCCTCCCTGCCTTGTTACATTATTAGGGGACATGTTTCCAGTGTTTCCACTCATTGAGTGTCATGCTGGCTATGCAGTCTTTTTATTATGTTCTGGTGCAGTCCTTCTGTGCTTAGCTTCTTCAGGGCTTTTAGGAAGGATGTTAATTTTTCCTAAAAACCTTTTCTCTATTTAAATGACCCTATGATTTTATCCTTGGCTCTGTTTGCTGGATATGTTTCTTGGTTGTGTATGCTGGAACATTCTTTTTTTGTTGTTTTTGAATTTTTTTTGTTTTTTTTGTTTTGTTTTGTTTTGAAACAGGCTTTCTCTGTATTGCTTTGGAGGCTGTCCTGGAACTAGCACTATAAACCATCCTGGCCTTAAACTCACAGAGATCTGCCTGCCTCTGCCTCGAGTGCTGGGACTAAAGGTGTGCGCCAGCAACGCCCAGCTCTTTCTTTGAATTTTTAAAATTTATTTTGTGTGTTTTTCATATCATGTATCTTCATCCCATTAATTCCCTGTTCCTTCACATCTGGCCTGTGCCCCTTCATCCCCCCCCCAATAAAACAAAATTTGAGAGAAAATAAAATGAGAAAAATAAAAAAGGGAAGGAATTAAAAATCTCATAATGGAAGCTGCAGTGTAATCCAACAAGTCGTGTCATATACCCCTTTGTGCATACATCTCTGCTTGCAAGTTTTCATTGCAAAGAGTCATTAGTTCTGTTCAATGCTGGATCCCCACTAGAACTCTTCCTGGACATCCCACGGCCCCCTGTGTTGTGGAGATCTTACAGCTTTGGGTCTGCAGGTCAGGTCCCTTCACTTGATCCAATAGATCATAGAGGATGGATGTTGGGGCAGGCCAAGTCAAAACCCTGAGTTTGGACCTGAACAGCTGTAGGATTGGTCCTCTAGATGGGAAATGGGGTCAGCTCTCCCATGGTCACAGTTTTGAGACTGGCTCTCCCACACCTGTGAAACAGTGTTGGCTGAATTGTGCTGCCCTGCTGAGATGCAGGGCCTACTCTTTCTAATGTTGTAGATGGTGGGGGTTAGGGATGATTCTGTAGCTTCTCTGGTGAATGGTGGATAAGTGTCCACCAAGGTGAGGCAGCTGCCAGTACTGTTCAAGCCTCTACTACCTGAGATCTTTGTGCTCTTGGCCTTCCACTGGGAGTTTCTTTCTTTTCAGTTCTGGTCAGTATTGCTTCATGTATTTTAAACTCGGTAGGCATTTGATTTATGAGTGTTATGGCACATTTATGATTGTTATACCTTCCAGATTAATTGGCCTTTATATCATTATTCTGTTTTATTTCATTGTTGTCCTAGGTGTAGTCTTTGATACTTAATACATCAACTCCATTTTTATTATGAATGTTTTAAAAGTTTTATTTTAAAATGGTTTTGTTGTTTTGTTTTGTTTTTTGAGACAGGGTTTCTCTGTATTGCTTTGGAGCCTGTCCTGGAATTAGCTTTGTAGACTAGGCTGGCCTCAAATGAGATCTGTCAGCCTCTGCCTCCTGAGTGCTGGGACTAAAGGCATGCACCATCAATGCCCAGTGAAAATGTATTTATACAATGTATTTTGACCATGTTTTCTTTTCCTCCAACTCCTCCAAGCTCCTCCACATTTCCCTGTCTACTCAACTTCATGTTCTTTCTCTGTTTCAAAAAAGGAAAGACAATCACAAAAAAAATTGACAATCAAAACAAACTTTTAAAAAATCAGTAAGACAAAAGATGTCAAAAACAAGTGTTCAGTGCTTATAACTTTATTTTGTTACTTTAATAGACATATGTATTTTCTATCTTTTCTGTTTCCTCCCTTACCTTTTTTTTTTTTTTTTTTTTTTTTTTTTTTTTTTTTGTGCTGTTGTTTTTTAGACAGGGTCTTATGTAGCCCAGGCTACCTTGAACTCATTGAGTAGCCAAGGATGAATTTGAACTTATGATCTTCCAGCCTCTGTCTCCCTGAGTATTTGGATTCCCAGCATGCACCTCCATATCAGGATCCCTGTTTCCTTCTGTTATGATAAAAAAAATAGTAGGAGGAATGCCTTTTACTTATTTATTCCTAGAGTACATTACTTACATTTTATTATTATGGTAATATATATTTATATATGTATATATATCATAAAGTTTGCTATTTTAACATTTTATACACACACAGCTTAATACTGTTAAGTACATTTACAATGCATATTGTTCGACACCAATAAAATCATATGTACAAGAACAGGCATGGGCCTGGATTTGATCCACAAGAGGTGTCTTGCTGACCTCCCTGCTCCAGAGTTTGTCATAATATATTTTCAGATAATATACCAGAGCTTTTTACGGGAAGAAGACTCTACAGCCATGTTGTCATTGTTCTCCTTCCTGCCCTTTGTGTTATTGTTACTATACACTTTGCTTCTGCCTAATTTATGAACCTTACTGTATAATGTTTACCATTTTGCTTTAAAAATTACTTAAGTGCTGGGTGGTGGTGGTGCAAACCTTTAATCCCAGCACTTGGGAGGCAGAGGCAGAGGCAGGAGGATCTCTGTGAGTTCAGGGCCAGCCTGGTCTACAGAGTGAGTTCCAGGATAGTCTCCAAAGCTACAGAGAAACCCTGTCTCAAAAAAAAAAAAAAAAAAAAAAAAAAAAGAAAGAAAGAAAGAAAGAAAAAGAAAAAAAAAATTAAAGAAAAAAAAAAAAAGGAAAAAGAGAGAAAAGACTTTAAGTAATTACCTGACAAAGAAATAACACTTAGATAAAGTGTCATCCATAGACTCCCATGCTGACCATTTCTGTCATTCTTCATTCCCACAGGAAGAGCTTGGGTAACTATAGCAATTTTTCCCTGAAAGAACAATTTTCACTGTAGTCCTTTGTCTGAGTGATCTTATCTCATATATTTAATCTACTCATCTAATAATTTACTTTGAATAGGCAAGTTCAAAGACAAGTTACTTTAGGATGGCTAGAAATAACAGTAAATGGTCTAGAAATGTATATTATTTGAAAGCACTTTGAAGTTAGTTCTTCCCAAATGAGAAATCTTGTTTTGCTGTGTCTAATCTTTTCATAAAACTGGTATAACTAACATGTGTGCTTGTTCACAGATTCCTTCATTCTTTTGTCTGTAACTTATTTGGTGAACATTCACTTGCCATAGTCTATTGTGACACACTGTTGAAAATGATGAAAACATGCAAAGAGAGATATATACTGGTGTTTTTAGGATTTTGTTTTTGAGACAGAGCTCACATTGTAGTCTAAACTGACCTGGAACACTAAAATCCAGGCTGGCTCCAAACTCCTGATGACCCTGTTGCTTCAGCCTCCTGAGTGCTAGAGTGTAGGTATGTGCCACCATTCCTGGTTTGTTTGCTGTCTTATAGGTATATAAAATGCTACTTGAACAATTTGCCTGACCGAAGTAAATCCTACCCCTAATTTGCCTGCCTGTGTGTATAATAATGTGACAGACATGTTTGAAAGCATATTGAGCTCTCCGGTTTGTTTAAATGTAGGACTGTATACAAGGACGTTCAAAAGTCATTCGATTTTCAAATAGAAATTGCTGAGTAGCTGAACTAAAATCCACTTTTATCAGCAAAGTTTGCTCAAATATTTAGCACACTTAAACAATCTTTTCTATTTTGTACTAGAATATTCCAGAACTAAATAATGAAAATAGCGATGAACTATCCAGTAAAAAACCAGAAAACACCAACACACAAAAATACAATTCTGGTCAAGAAATATGGGGAAAAAATATGAAGAGTTTTTATTCAGATACTGATTACTACAGAGAAAAAGAAAAAATGACAGACCTACCTGTAGAAGAAATTGCAGAAGGTAATCTTAAAAGTACATTGATAGCTGGGTGGTGGTGGCGGCACATGCCTTTAATTCTAGCACTCAGGAGGCAGAGGTAGGCAGATCTCTGAGTTCAAGACCAGCCTGGTCTACAGAACTAGTTCCAGGACAGCCTTGAAAATCACAGAGAAACCCTGTCTTAAAAAAAAAAAAAAAAAAAAAAAAAAAAAAAGTACATTGATAAAGCTCCTTGGCCTTCCCCTGCCATTTAGGGGGCTGTCAGTTACAGCTTTGCTTTGGAGTCTTCCAGGACAGTTGGGAAACACCTTCCATGTGTGTGTAAACAAGCATTCTGCAAGTGAGTCCTTAACAGAGTCTGCAGAGAGCATCCTCTGGGTCACTGGCATACCTCTGGTGAGCAGGGCACCTTGGTTTAGATGCCCAGTCAGCACTGAGATGATTTCTAGGTTCTCCATTATGCAGAATGCTGAAAGTGGCGCTGACTGAAGTGTTCAGCTGAGGGTGAACAGCCACTTGGTGGAGATGTTGGAGAAAGAATGATTGAACCAACACAGACAGCCCTGGAAGACCTGAAATTTATTTTCTGAGTTATTTTAATTATATTTATTACATGGTATCTATAGTTAAAGCAAAGATGAATAAATTTCCTTGGGTAAGTAGATATTCTGTGAATGGGCCCAAAATTATTCCAGAATTTTAAAATACTTATAGAGTAATAAACAAACAAATAAAAAAGAAGATTGTCAAACATAGAAAAGCTAACTATCAACTTCTGAATGTTGTTAGATCTGGGTTGTAATGGAGGTTACTATATACATTAATTTTTTATCATTATGTGTTCATATAGGATTGTACTTTGTGCCCCAAAAGAAACTATAGGAAAAATGAAGGTCATTGTGTAAATATTTCATGCTGCTTGCCCCTTTGGGTAATACCTCATGCTGCTTACCCCCTTTAAACCAAAGTGTTTTGCTGTTGTGAACTAAAAAGTTTCAGGACAGAGCCAAAATTTTAGCATCCACATACTTTCTTTAGTATAGGAACTCAAAATTTAAATAAAATTGATGTCATGTTTGTATGTTTAATGTCTAATAGACTATTTAAGGCTAAATATGTCTTCACAAAACATAGGTGACACGTTATAAACAAGCTTTACTGAGATGATAACATTTTATTGTATCCTCTTCATGACAGATTTACAGCCTTTTGAAATAAGTGCCAAAAGCGAAATTAATGCTGTAGTATTTCAGGACAGACATCAAAGTGGAATGTCCCCAAGCAAAGCCCTTTGCCTAGATAACGAAGAAAGTAATCATGAGCAAGCCCTGGATGTTACCGACTGTAGAAAATCAGTCACTGTAGAAGTAAAAGACACGGTGAGCTTGGAAAAAGAGAGTGAATTTTCAGAACTTAAGTCATGGAACAATTTCTTAGTGGTAAATGAATCACTAGAAACAGAGAAGGTATGCTTAGAAGGAGTGGAAGGATTAGGTCTTTTCCACAGTGGTGTAGATGTACCTCTGGAGACTCGAAGTAACAAAGCACCTTTTAATGGCATTTCAAATGAGATGACCAACAAAAGAAACTATAACACAGATGTTTCTGAAAGCAAGACATTCAAACAGCAATTCAAATTGCTTCCAGCAGATCTGGAAAATGCTACAGAGAAGGAAATTACAAACCATGACCAAACCATAGCAGGATTAGATTCATTTCTAGATATCAAATTAATGTTAGATGATAAGTACCAAAAAATAAAACAAACCTCACATGAAGAGAGTGAGTGCAGCAGAGCATCTTTTTCATGTAAAGCTGTCCAGACACCTGAAGCAACTGTTGTCTCTGCTACGGTGATCAGCCCACCCTGCCCATCTGCTGTCTCTGATAATTTGAAAGTACTTAACAATTCAGAAAACAGTATTAATACTATGCCGACACTGGTAAAACCCACCTCAAGTCCTGCAGAAAGAACTATAAGGAAAAATATAAATAACATACAAAACAGTCCATTTAAGAACCATTTAGGATCTTCAGAAAGCAGTGTGAACAACATCTCAGACTTTCAGGTTAACCAAGGGGACAGTCACGTTTCACAAGCCAAAGATTTCAAACCTGTAGTTCCCATGACAGAAGAACAGCTTTCCAGTGAGAATCAGATAACCAAAGCTACAAAAAATGGCCTCTTTTCCTTGGTGGAAGTTAAGGAAAGACAGTGCATGCTTCTAAATGATAGACAGAAAACAGAGGCATTAAATGACATCCTGTCAGAAGGAACATTTGGTGAAGGTCAGGGAGAATCATGTTTGTCTCATTTAACACCGTCTGCAGACTCAGTAAACACAAGAGCAAGGTCGGCCTTTGATCTTCCCACTCCGGATAAAAAACTCAAGAAAACTCCAGAATATATGAAGTTTGTAGCCACTAGTCCTTGGTCAAAAATAAATCAAATTAAAACAGTGGGCACTTCATCTTCCAAGTTTGCTCTATTGCTGAAGGAGAAACCAGTAGGTCCAAAAAGCAAAGTGATTACTCAAGTGACTTTCTGTAAAACAGTTGGTCTGGATGACACCAGGAAAAATACTGAGCCAGGTAAGAAAACATGGCCACACATTTTATTTTCTCTATTGATTTACTGTTCTGGATACTCCAGATTTGTTTAAAGTGAAAAAGAATACATTTATGTTTGTATATGTAAGTTCACCTATACATAATACAGTGTATACAGAAACAGAATGGTTTTCTTAAGATGAGTTATTTTTAATCTAATCTAAACAGTAGTATCAGTATATCCCCATTCCCCCCCACCCACCCACTTTTTTGGAGGCTGTCCTGGAATTAGCTATTGTAGACAAGGCTGGTCTCAAACTCACAGAGATCTGCCAGCCTCTGCCTGCTGAGTGCTGGGACTAAAGGCATGCACCAACGCCCTGCTCACCAATCACATTTGGAAGTGTTCTTTTTCATTGTCAAAGTATGGCACCACCACCACGTCTAGGTCATGGAGTTGAAATTAGGGTTAACTACCTAGTGAATTAGTCTCTCTCTAGGTAAATTAGTCTTTTCTTTCTGTTTTTCCTTTTATATGTGTTCCTTCACTAGCATCACAAATCCCACTTGTTCTTCATTTTATTGGCAAAAGTAGAAGGAATTTATTTCACACCATTAGATTTTGTTGTTTTTGCTTGAAGCACTTTAATCATTTAACAATTATGTGCCTATGTTATATTCACATTACTTTAGAGATTAGAGGGTCCATTTTCTTCTTGAAGTAACGCGTGAATGAAAGAATTAACTTTTAATTCCTGGAGTTCCAGGAAATGTAATAACTTGGTGAAATACAGGATTTGGTAGAGATGTGGATGTTTGGGGGCAATACTTTGAAATTCATACTCCCTGCTTTTGTTTAACTTTTATTACAGATATTTAAAAATGTACTACATATTGGGCTCTGGAGGTAGCTGGTAAAGGCAACTTGGCCATATGAAAGTAAGAACCAGTGTTTGATCTTCAACACCTGAATGCTGGTGGGTGTGGCAGAGTCCTGGGATTCTTGGAGGCAGCTGGCTAGCCAGATTAGCTGAATAGAGCCAGTTTTGTGTTCAAATGAGCACCCCTACATCTATATACAAGGTGGAGTAAATGAGGTCATTTGATGTCTGCCTCTGCCACACATGTGTACACACATGCAAACATGCATACACAAATGTACCATCATGCAAAAAACTCCATATGATTAGCTATGTTAAATATATCAAAGTTTGTGATGGAAATGAAGAAAGTATGTTTACTCTGCTAATAGTATTCTCACAGTCAACATTGTTGAGGTTAAAGGCATTCTTAAGATTTCTTGGACAGTTTTACTGTCACTTAACTGGTCATCTTCCAGCTTTGGCCTCTCTAGTCCTGGAATCCAAGTAGATTAGATGTGTATCACCATGCTTTGCTAACTAGATTTTAAGGGAACTTTGTGGATTTAACACATTGAAGAAATGTAAGTTACAAGGAATGTTTTATATAGTCCACAGACTTAATAGGCTTTGTTCAAATAGAAAATTGAAAAAAAAAATTAAAAAAGAACACTGGGGGCTTAAAAACAAAGTAAATATACCTTGTTTACTAACACCATTAATGTAGGGGGAAAAAGATCATCAAAATGCTGTATACCCTCATTTCCCAAACTGCAATTTTAAGCATAGCTTTAAGGACTGACCTAACATTCACCATTTTCTCAACACATTTAATTGGCATAAGAGATATCTAAAATTCAAAAACTGAAGTTGCTATTCTTCCTAAGCATGTCTTTTCAGAGTTAACCAGCTCTGTTTTAAGTAATTTTTGTTATTAAGCCCAACAATCCCTTCTGACATAGCTCTTTGTGGCATTTTCTGATGTTTATTTTGTTCATTCCTCCCCACTAATCTGTATTTGTAAAATGGTCATTATGTAAATATATGTGTGGGTAATGTGGTGGTAACCAGGAAATGATAACATTTTGTACGTGTGTGTTTAAGAAGGTATTTATACCATCTTAACTTCCTTAACAATTTAGGAACAACAATAATACAGTATTGTTTTCTGAGAATTGGTAATACCTAAGTGACATGGAAATTGTTGATTTTTAAACACGAAAACATAAGATCAGAAAGTTCAGTCATTAAGATGTGTCTAAAGGATACAGTTCAGTTGTTGTCATTTCCTGTTTGTCAATCAGATACTTCCAGCATTAGCAGAGTTGCTGACACTGTGAGTTACTGGGGTATCCATTCAGATCCCAAGGGACAGTCGACCAGTGAAGAGAGGAATACAACTGAAAAGACGTTTTATGACTCTCCTTTTCCCACAGAACATGTAAGTCAATTAAAAATATTGCTGAGCAGACCTCGGTGAGCTAATTCTCCAGATATGTGTTGCACTGTATGCATCTGGATACTATAAGCCCTAACTGATCTCCAGAATAATATCAGGAGGGCAACATGGCACCATTTTTCACAATTAAGGCTGATAGAAAACAGCAGGAAAAAGTCACAGAGTATAAATCAAGTAGATACAATCCAGCCTGTTTATGGGACTGAGGCATCGTTCATGTACTCCTTTCTGTCACCTCAGCTTAGAAATAGTTGATTTGAACATCCAAAACTTTTTATTAATAAGCTATCAGACTAATTAATTTGTATTATTTTGGAAGCGTATGAAAGGATTAAATCTCCATAATGCAATGATAGGATACATGCATTACACTTTCTGTGACAAATGGTCAGTTCCTTACAATTTCAGTGACTTACTCTATGGGGTATGGAATATGATGCTTTTTTTTGTATTGTTGTTTTTCAAGACAGGATTTCTCTGTGTAGCCCTGGCTATCCTGGAACTCTCTCTATAGACCATGCTGGCCTCCAACTCACTGATCTATTTGCCTCTGCTTCCTGATTGCTGGGATTAAAGGTATGTGCCAGAAGGAAATAACTGTTTCCACTACTAGGTTGGGATCTTAGGGTTTTAATATAAATTTTGTATTTATAAAATACATATTTAAGTCCCTAATACCAAACACAGTAACCACTACTATAAAGCTCATTTTCTCTTAAAAAAAAAAATTTAAAATCTTATCTGAAAACCAATTTTTTTCCTCATGAAACCACTTCAAATATATCTGATAGGGATAAATTGGAAACAAAATATTTAACTCATGATAGTTACATTACACATTCATAAAAGGTACCATTTTTGAAGCTCCTTTACACAACTGTTTATGAAAAAAAATCTCAAGACCCAGGAAAGTGCTCACAGAAAAAGGCCAGAAAGATTCTATAGAATAATCAATAACACCTAAAAAAGAAGACTAGCAGTTGGCATGTCTTCCTGGGTAAGTTTATAAAAACAATATTTAGTTTTTTCATATTCTTCTACTATTTCATTAAAAAAAAAAAATCAATTCTCTTTTTCTTTTATAGTTTTTTGAGGTAGGGTTTGTCTGTGGCTTTGGAGCCTGTCCTGGAACTAGCTCTGTAGACCAGGCTGGCCTCAAACTCACAGAGATGTGCCTGCCTCTGCCTCCCAAGTGCTGGGATTAAAGGCGTTTGCCACCAACGCCCAGTGTCTTTGAATACAACATTTGGATTAGTGTGGAGATCTCTTAAAATGAGTGTTTTTGAATACAGCATTTGCATTAGCATCGTGTTTGGAAGTATGCCTCTTCTGCCTCAGTGCTCCTTCCCTTCTCAACAGTGTCAGAAGCCTGATAGAAAAGACCTTTTCTCTGTAGGTTTATGTTTGAATTTCTAATCTTCCCCCACTTTGACAGAAGTTACCAAACAGACATTTTTGGGAAGGGAGGGTATGGAAGACACTAACAGTTATCTGCATTTTTAAATTTATTTCATCATAAGCACAAGACCTATCAGAAAACATTTATGGTATCCCTGAGACGCACAAGTGCTTGGAGGATACTACATAATAAGCCTTCTATCCACATTAGGGACCGCTGCTACCAAACTACTACAGTAACTCATCTGCCATGAAATAGCTTATTCTACACTCCTAGTTGTTGGTTTGGTGTTTTGGATTTTCCTTACTGTCATTTGTATGACAATTTTGGTGGTAAAATAAACGTGGTCTTTCCTAGGTGAAAGCAGAGCCTTTGATTCCAACTGTGCAACAAAGCCACTCCCAGGTAAAGGAAGTAACAGACAATCCTGATCTACTCGCCTTTTCTCCTGGTAACAATGACTGGCAGAGCCTTATGATAAACCAACTAACTGAAATTGAAAGGTTACTAAGCTTAGAAAATGACAACCAGCCCCAAAAAAGAAAAGCAGAAGAAATGCTGGAAAAACTAATGGACTAAATGTTGATACATCTTTCAGTAGTGAAACTGACGTACTCCGGTGAAAACTGTTCACGTAAGCTTCACAGCTAGCTGATTCACGTCACCTTTTTCTAGTATGATGAAAAACCCTTGGTGTATTTCCTTCAAACATTGTTAGTTCTTTTCTTTACAGAACTCAAGTATTATGATTAAGACAAACTGGCCCTTATTTTTAGGGTTGGAGAGATGGCTCAGCCACTAAAGGCTAGGCTCACAACCAAAAATATAAGAGAAACTGGCCCTTCTTAAACATTACTTTGTTTTCTAGTGTTTGTGAAATTCCTTAAAACTGAGAAAATAAATGGCCAGACTAGTCAGATTTAGTTGATAACATTTTACTTTGACTTAGAACTTTTTTCCCTCAAGGAAAGAACAAAATTATCTGCATTAAAAATTCAGGTATCTGAAAGACTCAAAAGGCTATTTTTCACTTTGTTCAAGTTTTGTTTCCAGGCATTTAGCGTGTCGTACAGCTGCTGCCACTGCTGTTTTCCAAATGTCCGATGTGTGCTGTGACTAAAAATTAAGAACAAAGTATTAGTCAACCTTTTAAATGTTGAGTATTCTTTCAAAATATTACACAGTTGAATCTTCCTCAAATCAAACTTAAATATCACTTTAGAGTTAAAGAATTTAGAATTAGATATTTTATTTTTAGACACTCTTTTACCATACTGATCTCTTTAACAACTATAAAGCAGACACAGTCATTAGTATTCTAGCCAGTGCTTAGCCATTAAATGAAATGTGCTGGAAAATAGGACTCTTTCATTAAATAAGCTAATCACATTCGGTCTGAAACTTAATAAAAATTATGATAAACAGCCACTGTTTAACTACAGCCAACTGGTAAGGACACTACCTTGGTTCTCTAAACATTTAAGTGAAATAATCAGAACAAACTAAATTGTCCTACAGAAAGAAGCAAACAATTACAGTTCTTACCTGACAACTACCTTTCTCTGGGTCTGATCGATTTTGCAGTAGACCATTTTAGTTCTTACAGCTGAAAGAGATTTTTACATGTTGGTAATACAAACAATTTCTAAGGAAAAACAGCTAAAGTATGACCAACTGGCCAGAATAAAACTATGTATTTGTAGAGAACATTATTTTAAAAGATCAGCTCTTTGAATCTAATACAAAAAATGTAATCAGGAAGAAGGTTATGATATCTGATAAATGGCTGAAGCAAACTATACAGTGTTACAATTTTTCATTGGGAACTCTAGTTCAAAAGCAGGTACAGTGGCTCACACTTATAATCTCAGCCCTTGGAAGGCTGAGACAGGAAATTTGTCTTGAGTTTAAGGCCGGCTGGGGCCAGTTTTGACCTGTCAAAACAAAGAATTCTCTTCTTCTGCAAATTACTTATAGGAAGGATTAGCCTTCAAATAAGATATCACTTCTTTAGATGACTACTTGAAACTTAATTATCAGAAACCAAACCAACAGTTGTATACATTTTACTAACTGTACAATCTTTCTAACTTTCAAAATTAAAAAGCTTGGAAAAATATTCCTCGTTAATAATTATGTCATTCTATTGCATTAATATGTTTAATCCTTATGATTACAAATAACTTGCACAGACCTGTCCTACAGGAAGGTGTGGGCTAAAATTTCTGTTCTTTCATTGAGACAGTCTAGCTATATATAGCCCTGGTTGACTTGTGGTTGTCCTTCTGCATCAGCCTCCAAAGAGGATTATAAGTATGCATCATCAGCATCCCCAAGGAAACATGCCTGCTTCTAACCACCATACAAAGCACACTGTGAGATTTTGAATAACAGAACAAGAGCCCAAACCCACAGAATTTATATATTCACTGAGTTTTCATTCTACAAATAAATTTCTTACCTGCTAAACAAACATATCTACCACCAAACAACACAGCCTTGCTAGCATAATGCTCATTTTCAAGATAAAAATCTTAGGAACCATATCTAGATATTCTAGAAAGCAATGAGAATGTTCTATTGCCTTACCATCAATAACAAATGCTTCGACATCATCAGCTCCAATCTGTAGCTCTTGTTGCATTGTATCGAAAGAAATCTCTTTATTTTCCACTGCCATTCCCATGAAAGTAAGGAGCCTCATTTTTGCCATATTTTGCTCATGTAACAGGCCTGAATAACAGAACAGTGAACCCCGTTGAGTGCCCACACAAAGGTTTGCATGATCATACTTAAGATGTAGTTGTCACTATGTGTGAGCACTCACAGAGAGCAAATCTGACAAGTTATATTTGGCATTAGAGTACTGATTTTTTTCTAAACTATATTATCTTATAGTAATGAATAATAGAATACAGGTAATTACGTCTAAAGTTAAGCATGGGCTACTTTTTTTAGGCTCTAAAAGTTTTATTTTTATAATTTTTAGGAGATGAAAATATATATATAGCACATTTCATAGTTAAATACCTAAAGCTGATGTACACCAAGAGCTCTTCATTTAAATAGGTTCTGCATCACTAGTACTAGAAAGTAAGTAAAGAATCCTGTTATTTAAAACAAAGAGCTATTAATGAGCATGTTTTGTATATTTGATGGTGTAGTGCTTGCCTAACAACTATAAGGCACTGAGTTTGGTATTGAGTACTGTGCACACATATACAACTCTTAAACATTTTATATTTTCTTCCTTCCTTCCTTTTTTTCCAGACAGGGTTTCTCTGTGTAGCCCTGGCTGTCCTGGAACTCACTTTGTAGTCCAGGCTGGCCTTGAACTCAACGGTCTGCCTGCCTCTGCCTCCTGAGTGCTGAGATTAAAGGTGTATGCCACCATGCCTGTCTTATTAGGTTATATTTTCATATGCCATTTCCCTCTGGATTTAATTATTTGCAAATCAGTACTATCAAGGTTTGTTTGTCATTTGACATTTACAGACCTATATACTCAATATTAAAATTGTAACGCTAGCAGACACGAATGTTTATTAAGGCCAAAGAATAAAATTATACAATTAATTTATTTGCACTATAATCTCTAATGATACACACTATTAATTATTCAGATCACAAAGAATTGTAAGAAGTAGAAGTAAATGTAAGGAATTATCTTCTCCTTTTCCTTTAAAAACAAAAGAGAGCAAATAACTGATTTACAGTTACAAAGTAAAAATTGTAGGCAGAGAATTTCAGCCCATTTATAAAACAGTGTAAAAATACAAAATAATCTACAAATTGTAAAGCTCTTTGGATTCCCCTCACTCCCGCCCCCTTAGAGACAAGATCTCTCTACACAGCCCTAACTGTCTTGGAACTCACTATGCAGAGCAGGCTAGCCTCAAACTCAGAGTTCTGCCTGACTCTGCCTCCCAAGTGCTAAGAATAAAGGTGTGTGCCACTACACCTGGCTAGCTCTTTGAATCTTTAACCGGGTCCTGAGCCGAACTATAGCAGAGTGTTATGTACTTGTTTTGACAGTACTGAATTATCAAAACAAGTTTTAAAAATAGAACTATCTCAAGTTTATTGTTAAAGTTATTTAAGCACGCACAGATAAAATGTCAGTTAAAACATCCATGTCTTAGTGGAAGACTAGGGAAGCTCGTTAATACAGGGCATGATCATCTGTTAATTAGCTGTAATTGCGATACAGGCTTCTGATTTGGCACAGATTCAACAAAAAAACATGATCATCATAACTCAAATGAATGAGGTACACAAGTAAGTATTGCTGAGTTTAATGGTAATCTACAAGCATCAAAAAATTAATTAGTGCACATTAACCCTAATTAACAAATGCAAATAAGATGGTGATTAATTTTCTGAAGCAAGAAGGTAGCAACTGGGCAACACCAGATTACATGTGGACATGTTAGGGCAATTTGGGTGACACATGATAATGATACGATTGGCCCAAGTTGTCAGTGTTAATCTAAAAAAAAAAAAAATGTTTTGGCAATTTAATGCCACCTGTGGAATGAATACTTATAACTTGATTTTCACTGTAATAAATACCTAATAATATAAATAAAACTTCCAACATAAACATGTAATAACATTACTCCTAAGTATCTGTTTTTTAAAAAAGCCAATTTTTAGTTGAAGATGTTCAAAAACAAAAGGCAAATTAGGGAATTTGTTTTCTAGTTGGCACAATAAATTAGCAGTTAGGAATTTGTTCCTATCAAAGAATAAGTATTAGAAAATTCTCAAAAATCCCTTCATATTCTCAGTTCTATGTGTATAAACACAGGCCTCTGAATATGAAAAAATAGTAAAACTTCAAATTCTGAAGGTCTGATTGAAAACTACATGCACAGATGCCTGTACCTGTGCTTATGGAACAGGCTAATGAAGCTGTGTCTTCCACTATACCTTCTCCATCTTCTTTTTTGACAAAAGGTTCTCACTGAACCTGGATCTGACCATTCTGCTAGACTGCCTCATCTGCAGACTTTGAGATCTGCCTGTCTGAGCATGATCAACACTGGGGTAAGACAGAATGCTTCACCCAGCATTGACATGGGTACTGGGATCTGACCCTATTTCTCATGCTGGCACACCACATACCTTTACTCACTGAGACATCTCTCTAGCTTCTAAATATACCCTTTAAATAGTTTACTGCTGCTCTTGTTCAGGGCCCCTACTGTAAATGAAAACAAATATATCAAAGGAATAAAGATTATTCCTGTAACGAATTGCATTTCTGTCTAAATAGCTTACTTTTAAACAAGGAACCAAACGTACAGCCTTTAGAACTCCTGTTCTGAAAAGGTAAACTATTATGCAAGTGAAGCTTGAGTTACAGATCTGAAGGCAGCAGTGCTTTGGCTTATGAACTGGGCTCCCTTCCTAGAGGAAGGCTCAGGACTCTCCATTTTATTTCATTTTTAAAGTTATAAAAAAACTAATTTTATGGAAACATTTATTCATTACTAATATGTCAAAACCTTAATGCAGTAATAAAAAAATGTGCATCATTGAGCAATTTCTGCATTGTCACTGACCCTTGTCTTAAAATGCTGCAATATAGAAAACGCAGTTTTAATGCATGCAATAGCTTATGAACCAGTGCTCCTTTGAAACAGTCAATTACACATCGATGGGGGAGTGTCAAAGTGTTAATTACTACTCCTTTTGCCTTAGTGTGTAAATAAAGAGGTTGCTGACATTAACATTCCATCACACGGCTTCATGCCACAAAGCAAATTAACTGGGACAGAATGTGGTTTTCTGGGTCTAGTGCACCTGGAAAACCATTCTACACAGACACGCATAGATTTATTTAATCTTGGTGTCTTTCAAACACCTTATGTTCAAATAAAGTCAACTTTCCCCCAAACCAATAGCTGTACAGAATGTACAGGTGACTGGAATTAAGGTTAAGAAAACTACATAATAAGTTTAGTCAAGTAAATTCCACAGTCATCTTCAGTACCTACATCTCACATAGCCAATAAGGTTAACCATTTGATTTTTAATATTAAACACAAATCAACCTACCAGGAAAATAAAGTTCCTTTATTTCAGCCAACTTAAGTATTTAAGCAAAAACAAAACCTGTGAGTTTTAGAACATTTAAAACCTGTTCAAAGGCTGGCTTGGCTAACAACCCAAGTTTGACACCCAGGACCCACACAGTAGGACAATGGACTCCTAAAGTTATCTTCTGACATTATACATGTTATGGATATGCACACATACATTAGAAACTAAAATTTTAATTAAAAAACACAAAACAAAACAAAAGCACCAGAGATAAAACCAGATTTCTTATATTGTCTTAAAAATATAGTTGAGCTTTTATTAGTGTGCAAATATCACTACACATCCATTTTGGCAGTAGAGTCAATCATATATGGAATATTATTTATTAAAGGGGTAAAGAAACCTGATATAATTCTGCAACTACATTATTTTTTATACACCACCGTGTATTCCAAACAATACTGTTTAAAAAAGAAAAACCAATCTTAACCATTAGCCTTTCATCATCAAATCTTACTAGCTTTTAAAGTAGTTCTATGCCAGATGTAATGGCTCGTGCTCATTTCCCTCAAAACAAACAAAAACTAACCCAATCAAAACCCGACACTTACCAAGTGAATCAATGAAGTCTTTATTATTCTGATAGAACTTGACATATGATGCCAATTTAGCACTCACAAAAATGGTTAATAGCTATAGAGATAAGAGACAAAATAGTATCAAGACAGAAGCTGGATATACATACAGGAGATCTTTATGGCACTGACTTCTAACAATAATTCTCCATGTTTAGTGTGGAAGCCTTTACCAGGTTACTGCCCAACCACCCATCTAGATCATTAAAAAACAAAAACAATCAGGAAGTACACTGAGTTCTAAGCTACCTAGCACAAATGGAAAACAATACAAAAAAATTATCTTTACAACTACAAACATAGACTCTTTTGTTTCTAAGAGAATGCCTTGCTATATATAGTTCATGCTAGTCTTAAACTTTTGGTTCTCTTACTCTAGCCTCCCAAATGTTGGGACCAAGACTGGCTATTAATGTATTTTATCTTAATTTGGGTTAGTAAAGTAATATTAAGTAATAAAAAGAAATGTATATTAGTGAGTTCAAAATGTCCAGACTAAGAAAGAAGGTAAAGGAACAGTGTTCAGTAGATAGATAAATCTAGTCCTAATCCTAATACCAGTCTGTTCGAAACAGAGGGTAAGATCTCTCCAGTAACATCCTGTATGAAATCCAAACAAAGGGGACTGCTGCCTTAATATTTAATACTCCAGAGAGAACACTATTCATAACAAAGGACAAATGACTTACATCATGGATAAGCTCGCCTTCCAAAAATTTGACTGGCTTTAGCGTAAGAAGATGGTCAAAAAGAAAGGCATTTGGATCCTTCAGTGCCCGAACAATACACCTTGATAAGAGAACAAAAAAAAAAAAAAGAAAGCTGGACCTTGAAATCCTAGCTCATCTCTCATTACTGTACAGATCAAAAGATATATTTTAATTCAGTAAACTAAGAATTCAATATATGACGACAGAGGATACAAATTTGGATTAAAACAGATCAGTATCTTTTTACTGAGGATTGCTTTGTTAGCAAGAGCTCACCAGTGTCATGTCTCATTCACCCTCACAGACTGTTCTCATGACCATGTAAAAGATCATGAAAGATACTCAGAAAAACAAGGAACTCAGCTTGAAATACAAATTAAGGTCTGGGGTGAAAGTTTAAATACTGACAATCTAACTCCAAAGCAGGGACCTTTACCACCATTATCTGTGTGCCAACCCATGCTGTGTCCATGGACAGTAATGACCCTACATGGAAATTTCATAAAAATCTTAATTCCAGCCTCACTCTTATGTTAAATCTAGGGCTATGAAAATCCTCATAGCAACTGGCTAAATTTTGACAAGTAACCAAAGTTTTCCCTGTCTACATACTTTATTAAGAGAAACTGACCTCAGAATGAGTTCTAATTATTTGGCTGTGCTTATTAGTCACAAGCAGCATGAGCCTGTATAATAAATACACACCAAGTGGCTATTTCGCATGCATTATCATTCCTCAATGTGCTACTGACTAGCTCTGGCCTGCTTTGTCAGTTGCTGAACTGAATTCTATAGATCAAAGTTACCTGTGGGCATCAACTCGAGCCTGGGAAGCATTGTCTTCTGTGTAACTCCCCAGCAATTCCACCATGACCTTTGATGCAGCATCACTATAAAAAGCATCATTTCAATAGTTTGAATTTTGTTAGTCACTCATCCTCTACAAATACTTACTTATGCATATATAAAACAGTGACCAAGATGGCTGCTCAAGGTATGACAGGTAAGTGGAGATCCCAAAATAGAAAATTTCCCTTTACTGTGAAAGAAGTTAATGTGGAAGGCAGGGCAAGATGACTTGCCAGGCAAAGAGGTAAGTATAAAGGCTCAAGGTAAGTTGTTAGGACAGTATGGCTGTTAAGTCAACACCAGGTACTTAAATCACTGCTTAAAATAGCTTTCCAATTTAAAATTTCCTTAAAAGTATGTGGATGGTCGATTTTTACTATTATAAAATGGGGATGTGGCTCAGTGGTAGAATACCCAAGAACCTCCAAAAATCAAGCAAACAAATCCAGCATTTACCTTTGCCCTCTCTTACTTCATTTGTCAATCTTCAGCCAGTTCAGAAATTATTGTTAAGCAGAGAAAAACTAGGTTTCCCCTCTTTCTCTTTCTAGAATTTCCCCCTCCTTCCTATCTGCATTCAATCTAAGCAGCACAGTAGAAACTATGTTTGCCTTAAGTGCAAAGATAAATATAGACATAGTTATGCGGCACTTAACATCTTAAACACAGTGCTCTAATTATAAAAATCCAAAGGAAAGCATTAAGAAACCCCATGACTATTCATAGTTAATTATCTTATTCTCCATCCCAGGCATGCCACTTCTTTCAACTTTAGCAACTAGAGTATACCTTAATCTAGCACTCAACCAAACAAGTCTTTTTATTAAAAATCAAATATTCCATTTAAAATGCACATAATGACAGGACATAAAAGTTTAGCTAACTAGGATCAGTCTTTAAAATGTAGACACGAATATGGTACACAGACATACATGCAGGCAAAACATTCCTACACATAAAACACACACACATAGGTTTTTTTGTTTGTTTTTTTTAAAAAGAGAAAGTATTCAGCAGTGGCTAAGACCAGGAAATGTTCAGTAACCCTAGAAGATGTTACTGACCTACCTGGATTTCTCTGAGAAAAGTGCTGGAATTCAATTATTTCCTTTCTATGCATAACAGACTAAGAGTCAAATAAGCAATGATGAACAGAAATTCTCCAGGGAAGAATTAACAACCCCAGCAAGCATCTGACACTCACAGCCAATCAAACACCCATCACCTAAAACCACTGTGTTGGGGGAAAAAAAAAAAAAAAAAATCAACTCAATTCCTAAAGGAGAACTTAAAAATGAAAAGTATAACAGGAAAGGATAGTCATATTCAACACTAACCAGTGTTTGCTTAGTAATGAAGCCTTTAAAACCCCATCTGCAATGTCCTTAATGATCTGAGGTAAGGAGTGGTAATACTGTTTGTACTTTGAAGTGCTACAGATATAATAAGCAGTCTATTCTATTCAACATCTGAACTCCAGAGGCCTGACTCCACAGCCTGATCACTAAAATACATACCTGTCCTCTTAAAGTCTGCAGGCACTCCATCTGAAATGGCCTTGGAAGTAAATACATTCTTTCACCCCTTTACTGACAACTGGAAAGAATGTTGTCACAAGCAGGCCAGCATGGAGTACTACCCGCTGCCAGGATCAGGCCCACACCACCACATCTAGTTTAAAGTATTTCTGGGTATGCAAGTCAGGGCTTCACTCATGCACACACTTACTAATTATGCTCTATTATCTCCAGCCCCTGGCCCAGTTAGTCTTTGCAATTATCTTTTAACTTAGTAGCTAAAATTTAAGAAATAGAATGCTGATAACTGTGGAGAACAAAGGAAAACTACTGGTTCAGCTTGTCTTGAAGAAATGTCCCCACCTACGTAAACAACTGGGGAGATGACCAGTATAGAACTTCTGAATACCTTTTCTTACAATCCACGAGTGCCTCATAAAGTAGTCTCAGGAGGGTGTGTTTCTTTTCAGTGGTGAGCTTCCAGTCAGAAATCCACTTTCTTACCTACAACAAGATTTAGGAAAGGAAAGAACTTACTCACACAGCTGAGCAGCACATGTTCAGTTTAAAACCCTTAGAAGGCAGAGTGGGCAAGAGGATTTCAAGCTCATCCACAACTACACAGCAAGTCTGAGGCCAGCCTAGGACACAAAGATCCTGTCCCAAAAGAACTATAGCCACAAGCTACAACCTAAGTGAGCTCCATTTTCCTACCAACAGAACAGGCACTCCACAAGACACTCACTTGATCCAGCTCAGTTGGGATGTACTGGATGGCCCCACATGAAGCTGCCACCTTGATGAGGCTGCAGTACACTGTGTATCTTACAGGAGTGTTCTTATCCATTCCATGGAAAAGGTTGCTGAGCCTGGTTAACAAACAAGTAACAATGTCTGAAGTAAGCAAGGAAAGTATTAAAAGAGGTTATCTGCTCTCACAACAAACCTGAGAAGGCCCTAATGACTACTTCATAGTACAAAAGAGGGAATTGGGACACAGTAAAGTTAAGAAACTGCCCAAGACAAAGCTAACAAAAGCTGCTGACAGTCAAAATTCCCACTTTTAACAATCACAATTTATGCCATACAAGCAGCCCTTTGAGTGTTTTATTTCTAAAAGATTTGTTTTTACTACTCTAAAGTGTGTATGTGCACTTACATGTGCATACATGCCCACACACATACTAGCAGAGGTCAGAAGTGCTGGATCTCCAAGAGTTGGAGTTATTGGAAGTTGAACGGCCTGACATGAGAGAAAGAACCAAACTCAGGTCCTCTGTAGAGCCACCTCTCCAGCTTCCATTCTTAAACTTACAATTGTAGTCTCAGAGACGGGCGTTCACCTTCCCGAAACTTGACCAACTTTTCACAAAGACTTTCAATCAATGCTTCTTGCTTGTCTGGTTCCAGGATCAAGAGGAGGGATACCACACTGTTCATCACACTTTCAACATCTACACAGGCAACAAGAACATAATCAGCAGAGACACAACATTCAGGATATCTAGTGCAGTACGAATTTCTAGTGTTTTAATTACAAAGATAATCTAAAAATACATAGTTTGGGTACTGTGAAAGTTTAAGAAGACACTTGATTTCAGGGAGAACAGTAAGCATATAGCATCCATGACTTCACACTGCACCAACACCATTACAAAGCCAACATTCAGAAAGTATGTGATCATTTACATGTTCATTTATTTTATGATTTTTATGACTGGCATAATATCCAGTCACCTTGAAATTACCAGGTGGATTTTAGGCCAGCATATCTCAACTGAAGAAAACTTTGTAGCTTATGTAGAGAAGTACTTAGAAATGTAAGTCTGTTAAATTCTAACTGGCTAATTCATTTTCAAGTATTATATATAGATACTAATTTCACACAAAGTTTACTCTCTCAACTTTAACAAGGAGTTCAGAACTCAACAGTATAGAAATTCTAGCTGTATATCAATAAATGGGGAGCAGCCTAACAATTATATATTATTTGAAATGCCTTCTTTGACTGATGTCTATCCAACCTCTTCAGTTCATTTTAAAACCATTAATATCTAGTGTTTGTAGAAACACAAATATTTAAAAGGTGTCCCCAAAATGGCATAATTTACAGTTCTAACAGAAAAAACTGAATTATATAAAAAAAGATTACATTGTATCCTTCCCCTTTAAACTGCTTAGAAATCTTAAAAAACCTCAAACCAAAGCATACAACTGACAAGAAAAATCTTAAGATAGAGAAGTTCTTATGATTAGTAAGAAATATTTTGTAGAAAGACTTAAAACAAACCTTTATCATCTTCCTTCAGGCAAACATCACAGGCTTCAATAATTTGAGCTAAATCTACATGAAGTCCACCTTCTGAGTTCTCTTCTGAGATCTCAGCTCCTTTTGATTTCAAATAAGCACGAAGTTCAGCTGCCTGTGAATCAAATAGGGTTGCTAAGTCTCTATGTTCATTTGTAAAACTGACTCAGGGCAAAACACAAAATATCAAACCCATCTGCCTGCTAATCAATCACCTCAGGTTGTGTTGGTTCCCTCACTTCCCCTACAGAGTCCATGCAGACACACTTCACAAAGATTAACCTTCAGTTTCCTGTCACCTGCATCTTGCTCAAAGCAAAAGCTTTCTTATATAACCCAAGGGGTTTCCACCAAAAAGGACAGGGACTGCAGAGAAATCAATCTGATTAGGGTCATCAGAGCTTTTGGTCCTATCAAAACAACTAATTACTAAAGTAAATAATTTCTGGTTTACTCCCTAATTATGATCTTTAAATATGATTGCTAGTGATTTTTAAAACTCTAATAAAATAAAAACTGAAGCAGCAGAGATAAGAATTTCACTAAAAAAAATGCACAGATGGTAAGGAGCAGAACTGTGGTGTCAGCAACTGAGGCAGGGGGATCTCCATCAGTTCCAGGCCAGCCAAGGCTGCATAGTGAAACCCTTCTCTGTGTTAACAGCCCCACCTGTCCTGGAACTAGCTCTGTAGACCAGGCTGACCTCGAACTCGGGAGATCCTCCCGCCTCTGTCCCCCAAGTACAGGGATTAAAGGCATAGACACCACTGCCTGGCTCAAGTTTGTTTTGTTTTTTAATATCATTCTTGCTGACCACAAGTGGTTATGGGATTATGGGATAGAAATTAAGGAAAACAAAGACAGACACTTCCAGTCAAACGGAATTTTATCAGACATAATGGTGAAGCAGTCAAACTGTGTGCCAGGAAGAAATGACTAGTGTGAAATTCATGCATTACCAATCAATAACTTAAGAAATGGCATTGTTGCTGGTCGTGGTGGCTCCCGCCTTAATCCCCAACACTCAGGAGGCAGAGGCATGGGGAACTCGGTGAGTTCAAGCACAGCCAGAACTACAGAGCTAGGACTAGGAAAAGCTCCAAAGCTACACAAAGGAAACCTGTCTCGAAAACCAATAAGTAAATAAAAAACCAAAAAAGAAAAAAAAGAAAAGAAAGAAAAGATATGACCAACGACAAAATGACAATATTCACACCCTAGGGTATGTACCCTTTTCAGTGAACATTAGCCAATTATTGGTAACACACTCCCACGGCTATCAAACCCTATTTCTTCTGCATCTTTCCCTGTGTGCATAACTTCCTCTCAGTTCTCAAATTTCATATATAAAACCTCGAGTTTGTGTCAGTGGGTATCGCAACACAAATACGACAAACGTCTTCAGAAAATAGTTTAGGTTACCCAAAAGAATGTCATCTGAGAAACTAAACTTCTGTTACGAGCAGAATCTGTCCTGTACACTAAAATGTAGTCCTCAACTAGTAAACTTCAAGTGTCAGGATGGCACGCCAGGTGCACACACCTCACAGCACAGACTGAGTGAGGCTGACAACTGGGAGTGTGGGAACAGGAAACACGATCAACGCATAAAAAACAGGCCGCTTAAGACACGCCTTTAGACGCAAGCTCAAAGTCGCTTTTCGCGGGCTGCTTCTGCCGACCACCCGCGAACTTCACAGACACCGCTCCCAGTACGCGCGCGGCAAGGTCTGGGTCTCCATCCGGGATTTCGACCGAGTACAGACGCTCACCAGGCCTGCGTCCTGCTCACTGGCCGCGCGGAGACCGAGACCCGGGCTAGGAGAGCGCGCCCCGCTTTACGGCCTCGGTCCCGAAGGTTCCCCCACACGCGCCGTCCCCGGGGCCCCGCAGCGTGCTCGCACCTGATCTTCTTCACTGATGTCGATGAAAGCCGGGACACTCATGGTGAAGGCACGGCTGCGGAAGGCTCTCCGCTCGAGAACCACGCCGACCGGAAAAGGAAGAGGGGCCGCGCGGTGTTACTCAAACCACTTCCGGGTTAGCCAGATAGGGCCGGTCTCGTGGGCGGGGCCCGTAGCGTTACTTCCTCCCCGCGGACCTCTGGGTTCTGCGCTCTTTCTCACCTCAGATCGGACTCCTCCCTAAATCCTCCTCCCCACCCCACCCCCGGAAACTTAGGTGGGTTGAGCTAATTTGTCCCCAGACCGCCCGCTGCGGGTCAAACTCTGCCCCAGAGGCTACACCTAGTCAACTCTAGCTGATTCTGACAACCTTCCAGATGGCCCCTATCCTTAAAGCCTTGGAACTTTTGTTTTTCTCTGTTTTATGCTTCAACCCAGTTTGCTGATCCAGTTGCTAAGCAATGTTTCTTGTTACTTGAGGGTGACTAGTTTTCAAAGAATGCTCCAACTTAACAAATAAGAATTCCCAGAATACACAATATTACAGTACCTATTAGGTATCTGTTAGAGATTTACTCCAGGATCTCCCCTCCAAAGATGCCAAAATCTATGGGTGCTCAAGCTCCTTATGTAAAAATGGCTTAGTGCGTGTAATATTCCCCCTGCATCTCCTTCTGTATAGTTAATCTCTAGAATACTAAAAATATCTAATACAATGTAAGCTCTATGTACTGTGCTTTCTAGGGAATGATAAGAAAGTCTGCGAAACTAGTGCAAATATTTTCCTAGAATATTTTATGCAGTTAATTGAATCTGGGTGCAGAACTTGGAGCTATGGAGGGCCAGTTATATAAAGAACGTTGAAAATGCAGCAATGAGGGGGAAATGCAATTAAAAAATGGGCTGAAAAAGTGAAAACAGACCTCATCAGAGAATATGCACATGATATTCTCAGTTGAGAAAATGCCCCATCAAATGGCCTGGTCAGATATTTTCTTAATTAATGATTGATGTGGGAGGGCCCAGCTTTCTATGGGTGGTGCCACCCTGGGGAGCTGGCCCTGCAAACTGAGCTAGCCATGAGGAACAAGTCAGTAAGCAAACCTCCCCTTTAGTCCCTACCTCCAGGCCCCTTTCCTTGGGTTCCTGTCCTGACTTCCCTCAATGATGAGGCATGACCTGAGAGTTGTAAGATGAAATAAACCTTCTCCCAAGTTGTTTTTGGCCAATGCATTATCATAGCAATGAAAAGGAAACTAAGGCAATCTTCCTGGAATACTTGGTTGCAAAGTAGAATGAGCAGGAGATACTTTCTCAAGGAAGAAAAGGAGGGAGGCTAGTTGAAAGGGGAGCAGATTTCTGAGGGGGAGGGAAGGGGAAGAAGAAAAAGGAGAGGAAGAGGTTGGAGGTTGGAAGTGGGGGCGGGATGTTAGAATACTCAAAATTGTAGATGGGAGATTCCCAACAGTCCAGTAAAAAATATTGATATACCAGTTAATAGTTAAATTCAAAGACAGGGTATGGAAGCTGGAGTACATTCCTTGCTCATGCTCATCATCACAATAGCCTTTGCTTTGTATTTTGAAAGTAACGTTTTCTCTGAGATTAATACTTTTTCTTTCTTTCTTTTCTTTTTCTTTTTTTTTTTTTTTTTTTTTTTTTTTTTTTTTGAAGACAGGGCTTCTCTGTGTAACTGCTCTGACTGTCCTGGAACTCACAGAGATCTGCCTGCTTCTGCCTCCCGAGTACTGGGATTAAAGGTTGTGCTACCACGCCAGTTGAGATACTTTTCAATCCTACTTGCAGTTTCTTTCCCTTTTCTTGATGAAAATTTGTTGATTTAATTGTTTTCAACTTTACTGTTGCCACCTTTTTCTTCAATATTTCATTTTAACTCACCAAAAAAAATCTTTCTTTAAAAATACATACATATTGAATATTTTAGTATTAACAATCCCCCTTTTTAATTTACTCCCCTCCCCCCCTTTT
The DNA here is from genome assembly GCF_943737965.1 of Phodopus roborovskii. NCBI lineage: Eukaryota > Metazoa > Chordata > Mammalia > Rodentia > Cricetidae > Phodopus > Phodopus roborovskii. The sequence goes on along the minus strand of NW_026126418.1, from coordinate 3,642,144 downwards.
TTTTCCCCCACTAACCTTTATTCTGTGACTTTAGGAAGTAAAAGGATGTGACTTCAGGGGTTTCTCAAGAGCGAGATAGTGAAAGAATAGAGACAAAATTATTTGAGGCTTTAGATATCTACTTGTTTGTTAAAAAATGTTTGATCTCTCTAACATAATTAGGTCCCAGGCACTATTGCAGGTGTTTGAGCTGCCAGAGAGAACAAAACTAAGGTATGCAATTTATTTATTGTTTATGCTTGCTGTGAAGAAGTCAAACCCATGACTTTATTTATGTTAGGCAAGCTCTTTTACCAATCAATAAACTGAGTCCTTGCCTTGTCAGGGCCACTGTTGCTATGACAAAACACCATGACCAAAAAAGTAAGTTGGGGAGAAAAGGGTTTATTTGGCTTATTCTTCTAGATCATAGTCCATCATTGGAGGAAATCAGGACAGGAGCTCATATAGGGCTGGGACCTGGAGGCAGAAGCTGATAGACAGGGCATGGAGGGGTTGTGGCTTACTGGCTTGCACAACCTGCTTTTTATAGAACCCAGGACCACTAGCCCCAGGGTGACACCAGAGTTGAGCTCTTCCAAATCAATCACTAATTAAGAAAATGCTTTACACAGGCTTGCCAACAGCCTGATCTTATGGAAGCACTTTTTTCTTTTCTTTTCTTTTCTTTTTCTTTTTTTCTTTTTTTTTTTTTTTTGAGACAGGGTTTCTCTGTATTGCTTTGGAGCCTATCCTGTCCTAGAACTAGCACTGTAGATCAGGCTGTCCTCAAACTCACAGAGATCTGCCTGCCTCTGCCTCCCTCGTGCTGGGACTAACGGTGTACACCACCAACACCCGGCTTGGAGGCATTTTCATAATCAGGATTCCCTTGTAGTGAGATATCCACCCCACCCAAACCTGTAGCACTGACCATGCCCGTTTGGGTGTAGTCACAAGTACAGAAGTGATGAGGGGAGGGAGGCTAGGTCTGGGATACTAGACCGCAGCTCGCTCTCTTGCTTCCTGGTGGGGTTTCAGAGAGCATCCGGGTGGCAGTTTGGCATCCCTGGAACAGGAATCCATAGTGGTCATCTGTTTCATGTGTAAGTGAATTCTCCCTCAATAAACCTCACTTAACTTATACTGGGTCCATTGAATCTTGATTCCCTCGACATACCTTCTCTCAGATTCTCTCTAATTTGTGTCAAGTTGACTTAAAACTAGCCAGCTCAATCCTCTACAATTTTTGATGATACTTTTTATCAAATTTAGTTTTTAACTGAGTGAAATTTAGTTAATGTTTCTGATCATGTAGGGATTCCCCCCCAAAAAAAAATCTCCCTTAACTTAGACAAATGGTGCAAGAAATGCTATCTACTATATGGCAGGAGACATTCTGAATGTCTCAGAAAAAGTTTAGAGGCCATTGAAACTGGAATTAGCTGGTTCCAAGTCAATACCTGACATAAAATGGAGGTCGCTGGTGTGTCAAAACAGTAAAGAGTTACCATTTGCTACTACAATGACAATCTGTCACTACTATATCATATCCTTGAGACTTTCTCAAACATATCTCTGAAATAGAAGGAACAGAATGTTGAGCAAAACCTTAAATATTCCGGAAGGCAAAGCCATTTCTCTAGCTAATATGGGTGTTGGTCTGCTTTTGAGTTGGAGGTGGGGGGTGTCTCATGTAGCCTAGGATGGCCTCAAATTCATTGTGTAGCTGCAACTGACCTTGAAAACTGAACTCTCGTTTCTACTTCCTGAATTACAAGCATACTGCTTATGCGAATGCTGGGGACTGTAAGTCAGGTACTCATCATGGCAGAAAAATTGCTCTTGTCCACTGAACCATCTCCCTAGCTCTACTTCCGTGTTTAATTCTAATTAAAAATTCTGGAAAACTTGGCTTTGGCCTATCTGCTTCCATCTGTTTGGAGGATGTGTCTGTGTTTAGGTGAGGGCCTGGGGGTGGTGGGCACATGTGGATGTGGAGTTTAGGGCACAGCTTGAACTCAGGTCCTTAATGGCTTGCACAGTGCCCACTGAGTCATCTCGAAGGCCCAGGGATCTTTAATATTACATTTTAGAGCTGACTCTTTTGCTTTTGTCTTTCTTCCTATTTTGATGTATAAAACATTTGATGGTGGGAACTGCAGCAATCCAACTAAAACTAAAACCTAGCTGTGGCCTTGAAGATAAAAGTCACAGTAGCAGGGAGAGATGGAATGGAGCTCATGTCCCGATACCAGGAAGATGTAGTGCCAACCACAGCTGCCATTCTCTGGTAATGTTTGAATGTAAGAGGAAATAAACCTCCACCTTGTTTTCATGTGCTATTACATGGGCTCCGCCTTACACAAAGGAACATAATTTTGACCGACTCGGGAAAGTTTGAAGTCTGAAGTCATCATTTTGTAAATGAAAGGCTTATTTATGTAAGTGCATGTTGCTGGTTTTTATTGTGCGCATTTATGGTGGGAATCTTGGACTCCCCTGGCTGTTGTGATGTAATGCTGAATTCAGAACACTACTATCCTTTTGGGATCTCAGAGTTTTACAGCTAATAATTAAGTTTTATACTAGTGAGGCAGCATATGATTACAGCGACTTTATAGGGAAACAACTGGTGTTGAGTTCAGCTGATGGGCGACTTCCTGAAACAGATTACTCGTGAGCTACAACAGAATGGGTTCAGAGCTTGACATCTCAGACCCACTGACCACAGAAAGCACAGTCTCCCAAACAGCCTCAGTACAAGGGGGAGATGCCTCAAGTTCACTTCATGTGGCACAGCCAGCTTTGGAAACATTTATGAATCTGTTGGGTCTGTTGAAGAAGACATATTTATCATTTGTGTTTTTAAAGTGATTTTAGAAAGGCATGCATAGCCCAGTGGGACGACTTCACTGTTTGTCAAGAGCCTTAGTGGCAGTACATGGTGCAAATATAAGAGGAGATTTATACACTAGTCATTTTTAATTTTTTGAGGAAAACCCCTTATTATTCTGAGCCCCTATACGAGCCACACCAACCATAACCTTGGTATTAGTCAGGGTTCTCCAGAACAGCACCAAGAAACGTGTGTCATTATAGGAGGTGATTTATTAGACCTGCCTGCACCATCAGAGGCTGGGGAGGCTCCTGGTGACTGTCTGCGGGTTGGAGAACTCAGAAAACCAGGAACTGTTTAGTCTAAGAAGCTGAAAACTTCGGAGGAAGGTGGGTGAAGGGTGCAGACTGGAGACCTGGGAGCTGAGTAGATCTGTATAAATGCTAAGGTAGCTGTGGCCTGAGCTGGGGCCAGCACTCACACAGAATCCAACTTCTTCTGTTGACTCATCTGAGCCTGAGGCCTACTAGACAGGGCCACACCAAACACCTTTAATCCCAGCATCATGCCTTTAATCAGAATGCAGAGGCAGGTGGGCAAATCTCTGCTAGTTCAAGGCCAGCCCGATCTACAGATCACGTTCCAGGACAGCCAAAGCTATGCAGAGAAACCCTATCTCAAAATATATAATAATAATAATAATAACAACAATAATAATAATAATAATAAAAATAGGAATGTGTGAACCCTTCACCTGTTACAGAACATGCACTTCTAAATCATTGTATTGAAGTATAATGTATGGTCAGAAAAGCACACAAGCTGTGTAACTCACACTATGGTGTCTACACTGATGATAAGTCTATAAAATGCAGAATGCTGTTTTGGAAAACAGTTTGGCAGTTTTTAAAAAGTGAAATGGTGATTCTGCCCGAAGGCATATATCCAAAAGAACTAAAAAGAATATATTCACACAAAAGCTGGAACATGACAGCTAAGGTGGCAGCTTGTGGTAGAGAGAAAGCCCTGAGTGCAGTTACTAGAATAAAAAACCCCAAAGTTCAGGCATGCATGTTCATGCATATTTATAGCTGCATTGTTCATAAAAAATGACAAAGTGTTCATAGTAGCCAATGTCCATCATTTGGTAGACACATAAATGCAATGTATTTACACAATGGAATATTATTCATCAATAAAAAAATGACATATGTGCTACAACAGATATGAACCTTGGTGATAGTATGCTGAATATGTGGGCCTTGAGTGGACATCATTTAGGAGCCAAACTATGGATCCAGCAGAAGGATGCCATTTCCTGGCCTTTTTATTTTTGTTTTTGCAGCTAGGGTGTAGATATAACATCTGGTTAATAAATGGACAGGAAAATTGCTATGTGGAGCTCTCTAGAAAGTTCATTAAATGGGAGCAGATTTATTTTCAGGACCCTTACCATCCCCCCATCTCCTTCTTACATTGGGTGTAAATGGGAACTGGAGGTGAGGCATCCATTTTGCAACCCCAAGGTAACAAATGGAGGATGGATTCTGTAAGGCAAAGGACAGCACTCCAAAGCTAAAAAGCACCCAGCCCTGGATCCTTGGGGAACTGCCTTATTTGGGGGGTGGGGGGAGGAATTTTCCAAGAACACACCACTTATCTGTGCAAGCCACAATATATCCATTTACTTTTGTTACTTTCGGCCAGCCTTACTGAAAACATGTGTGAAAATTGGAGGGCTTCAAGTAACAGGCCCTAAAATCACCTTGGCTTAGTGAGTGAGAGGTAAAGCCTTGGTAATGAGGATCCGGCTGTGCAAGCTGCAAAGTGCAGAGGACTCTTGTTACACAGTGTAAAAACATTCCCCATGGAAAACTGTCTCCTTTTGTTTCTTGGGACATAAACCATGATGTTTTATGTCGTTGTTGGGGAAAGAGTAGATTTTAATTTATGTTGTCAGAGCCTGGTTACTTCTTGCTCCTGTCAGCAAAGTCCCAAAGGATGGGGTAAATCCAAATTAGAGCTGGTCACTTTGTAAGTAGAGATGACAGATAAGAAAGTAAGGTTGAGCGCACCACTATCTAACTCCACTGTGCATTGATGCAACAAAATGCCCGAGGTGCTGTGTTTTATGAGAAAAGAGGTTTAGCTAATAGTTCCAGAGGTCCAAGATCCGGGAACTATTTTCCCCGTGAACTCTCAACTTACTGTGTCCTACCATGGAGGAGAAACAGAAAAGAAACTGATGGCAAGCAGAAGAGGCCAAGGATGTGTAACAACTCAACTGCTGGAGACGCCAGCTTTAGTCCTATCCAAGACCTATGACCTCACAACCTAATTACACAATTTGTGTTGTGTCCCACCTCCTAAAAATTACCCCACCTCAGCACAGCCAGGGTTTGTGGCATGAGCAGTCTCTTACCCCTCCTTCCCATGGGGGCTGTAGGTGACTTTACGGAAACAGAGCTGAAGCTTAGGATACCTTAATTTATAACGCACAGTAAACATGGCTGCACTTGGCTTGGTGTGAAAACGTTGTCCCCATCCTCCTAGGCTGTTTGTTGTACAGACACCACCCATTCATTTTGGAAAAGTGAATATGATAATAGGAATAGTACTGGGTCACATTTAGATTCTGGTTTAACACAGTTCTCACAGTGCTCTGTGTTATGACTCCTACTGCCTACTCCAGTGGCTTATATTACACACCTTAACTTGGTAAGCACAGGGGCTTAGGACTGTGCACAGAACTACTACACGATGACTAAGAATCACTCAAAACCCCAATATCAAGGTATCTAATGCTTTCTAACAACTGTGGGCAACAGGCATGCGCATGATAAATATACACACATCCAAGCAAAACATTCACACATGTAAATAAATTAAAAATAAAAGTTTCTGAAAATTAAGTCAAACACTACAATTCATTTATCTCTAGTTAGGAAAATCAAACTAAAAACTGAATGGAGAGGTTGGGTTAAAATTGTGTGAGTGTGTGTGTGTGTGTGTGTGTGTGTGTGTGTGTGTGTGTGTGTGTTTGCTTTTATAAAAGAAGTTGTCTCAAATTTCTGCTGGTCTAGAAGCTCCAGGATGAAGCAGGTTTAACATATCAGGATGTGTACCCTGGGGGTCTCCTGCTGACCTTTCCCAGGACTGACTCCAGACTGTCCCTGCTAGACCACAACAACAGCGTCAGCATTTCCAACAGCTTTCATTACAAAGAGAGGCAGCTGGGAAGGTTTTCAAGGTAAAGATATCCCAACCTGTGCTTGCTTTTCTGTGAAGATATAAACAGACTCCTATGAGTTTCTACTCTACCCCATTCATCCTAAACAGACTATGAAATTGTCACTTGTAACTTCCCAAATGCAAAGATCCACCCCCTAACATTCCTCTGAACATGTTTGACTTGTATGTGATGGCCAAGGCTCCTTCCAGTGGATCTCTGTGTGGACTCTCAACCTTCCTGTCTGCTGCCTTGCTCCCCGTCTTGCCCCTGGCTCCTGTCTTCTTGGCTGCCCCCATCTGTGTCGTCAGCTCACACAGTGCCCACCTCTAGCATCATCATTACACTAACTACTCTGTGTTGTGATTGTTCCATCCATTCTCTCCTGTCTTATGCCATAGAGACTGTGTTTTATGTGGGTAACCATAACTCTAGAACAGAAGAGGCTTAACTGATGCTGCCCTGGCCAGTTTCATGTAACATGGCATGAGCTAGAGTCATCTGAGAGGAGGGCACCTCAATTGAGAAAATGCCTCGGTAAGATTAGATTGTCGGCAAGCCCGTGGGGTGTTCTCTTAATTGGTAATTGATGCTTGGGCAGTTCATTGTGGATGAAGACTTGTGGTCCTGGGTTCTATAAGAAGGCAGGCTGAGCAAGCCACGAGGCACAAGCCAGTAAGCAGCACCACTCCAAGGCCTCTGCATCAGCTCCTGCCTCTAGGTTCTTCCTCTGTTTGAGGTCCTGGCCTGACTCCCTTCAGTGATGGACTACACATTCAAGTGTACATGAAGTAAACACTGGTGGCTTGAATAAGAATGGCCCCATAGGGGGTTAGGTTTGCTTGGTCATTAGGGAGTGGCACTGCTGGCCAGGGATTAAGAGGTGTGGTCTGGTTGGAGGAAGTATGTGTGTCACTGGGGGTGGGCTTTGGTGTTTCAAATGCTCAAGCCAGTCCTAGTCTCTTCCTCTCCCTCTTCCTCCCTCCTGTGACTTCAGAAACAGAACTCTCAACTATTCTCTAGCACCATGTCTGCCTGCATGCTGCCATGTTGACAATGAACTAAACCTCTGAACTGTAAGCAAGCCCTTTATAAGGGCTGCCGTGGTCATGGCATCTCTTCACAGCAATAGAACACTGACTAAGACGTGGTAATGGAAACCGTAACTAAAACAAATTCCTTAGTCAGTCAGTTTGAAGTCGAACATTAACCCAGGACCAGCCATTTGCTAGACAAGGGTTCTGCCTCTGAATCACAATGCCACCCACTAATGGATGCTTTGGAGGCCTCTTCACATTTGCATGCCAGACCCTGTTCAACATGCCAACCCAGCCAAAGTCCCTGCCCTTATGGGTCTCCCATTCTAGCAGAGGCAGACTCAGAGACTAATGCCATCTGCAGGTGATATGAAGGCAATAATAAGGGAAAGGGGGAAGAATTAGAGCGGAATAAAGAGGGAACATCGATATAAATAAAGCAAGTTGTATCCAGTATGTGACTGACTTGCCTAACATGGTTGTGTGCCCCTGTAATCCCAGCACTTGGGAGGCTGAGGCTGTAGAAGCAAGGGTGTGAGGCAAGGCCTAGGTAACAGCGAGATTCTCTAGAAAATGGATGAATAGTGAATGACTTACCCTGCATATGGAGAGCCAGGTGGGAGGTGGTAGAGGTTTTATTTGACCTCTGTGGAGCAGTACAAGATGGATGTTCCTCCAAGAAAAGATTATGCATGTGTGTGCAGTTGCCCGAGGAGGCCAGGGGCACTAGATCTGCTTAGCTTGGAGGCAGCAGCAAGAATCTCAAATCCAAAGGACATTCCAGGCAGAGGAAGCAATGTGTCTGGAGGCCTGCAGTCTTGAAAGCAGACGAGGCTGGGGACTGGCGGGATTCCGGGGAGCTGGGGGAGTGAAGAAGCAAAAAACTGGACCAGGATGTGAAGGGACCGTGCCCTGCTAAGGAGTTTGCACTTTACCCCGTAGACAGCCGGAGTCCTGTTGATGATTTTATGCAGGGGAATGACATGTTTATATTTATTTTGAGGAAGATAACTCTGGCAGATGTAGTGGAGTGGTGAGAGACTGGGCAAGTCACTTAACCTCACTCTTCCTCTGTTTCACCATCTATCAAGTAAGACCAAGTGTATCTGCTCTCCTTACCTCATAGGATTCTTTCTGGTGAGGAAGAAATGAGATAAGAGATGTGAAAACACTTTTGAATGTATATGGTTCTATAAAAGTGCAAGCCAGCTGTGTTGTTATTTCAGCTGGGCTGTGTGTGGGAATGTGGTTTAAGCGGGGTCTGGAGAGTCAAGGAGAGACGCTGAGGAGAGGCCCTAGTCCTGTCTCTCTCAGAAAAGAAAACCAAATAACCCTTTAATTTATTGAACCCCTATCTTGGCACTCTGCAGCACAAAGAGCTAAAGGGTTCTTACAGAGTACGGAGGGAAGCAGCCCATGGACAGCTATGGTCTAACTGGAGGGGCATCATCCGTGCAAGTAACAAAACTGAGTACCCACTGCTGGGTGTGGTGGTGGGTGTGGTGGTGCATGCCTTTGATCCCAGCACTGGTGGTGTTGCGGGTCAGGGAGCAGGTAGGTCTCTGTGAGTTCCAGGCCAGCCTGGTCTACATACTGAGTCCCAGAACAGTCAGTGCTATACATTGAGACCTTGTCTGAAAATAACCCTCACCCCTCTAAAAATAAAATTAAAAATAAAAAACTCTCAACCCAGGAAAAAGCCAAGTTGTAAAAATATAACACAAAAGTAAGGTTTGAGAAGGAGTGGATATGGGAGCAGTTGAGAGTCCCTATAAGAGAATAAAGACTGTCTGGAGAGATGGCTCAGTGGTTAAGAGCAGGTAGTGCTCTTTCAGAGGACCTGAGTTCAGTTCCCAATATCCGCGACAGGCAGTTTATGACAACCTTTAACTCCAACTCCAGGGGATCTAATGTCTTTAGCCTCTTCAGACACCTGCACACACATGCACAACCTTCCCTCCCCATAATTAGAAAGAAAAAGATAGAAAAATATTTAATTCATCATAATAATTCACTTGGCCAAAGAACACCCCTATTGCTCTAGAAGAGGAGAGGAAAAAGCAGAGAAACTAATTTCAGAGTTAGTTGCATTGTGCAAGTCATCCTCCCAAAAGTAATGTTCTATAAACAAATGACCATATTTTGCATGACTTCCTTGGTAAGAAAAATGAGTTAAGTCTTACAGTATCTTGTACCTTGGGTCATTCTGCTAAGCATTTTTCCTGAGTTGATACTTGGGCAATGTATCCCAGGTAGACTGAATATTTCCTTATGCTCTTTTTAGCGAACAAGTTTAAATTTCTTTCACTTAGTTTAAATAATACCATTTCCTCTCTTGCTGTCTCAAGTCCTTTCATAAATAGAGTTTGGAAGTATTATTTTATAGTGAGTTGCGTGTAGCTTGTGTGTCTCTGTATGGGTATGTGCATGTGATTACAGTTGCCTGAGGAGGCCAGAAGAGGGTTTTGGATCCCCTGGGGCTGAAATTACAGGCTGGTGAACCTTTAGACATGGCTGCTGAGAACCAAATAGGTCCTCTACAAGAGGAGTGTGTGCTCTTAACTGCTGAGTCATCTTCCCAGGCCCTAGACTGTGTAAATTATATATGTCCATTTGTATATTTCTTTGTAGACAATTATTGTAGACAATAAAATATACATTTCTGTAAAAGAAGTAGGACCCTCAGTGGTGAAAACTATTGAGAGGATGACATAATGAATAGCTTATTGGGAGCCTTTAAAAGCATTTAACTTATTATATAATTTCATATTTAACTAATTATCCTTTTACTTTATGTTTTTATAAAGGATGTATATAACTTTTATTATAATATTTAATAAAGCAAGTGTTCTACTGAATTTGTTTTTGCAAATGTGTGTGTATGCATGTGTATGTTGAGTGTAGGTGTGTATGTACACTGTCTCGGATTCAGAAGTCAGAGAATGATCTTAGGTGTAGATCCATGCCTTCTATCCTGTTTGAAAACCAGTTTCCTCCTCCTGCTTACTGCTGTTGTTTTTCTTTTTAATTGTTGTTGCATTTTAAGCTACTGCTATCCTACTGAGCAACTACCACTCTGAAGCTACCAAAGCTGTTTCCTCAGGCACCGAATCTTTCAAAGCTACTAAGAAAACTTATTTAAATCTCTGTCCTGACAAAGAACTCAAGATTCATTCTGGCACATGCCTTTAATCCCAGCTCCTGGGAGGCAGAGGCAGGCAGATCTATACGAGTTTGAGGCTAGCCTGGTCTACAGAACAAGTTTCAGGGTAGGCTCCAAAGATACAGAGAAAATCCTGTCTTGAAAAACCAAAAGAAATCAAGATTCAAAGGTTGAGGTAGAATATTGCTTCCCAGAGAGACTAACAGCAAGCAGCTCACTCCCTCTCTGTCTCCCAAGAAGTCCTTGAGCTAGGTCTTGATCCTCCTTCCTTATAAACCCTTCTCCATCTGGTTCCTCCCTACAATTTCCTGACCCAGCCTCCTGACCTCAGGTGGAATTTATTTAATCAAACACATCTTTGCAGCATTAAGCAAATGTTCCATAGCATAAACAAAAGTAACACACCTTAAAATAATGTTCTACAACACTGCTGTGAATGCCAGGCTAGCTTCCTGAAAACGCTTGATGATTTTCCTGTCTCAGCTTTCCCTCTCCTGGAGGAGCTGACTGAGACTACAGACTGGGAATATGAACTGAAGTTAAGCTTGCATGGTAAGCGCATTACTCACCAAGGCATCTCCCCAGGCCAGACATGAAGTTCTTAACATGAGTTCTTATAATGCACTTAGCACCTGCCATCACTTCATTGTGTCTATAAAAATTGGTTCAGAGAGACATGATTTAACAATAAGAAACAAGTAGCAAAAAATCCAATAGAGTATAAAATTCTGGGCAGAGTTCTGGGGCTTGTGGGAGTGATCTGACCTGTCTAGAAAACATGTTTTCATTCCAAAGCTGATGTACCAGTGTGTGCAGTGGACGGTGAACGTGACAATGACTAACTCTGCCAAGGGCATGATGCAACTGTGCCATCAAGCAGAGCTGGGTCCTAATTCAAGCACAGATGCCTTCAAGCTGGATCCCACTGGCTAAACAACTGCAAAGTGCAGCTGTTAGCATCAACCAGGACTCCCATGAGTGAATAATGATTCCTAGAAAGGAATTGCAAGCATGGACACCACCTTTGGATTTAGGTCTGCTGCTTACAATTCACTCAAAAAAGCATTTTAGCTATCATGGCATATTTTCCTCAGAGACTTCAGACCTAACAAAAAGACAGCCACTTTCCCTCTGAAGTTTGGGACTGGGTTATGAGCATGTGAAAGAAAAGGGAGCTGGGTCTATGGGACAGGATGCACTAACACTAAACCTGAGAGTTGAGCAATTATTAGGGATGAGTGAAGGGCAAGGGGAGGGCATCATTAGGTGTAAGCAGAGAAGTATCAAGGTGGGACAGGAGCAGGTGGAGGCGATGGAATGAGGAGAAAATCAGGGAAGTGACACATTTAAATGGCATTCCCTCTATTACTCACTGTAGCACATGCAATCTGGGAAGTATAAGCTCTACAAAGAAGAAAATCATTGCCCAAAGTCCTTCCTGCATCGTGAGCTACTCATTGCTTACATTTTCCAAATTTCCCTCAGTACCCCTACTCATTCCCATGACAACTGTCTGGAGAGAAGAATATTGAAGTAAAGATGTGCTAAGCTTATAAGGCTTGTGTTGTCTGGAAGCCTTTTCAGATTTGTTTGCAAGATTTGTCCTCTGTGCTTACTTCTTATGCATATGGACAGTAAAAATTTAAATCAAAGGAAATAAATAAAATTAATGACACTTATTCTACGGGTTTTTGTTTTGTTTTGTGTCATTGTGTAGGCTTGGCTAGACTTGAACTCACAGAGATATGTTTGCTCTGCCTCCTGATTAAAGACATGTATTTCCATGCTTGGCTTACACATACACACACACACACACACACACACACACACACACACACTCATGCACGCACACACGCACCTGGCACGTACACAGCACCTGTGTGGAGGTCAGAGGACAATTTATGGGAGTTGGTTGTTCCCTTTTACTTTGTGGGTTCCAGGGATTAAACTCAGGTCATCAGTCCTGGTGGCAAGTACCCTTACACACTAAGCCATTTCCTGGCCCTGTAGAATTCCTCTTTAAGAGAAGACCATTCTTTTCTTTGAAAGATAAACAATATATAACAGGATTCTCTGAGTTATATTGAGGTAAAACCAGTCCTGCTTTACCAAAGTGGCTTGGGATGAGTTGCTAAGTTTTTTGTGTAATAGTGAGGGATAGTGTTACTATGGGCCTGGAACACTTGGGTAGAGGCTATTACTCAGACAGTTTATACTTGCTGGAACACTCCTTAGTGGGAGGCAGGTAGACTGTACAACCTTTGTGTTGAGGTTCCAGGGCAGGCTCTGTCAACCCAACAGAAGCTGAAGGCTGAGCAGAGAGATAGATTTGTGGTAGCTTTTTTGAAAATGGGAATCATTGGTGAACTCCAGGTTCTAGTAATCTTTTTGAACACACTAATGACTTTTTACTGGCTGTACTTTGTGAGTGAAGGGAAGCAAGGACAGCAGTCTGAAGAGATTATAAGACATAAGAGGCAGAATCAAGGATAAGCAGTAATGACCAATGAGGAAGATGGCTTTGGAAATCTCACAAAACCAGCACCGATAATGCAAACACTAACACGATCCTTCTCATATCACGCTATTTTGAGACTCTTCTAGGTACTGACTCTTGTAGCCTAGCAGTAGTCTTATGAGGAACAGCAACTGTTCCCAGGATCCAGGTAAGAGGAGGCACTTAATGCAAAGATGTTATATACCTCAAGGCACCCATATTTCATGTCTCCTTGAAAGGGGCCATGGCATTTGCAGTTATACAGGTCTTATACTGAGAATCAAGGAGAAACAATGACATGTAAGAGCTGAAGGATTTGGGGACTTATATCAGAACATTTGTTAGTTATTTTCTTCCCATAAGCAATGGCAGAAAGCAGAGCAGGTGGCTGGGGAGGTGGCTCAGTGGTTAAGAGCACCAGCTGCCCTTCCAGAGGGGTCCAGTCCCAGCACTGAGGGGTGGCTCACAATCATCTGTAAGTCCAGTTCTAGGAGATCTGATGCCTTCTTGTAGATGCTACGGGCACCAGGCACACACAAGGTACACAGACATACATGCAGACAAAACTCATATGCATGAAATAAAATTATTTGAATTCCCAGATCTCCCATAAAGTGGGTGTAGAAGGGAATGTGTAATCCCAGGACTCCTATGAGGAGATGAAGGCAGAGGTGGGACAATCTAGCCCAATCTGGAATCTAGCCCAATGTATGCAGCAACAAACAACAAAGAGATTCTGTCTCAAATTTGGCAGAAGGTGAGGACTGACCCCTAAGATTGCCCTCTGACCTCCACATGCATTTTATGACATGCATGTACCTCGCCACCCAGTAAAAAACACACATACACAGATTTTTTTAAAGTTTTATAAAAGATTTATTTATTTATTTATTTGTTTGTTTTTTTTTTTTTTTTTTTTTTGAGACAGGGTTTCTCTGTGGCTTTGGAGTCTGTCTTGGAACTCTCTGTAGATCAGACTGGTCCCGACTCATAGAGATCCATCTGCCTCTGCTTCCCAAGTGCTGGGACTAAAGGTGTGCACCACCACTGCCTGACAATAGATTTATTTTTAAAGGGTAAAACACTCAGATAATTTAAACTTAAATCCAATAGAGCCACTGTCAGTCAGCCATGATATCATCGTGTGTTCTCTGAGTCCTTTTGGTGAGGAAGAAGGCTCTGAGCTTTGTTCATATACATCCTTCTTCTTCTTTTTTTTTCATATACATCCTTCTTATCTGCAATGCAAACTACAGTTTCTTGTGGACACATTAACTTCTCTGTATCTATATCAGGAATTTAAAACCCAAGTTCATCTTCAATGGCCATAATATTGTCCAGTTGGTCAAAACTGTGTCTAAGTCCAGGTCGTTCATAAAATGAGAATTTACTGAGAGCTTTTCTGGGTCAATCTTGTAGAGTTTCAAGACGTACAGCACTGGGTCCTTGATTCCCTCTAGCATCAAAAGAACCCTTCCAGGCACCTGGGCGAGTGCCCAGACAGGTTGCAGAGGCCAGGGTTTCCTTCCAGTTCCTTCAGGGCAGAGTGTGGTGCTGAGCCAAGGCCAGTGTGGGAAGCCGGGGCAGTGGCAAGAAGGCAGGTGATGGACGCAGGCGGAAAGGACATGAGCCGCCATGGCTACTCCAGCCCAGGATGTACTACATCGTGGCCTCCCGCAGAAGCTGCTGCTAGCATAGTACTAGAAGATTAAAAAAAGAAAACAAAACAAAACTTAAATAATAAAGACCATATAGATTCAAGGTGCTTATGATTAAACTGTATTGATACAGCATGTAAGGATTATCACAATTAAATTAACAACTCATCCAGGCTGAATGTAAGATTCCCAGGGCTTGCTCCTCTTACAAGATAGCTTGAGGGCTGGAGAGATGGCTGAGCAGTAAAGAGCACTTGATATTCTTGCAGAGGACCCAGGTTCCTTTCCCAGCGCCCATGATGGGCAGACAGCTCACAGCTGCCTGTAACTACAGTTCCAAAGGCTCTAATGCCCCCTCCTGGCCTCCATGGGCATTGCGTGAATGCAGTATACATACAGATAAGCACATACATAAAACAAAACAAAATAAAACAATCAATCAAAAAAAAAAAAAAAAAAAAAAGAAGAAAAATAAGAATTTGTTATTTGTTTTAAAAAAAGGAGGTTTATACCCTTTGAGCAGAATCACTCCATGAGTATTTAAGTCAAATGATAGCTGGGTACTTTTTAAATGTGTCTTTCCTACTGTAACCGGAGGCTTTTCTGCCTCACCCAGCCCGACAGCCGTTTCTAAAGAACCACTCACAGACTTAATATTAATTATAAATGTTTGGCTGGTGGCTCAGACTTGTTACTATCAAGCTCTTACATTTAAATGAACCCATTTCTATTCATTTGTTTCCTATCCCATAGCATGCCAGCAGTGTTCTGGAGTGTTGCTCCTTGAACAGCTGCAGGCAACTCTCAGACCCTGCTCTTCTTCTCCTATCTGCTTGGATTTCCCACCTGGCTCTATCCGGCCCTACCATAGGCCAAAGCAGTTTTATTTATCAACCAATGAGAGCAACACATATTTACAGAGTACAAAAAGACATCCCTCATCGTCCTACATTCCAGGCTTGCTCCTTCATGGACACAAATGTATAATATTTTCTCCAGATTCTCAGCACCGAGTACATATAAATTATGAAAAGAACAGTCTAGAGCTAGGAATATGGTAAAATGCTGGCAACACATGTGCATGGGGACTTGAATTCAGACCCCCAGCACCCATATAGAATGCTGAGTGTGGCTGTGCACTCCTTAACATAGATCAGATCCTGTGTGAGGACAGTAGTGGAGGTAGGAAGATCCCCAGGCTTCACAAGCCAACCAGCCTAGCAGAAACTGGCAAGCTCCAGGTTCTGCAATCTCAAAAACTAAGGTAGAGAAGCAATTACGGAAGGCACCTAACATTAACTTCTGCCTCCCCCCACAGAGGCATATACCCCCCACCCCAGACATAAACCACACACAGACAGGCATATGCCAATATACACCCATGCCTCCCCCACAGGTATATATTATACACACACTTTTTAAGTTAATTAGAGTAAATTTTTTTTTTTTTTTAAATTCATTCAAGCTGGGCAGTGGTAGTGCCTGCCTTTAGTCCCAGCACTCAGGAGGCAGAGCCATGCAGATCTCTTGAGTTCCAGACAAGAGCTAGTTCCAGGACAGCCTCCAAAGCCACACAGAAACTCTGTCTCGAAAAAACAAACAAACAAAAAAATTCATTCAAAAGTTCATATAGGGCATATTAATGCTAATTTCAAAGTTTTAAGATCAGTGTACTGAGAGAATGGTGATGATGGGAGATGTCATTCTGTATATGTTTCTCATACTGGTTAATGAATAAAGCACTGTTGGCCAATAGGAAAGCAAGATAGATGGGCCTAGGAGACAAGGAGGTAAGAGGAAGTAGTAAGGAGGAGTCAAGATGGAGAGTCTGGAGAGAGCAGGACTCCAGCAGGCTCTCCGGTAAGAGCACGTGGAAATACGTAGATTAACAGAAATGGGTTAATACTTAAGACAGAGCTAGCCAATAAGAAACTAGTACCTGACCAACAGCATTATATCAAATACAGAGTCTCGGTGTGTTATTTGGGGTTGGCACGGCGGCAGGACAATAACAGCGGCGGGCGGAAAAAACTCCTTACATGGTGTCAAGAATTAAAAGACAGCTGACTACTTGGAAAATCTTTACAGTTTAAGGAGTTAAGGAGTTAAGCACTTTTCTATGTCATCCTGATTAAAGTCTATTATAGGAGATGGGCTAAATTTTGCTTTTAAATTTCACCCCAATGCCAAGGTATGCCAGGTGTGAACAGATACAAGGTTTATGACCTCAAGTACTATCAAGATATTTGAGAATAGGTAATAATAAGCGTTTATGAACTTGGTAGGATTTATAGTGTGTTTAAATCTTGTGTCTAGTCCTAGGATATTAGGAAACACATTGAAACATTCAACTAAACTCATATAGAATGTAAGGTACCTGGAATAGCTAAGTAGTACCCCAGGTACTTTCAAATCTTACATTCCCTGCTAACAAGCCCATGGGGAACTCTGGGCTGTGACATTGGACTGCATATAACTTATAATGCTCCGAATGGTTTGTGCTTGATATGGTTGCTATTGTGATTGCTTTATAGTTGTTACTTTAAGTCAAGAGCAAAACCAAGATTTAACTTCAAAACCAAAGACAAAAAATTCAATGTACATACATAGTAAGGAAAATAGTATGATGAACTTCTATGTACAAAGTATCCAATTTGAACAGCTAGGAAGTGGTAGTCAAGTTGTTTAGACTACCCATCAAGATTCATTGTTTGAACAGAACCCCAAACCTTTTATCACTCAACCTATAATTATGTCTATGTGCAGTTCCAAATGATCAGGCTCCTTTTAAATTTGCCACAGCTAAAATATTAATCATGAAACTCAATAATAAAAAACAAAAAGTGTTAAAAAAAAATGAGCCAAAGATCTTAGACACATTGCCAGAGGAGATATATAGATGGCAAATTAGCATATGAAAGGCTGCCATGGAAATGTGAATTAAAACAGGGATGAGGTGAGGCTGGAGAGATGACTCAGCTGTTAAGAGTGTCCTTTTGAGGACTGGAGCTCAGTTCCTATTATTTGCACCAGGCAGCTCACAACCACCTTAATTTTTTAGACAGAGTCTCACCTCAAACCTAGAGCTCACTGGTTTGACTAAACTAAATGAACAGGAAGACCCATTTGTCTACCTTTGGCTACCCTACCCCAACCTAGAATGTTTATCACCACACCCTCCTCCTCCTTCTTGAGACAGGGTTTTTCTGTGTAGCCTCCAACTCACAAAGATCTACCTGCCTCTGCCTCTTGAGTGCTGGGATTAAAGGCACGAGCCACCACACCTGGTCACACCTAGATTTTCATGTGGGGGCTGGAGGTCTGAACTCAGGTCCCATGCTTGCACAGCAAGCCCTTTACCTACTGGACCATCCCCTCAGTCCTCTAGAAAAACTCACATAAATATTCTTGGGCTGATGTTTTGTGTGGATATAGGTTCTCAGTTCATTTGGACAAATAACTGCTCAATTATATGGTAGAAGTATGTTTAGCTTTGTAAGAAACCACTAACTTTCCAAAGTGGCTGTAATGTTTAGAATTCCCATGCATAAAAGAAAACAAACAAAAGTCATCAAGCACTCTTGTCTCTCTGCATTCTTATCAGCGCTCTGAGTTGTTATTTTCTGGATTTATATATAGTGATAGTGTTATGTTCAAATTCTGAACCCCTAAATCACCAAGAGACCAGATCCTATGCAAAGCAGAGAGTCTTTTATTAATTTCACAAGTTAACTGTAATAACTCAGGCCCTCCTTTGAAATGGCAGGTAGAGCTAGGACCCAGCAGGACATTGGGACTGGGAATTGGAGTAGAGCCAGGGGAGTGTGTATGTGTGTGTGTGGGGGGGCAGGGGGGGATGTCTGCAACAGTCTCAGGATTGGTCCATTTCTGGGCTTGGGTGACCTGTCCTGTGTTGATTGGTCAACTGGTTGCTATGGCCTATAGGCTCTTCCAGGGCAGTTGCTATGCTATGCAAGTACTCCACTGTCACCATTAAAGCACACCCAGTGTGTGTGTGTGTGTGTGTGTGTGAGAGAGAGAGAGAGAGAGAGAGAGAGAGAGAGAGAGAGAGAGAGAGAGAGATTGAGAGAGTTCAGTGATCACAGAAGCCAGAACCCTAAATGTAATACCCAGCCTTTTTATGAAAGGGAAAAGCGGCGATTTGACTACATGCCAATAGCTGCCTTTAGCTTCATAAAACTAGTTCTGGATTCTGACATTCAGTACTAAATTACAGTATTTTTCTGTTGTTTCAAGCCATTATGCTGTGTGAGATTGATAGAATAACAGTAGAATATGATATTGAATCTTGCTAGAAAAAAAAAGTAAGATGGTGGGCAAGCACCAATAATCTATTTGGAGGGAATAACAGAATAAGAAAGCTTGGAATTCAAGGAGCCTGCTGGGACCTGGTGGAGGACTTATGTTTAGAAGAAGGAAAGAGAGTGTTTAAGAGGGCTGCTTTGAAACTTCCACCACTGGATTTGCTTTCCCACTGGAAGTCTGCTCTGCACTGAAGCGTTTTGGAGGTTTAGCTGGAAGAGGCTTGATTGCAAGCGGCCAAGCCAAGGCTTTAAAGAGTGTGTGAAACTCTCAGGGTCATCAGGTGCTGAAGGGCTGGGAGTAATCAGCCCCCAGGTGTTCTTAGAGAGGCTATGGAGTAAAGGCTTTCGGAGTCCTTGTTCTTAGTACATGACAATGGCTGTTAGCAGGTAATAAAAGAACTGCTTATCATCCTTCAGTCGGAATTGTTTGACTGTGTGTGTGTGTGTGTGTGTGTGTGTGTGTGTGTGTGTGTGTTTGTGTGTGTGTGTCAGGACCCTGATTTCTTCAGTCCTGAGGCAGGGGCTACAGGCTGCTATGTGCTTTCCATGAGAGTCTGGGAACGGTGCTGCTGACCTAACGCTTCGTAAACTCTTATCTCTGACTTATGGTGTTTCAGACAGACACAGCGTACACTGGCTGCATTTGGCTTCATGCTTCAGAAGTTTAAATAAATAACCCTTCCCTTCAATTCAGCAGCTATCAGGGAAAATGATATTGTTTTTACTCATCCTAGCGAGGGGAGGCCCATCTGAAGTCCCCACGCTTTCAAGCAGAAAGAGCATTTCTGCCAATGAAGCGTGTAGTGACTTCCCAAGTCGAAGGCGAACTTTTTTATTTTTTTTTTTAAATCACAGACAAAAGATGAATGCTGCCATCTAAACTTTGCCTGCCTGTTATTTTCCCTAATATGGTCAGTGGTTTCCATAGAACCTATACTAGAGAGGCTTTTGATAATGATGTTATCTTCTGTTGGATAACGAAAAGTTTCTGACATTTAGGTGAAAAAGTCAGAATACTTTGTCAGATGGGTTGTTCAGTGCATGAGAAAACCGCAAACTCACACTGGTTTGAGTAGCTGCAAGAGGGCATGGCAAGGTTACTGTACTTAGGGGGAAGAGAGATGGATGTTCTTTAGAAATTCCACCAAGTTCCTTTCATAAAAGTGTATCAATCCCCATTAAAAAACACAACTTGATGACCTTGACTTCCTTTGGCAAAATAACGAGGAGAGTCTGCCATGAATTGGACATCAAAGAACCAATAAATTTAATGAGTTGTTTTCAACACTAAGCGCTCACTAACTGTTGTGTTTTGCTATTACTGATCTGTTGTATGAAAAAAATTAATTCTGTCTTTCAAGCTTTGCCAAAAAGAATGTGCCCAAGACCTGTCTTACAAAGAAGTAGACTAGTGACAGAAGTCCTGTGGCCCACTAAGAATGTATCTTATGGCACATAGAATGCTTTAGATAGATGTTCCCAGTTGAATACATTTCTCTAGATTCTTCTTCATCTACTGATGGTGGCCTGGACATGTGGCTCAGCTGGTAGAGTGCTTGCCTAGCATGCAAAAAGCCTTGAGTTTGCGTTCCAGTGTCACATGAGCTGGGAATGGTTGGGCACACCTATGATTCCTGTGCTCTGGAGGTAGAGTAGGAGGGTCAAACATTGAAGGCCATCCCTGCTTACACAACAAGTTCAAGGCCAGCCTGAGCCATATGGGACAGTTTCTTAAAAAGTCAAAACAAAAATGTAAAGAAATAAATAGTAAGGATGCCATGTTAAGCCACATGCTGCTAAATTACCTTCCTCAGGGAAAAGGAGGTTAAGAAGCATGGGGCCACAGGGTAAGGTGGGGCTGAAAGGCAAGGACTGGGTGCTGAGGGGCAAATTGAAGTAGGTAGCCAGGACTTTGTGTCTTCACACTCTTTTATAAGCATGTCCAGAGTCCTTCTATTATCTCAGGAGTTGCAAATTCAGATGTCTGCTGCACCACACAAGACAACTCCATGAGTGCCTTGTGGGCTGGTAGGGCTGGAGGACATTGGCAGGCTGGGTAATAAGCCTCATCTAGGAAAGACAGCATCTTCCTGTCTCTGGTCCATTGCTGATAAGCGCACCATCACCTTCAGCTATGGGATGAACTTTGCAAGAGCTTATGTAGTAGTCTGAAAGAAAATGACCCCCATGGGAAGTAGTGCTATTAGGAGGTGTGGCCCTTTTAGAATAGGTGTGGGTTTGTTGGAGAACGTGTGTCACTGTCTGGGACAGGTTTTGAGGTCTCTTATGCTCAAGCTATGCCCAGTGAAACACACAGTTGCTTCTGCTGCCTTCGGATCAAGATATAGGACTCTCAGCTCCTTCTCCAGCACCATGTCAGCCTGAGCGCTGCCATGCCCCACTAAGATGATAATGGACTGAACCTCTGAAATGTAAGCCACCTAATTGAATGTTTTCCTTTATAGGGCAGTGGTGGCACATACCTTTAATTCCAGTGCTTGGAAGGCAGAGGCAGGAGCATCTCTGTGAATTCGAGGCCAACCTGGTCTACAGAGCAAGTTCCAGGACAGGCTCCAAAGCAATACCGAGAAACCCTGTCTCAACGCCCCCCCCCCGGAAAAAAAAAAGAGTTGCTGTGGTCATATTGTCTCTTCACAGCAATAGAAACCTTAACATTTGATTTTTTTATAAAAAATTATTTTTAACATGTTTTCAAAAAGCAAGAAATCTACATCTTTATATGTAACTCTCTAACTTTGACATATTGACATCTAATTGCAATATTGTTAAAACATTGCGCAGACTACACATTTGGCTTTTGAACCTCTATTTTACCATTTCATCCTGTATGAACACTATTACATAACGTTTCTAGGAGACCGGACAGGTTTTAAGATTCAATGGGAACAGAGTTTGTCATTTTAACATAGGTGAGATATTAATACTGGGTGAAAGGTAGAATTTAGACTTGCTAGAAAACCCATAGTTCAGAGCTGAGAACTCAGGTCAGTAGAGGAATTTCCTAGCATGCCTAAGAGCATAGAGTCAACCTGACCGCCACACATAACCCTCAAATTCAAAAGCTGGAGTTAGGCTTCAGACTATCTCCTCAGGTCAGTTGGTAAAATGGTTGCCATACAAGAGTGAGAACTTGAGTTTTATCCCCAGAACCCATGTTAAAAGCTGCATATGCATGTGTGGTGGCACATGCCTTTAATCCCAAGGGGAGGGAGGCAGAGGTCTACAAATTGAGTTACAGAGAGTCCCAGGACACCCAGGACTGTTACACAAAGAAACCCCATCTTGAAAAAAAAACAAAAAACAAACAAAACAAAACAAAAACAACCCCAAAACCCAAACAACAACAAAAACAAAAAAACAAGCGAACAACCTCCTACCCCAAGTGGCACTTGTAGGTACAAGCTTATAACCCCAGTGCTGGGAAGGCAGAGGCAAATAGATCACTAGGGCTCACTGACTGGCTATCCTAGGCTAATTGGTGGATTCCAGGTCAGTGAGCAATCCTGTCTCAAAATTAGGTGTGCAGCTCTTGAGGAGCATCCATCTGAAGGTGTCCTCTGGCCTTCATACATATGCACGCACCCCCATCCCCTTCCACATACAAAGCCAGAAGGGGATGTGGATAGCAAACAAGGTATGGGATATAGGTGCCTGATATAGAGGCGTAGAAGGGATACAGCACTGTTTTATGACTGTTCCACTCTAAGAGGTTTTAGCAGTTAGATGCTCAGTGAAGTAAAACGCTCCTCATTTTTTTTTTTTTTTTGGGCCACAAGATACTTCATAATAAGCAATTTAGAATTAAAGATGCAATGTCCAGTCTCTAGCTACAAACTAATGAAACTCAGAAGCCTGTATGTTTAGCACTACAATGGATAATATAAAATATGTGGGATGTGATTTGTGACTGGTGAGAAATCTCTATTTCTTCCCATTTACCACGTTCCTTAGAGATTTATCCCTTGGGTCAAGGCACAACTATAAACAGCCTCTTTTGATGGGCAGGTATAACCTGAGTATCCCCAGGTTATTTACAACAGCTGAGGCCACTGATGGGGAGATGTGCCGGCTTCAGAGAATCATCCAACAGGTTTATTGTCTATTGCCCATTGGGAACAATTGGTGAGGACACCAGGCCATTGATGGAAAGATATGAGAAGACTAATTTGGGATCCCAGGGCATGGTCAGAGGGGACAGTGGAGAGGTACATCAGGGGACTCTAGGTACCACAAGAGTAGTCAAAGCCAAGAGGAGCCTGAGAACTTGGAGAGGGGAGGTCATTAAATAAGACCATGCACCAGAAGGACCTCACTGCCCTGCTCACCATGAGGAATACAGTGGTTATTGCTGCTGACCTATTGGCTTATGACTAATATCTCTCAGCACCCTGACATTTTCAGAGGCATATTCAGCATAGATGCACTCCAGGGGTGAAAACTTAAGCCATCTTTTTTGCTGTGGAAGAGTATGGAAAGGCCTGCTGAATTACAGCTAACAAATGCAGGTATTGGATGCCTTTACTTAGGAACTTATCTTTACCGATTTATGTTGTACATTTAAAGTACTTTAGTAACTGCCAATGACTAATACCCAAAGTTACCCAAAGTTATTGGTAGGAACTGTATGTATGGCCTCTTTTTTTTTTTTTTTTTGTATTGGTAGTCAAAAAAAATTTTTTTTTAGCATAATGTGAAACCTTATAATGAGTAAAAACAAAACAACAACAACAAAAAAAAAAAAAAACAAAAAAACACTTAGCAGAGGAAAGATAAAAATTATCTTATTAGCCAATAACATGAGCTCACAGTTTAAAGTGGGGAGGTTTATTATTATTTATTTAGCATGGTGTGGTGCTTTCAAATTAGTCTCAGAGCAAACACAGCAGTAGTCAGTGTGTGAAAACCTGACTGTGAGTTTCCATTATTGATCCAGAGGTGCCAATAGCCTTATTAGGTCAGAGAGGTTGGGCTGTGTTCCTTCTCTGACATTTTGATGAGCAGTCTAAGGAGTGTGGCTGGTGAGGTTTTCACAGTCTGCTGTTGTGTGTAGCAGAGAGTAACTTCCTCCCCATTTTGCCTGACTGCTCACTGTTGCTGTACGTCAACACACATGGTAGTGGGTATAAATTAGATTTTTCAACATAATGTCCTGGATATAATAACATCCCTTGCTAGTTAAAATATTGCAGGAGGTTTTCAGAGTTAGTAACATTCCTTTTTTTTTTTTTCTTTTGTAAGTAAGGCTTGTATTATTGATATTTTACATTTTTAGATATAATTCATGTACTATAAAACACTAAATTCACCTTCAAAAATGTTCAATTTAGTGGTTTTTGGTTTTTTTTTCTAGAAAGTTGTGATTAGGGATACTATCTGATCCTAGAATATTCTCATTACCACTTAAAGAGACCCTGTATCCATTGGTAGCTACTCTCCAATTATACTTAAATTTAGTTGACGTATATACAAACAGCTAGAAAGAGGTTATTCAAGAATAAATTATCTTGTCAGTGGCTCTTGCCTTTAATCCCAGTACTCAGGAGGCAGAGGCAGGTGGATCTCTGTGAGTATGAGGCCAGTCTGGTCTACAGAGCAAGTTCCAGAACAACCTCCAAAGCAATACAGAGCCTGCCTCAACCCCCAACCCCCAAAATAATTATATGTGAGGGCTAAGTGGGTGTCCAAACTAACCCTCTAGGTGGCATGAGGGTTGTAGCATTCTCTTGTAAGTCACCCTGTCATTGGCCCTCAGCTGTCACTAGAGCAAGGAAAAGCAATATAGACAGTGAGCACCTGCAAATGTGAACATCTCATCATGTATACTTTCTTTTAAAAATATGCCCTAGATTCTAATGTATTTCACTATGTAGATTCACTTTATTTTACTACATGAAAATAATAATATGTTAGTAACCTACTTACAGAGTTATGGGCAGGCTTGGGAGGTACTAAGTGAAAGATTTAACATAACAGCTAGCCCAAAGCCACTAACACTGTGACTGCTATTATTGACAACACTCATTAGTATCCTAGGCTTAATTTATAGGCAACAAAATACCTTAAATTTGTTTTTTAACCCATTAGCCTTTAACTCACTTTTTAGCCCAGGCTGGCTTCAAACTCACAATTCTCCTGCCTTAGCCTCCCCAGTACTGGATTATAGGCATACACCATCACATCTGGTTTCAAAACACCTTCTAGTACACCTATCATCTATTTTTTTCCCTCCAGAAGGAATACATAGAATCCTAACATGAAAAATACTTTATAATAAATTAGTAGGGTATTGTCATTAGCAAGAGCTACTGTCACATGATTAACAATATATCACAATATTTACATGCTTTACAGTAGTACTCAGGTTCTGGAGAGATATAGCCCAGGGTTTAAGAGCACTGGCTGCTCTTTTAAAGGACCCAGTTTCAATTCCCAGCACCTACACAGAGACTCACAACCATCTCTAACTCCATTTTCACATTTTGAGGCACCAGGCACACACATGCAAGCAAGACACACATACTCCTCAAACTGATTAAAAAGATAATAATAAAGATTTTTTAAATTAAAAATAAATAAAAATATAAAGTAAAAGACAAAGTAGAACTCAATATAACACCAACAGTGAGGGCCTCTAACCAAACACCAAATTTCTTTTCTCCAATTAAATAATTACAGGATAGATTTTTGCAGATCTAAAAAATAATGTTAGGGCACAGAGGTTTTATTTGAAATATATTCACACACACACACACACACACACACACACACACACACACACACGTACATGTGTATATTTGTTTGACTTTAAATTCACTGTGGTAGCCAATACTTAACTATTGATCTCTGAATGTATTGGTACAGTCCTGAAAGTATTTCTTGGGTTTTAGGGTGACAGGTTTTGAAATGGCACCAAACACCAATTCTTGGCATTTCTCCCTTCAAGAGATGGGGCAGAGTCCATGTCCCCTTCCTTTCAATTTGATGAACTTACGATTTCTTTAACCAAAAGAATACAGAGAAGTGATGGTATGTGTAACAGGGTCGTAACCTGTTACACAGATTCCCTTTGTCACTGAAACATTGACAATTCTAACTCAAAGGAGTTCAGACCTTCCAGCCAAACCTAGCCTACAGCCATCCCTGTCAAGTTAGCGGACCAGTCCGCAAGGCTATCTTGGTTCCTATCAATGAGCTCATCCACCAGGTGGCCTCTGTTGACATCACATGGAGGAGATTTTAGGTCTGGTCAAAATCCTGACTTATAAAAACTGTAATATAATGAAGAGAACTTGTTTTTCAAGCCTCCTTTAAGATTGCTTGCAGCAGCAACAACTTCGGAATTAACGTCACGCGTGTGTCATCTGCCATAACATCAGTCCGTTGCACTGACAACAGATCCCCTTCATCATCCCTCACATTTCAGAATGTAGCTTGCTCTCCTTTCCCCGCTCCACCCTTTTGTTTGTTTGCTTTGCCTGTTGTTGCTAAGGCTTTGGAGTAGTCAGGCATTGGTTGTTTTGATCTTGGAATGACTCAAACAATCTGACCCAAAGCTTATGCAAATGGATTTGGAAATTTTACAAAAAAGTAATATCTTGAAAATTCCTTCCACTCACATGTACCCAGTGAACAAATGTTCTTGAAGTCTTTTATTAAATTGGGTGTTCATCTAAAAAGTTAAATAGGAAATTGAGGTCATTGTCTTTGATCTGTTCACTTGAAAAATGCAGAAAATGGAAACAGAGATATGGGAAAAATGAAAACTTTTCCTCTCTTTCTAAGTTAGTATACCTTTAATCCAAAAAAGAAAATAAAGAGTCATGAAACATTGCCCACAACGCTGGGTTTTGAGCTAGTGGAATATTTTTAAAATTTGGAGGAAATCTTTATTCATATCTTGGCTGAAGGCTTCAGAAGAATCATTTCTGGCTACAAACATAGTATAAATGATGCAGGAAAAACATCAGGTAAAGGTCTCCTCTTTAGTGGCTAAGACCCTGGGTATCTCGCAAACATGTGAAATGAAGTTCTCATTTCTTCTTACCCTTCTTAAAGAACAACACAGCTATGCTTTGACATCTATCAGAGGTATAGTTTGGCATTCTCCTTTCCTTCCTAACTTTACAGACCTATAAACATCTGAATGATGGTTGATGGATGAAAGCAAAATTTCTGTACAGAGGCTGCCCATCTGAATGTATATGGAGGAAAGGGGTCAAGACTATCAGAGGTAAGGGAAGAGATGGAGAGAAAGAGCTGGCATTCTATTCTTGAAACAGCATAAAGTCAACAGTACATTTACTGCTAATTTGTTAAGATGGCTCTTCCCCACTCTTGTTCCTAATTGCATTTTCTGAAGGATCATTAATGAGTGCTTGTCAAAGTCTCTAAGTTGTTCTCATGAGGATTTTAGAACATGTCTGGACTCTCCATAGGTCCTAAAAGATCACCATTGGAACCCCAGGAAATGACATCTGAAGTTGTATGGAACCTTGATATCATGCAAGTGGTGACTCTTCACTATGTGGTTTCAAAGCTGGCAGCACTTGGCTTCACACAGGAGCTTCTTAGAGATGCAAAATTTATGTCCCCACATCAGACCTCCTAAGGCAGAATCAAGGAGTCCAAGCACTGGGTCATTAAAGCATGAGAAGTACAGACAATATCATCTGCAGTCCCATGTAGGAGGGGATTGGTATAGCCTAAGATGTTGAAGCTATCATTGTAGACACAGATAAGGAGGAGTTCATGTTCCGTTTTGAAGAGGGGAAGACATTATAAAATAAGAATGGTGGTAAAACCAAGAAGAATGGAGTTGCTTTAATGGGAAGAATTAAGCATCAATTAACATCAACAAAACAATGGGGTTGGGAGATGAAGATGTTTATATGGGACAGATTAAGACCCATTGAACTAAGTAAGACAGTGGGAGTCTCAGAACTAGTCTATGTATTTTGTAAACAAGGGAAGACTTTTCTGGTCACTTGAAACAGTTATTGCCCTATGGATTCTTTAGAGGAACTCTCTTTCGGGGTAGTGCACATTCACGTGGAGGTCAGAGGTTAATGTCAGTTGCCTTCTTCAGTCAGTCGCTTCCTTATTTTCTGAGACAGGGCCTCTCACCGTGCAGCCTGGGGAGAGTGGCTAGCCATCAAGCTCCAGGGACTCTCCTGTGTCCATCTCCCCAGAGCCAAGATCACAAATACACACCACCATTCCCAGCTTTTTACAGGGGTGCTGGGGATCTGAACTCAGAACCTCATGTTTGTGCAGCAAGCACTTTACAGACCCAGCCATCTCCCTGCATCTTTAGTGGAAAGCAGGAAGTCCTCACAAAGATGCCAGCATTGAGGTGTTTGTTTGTTTGTTTGTCTTAGCACGATTTTGTTTGAAGCCTGGAAAACATATTTTCTGACTATAGTAGCAGGTGTTTTTCTTAATCTTTTTTTTTTTTTTTTTTTAAACCAGAAGAACTGCTGAGTTCAGAGGAAATGAGTGCACTTTTATTTAAATTTCCTGAGATTAGAGGAAGAACATATTGCCAAACAATGCCTCTTCACTTCAAAACCTCGGCCCATAAATTATTGGAGGATATCTTATTAAAAGTCTGTAAAGTTTCCTATTAAGAACGGTTGATTGCAGTCCAGACCATCATGGCTCTGGTGCTTTCTCTGAAATACCACAGCTGTCGGGAAGAAATATACTTTCAGACAAAAGGTTTTGTTTCCCTAGCAATAAATTATTTTAGTGATATCTCGAGAGAGATAAAACTTTCACTTATGTTTGAGTGAAGGAAGATTCTACTGATAACTTGTTTTTTAAAAAAAAAATCTATAAAAAGAAAACGAGAATGTAGATGTAGATAGCAAATTAAATCAGACTTCCTTTAAGTTGAGCAAAGCAATTCTTTATAAAGCCAGCGAAGATTATTATTATGGATAATGAAATGATTTAGTGGAAAATGTGGAATTAACATTCAATATGGCCACATCTCTACACAGCATCAAGTTGGCATTTTCAACTTTAACCTTAGAGCCATTAAGGAAAAAAGAAAACCCTCACTCTAATAATATTTTTATGTAAATTGCTAGGGGAAAAAACCCTCTCCATAGTGTTGTGGAACTTGGAAGAGGTGGGGGAATGCCTTGTTTGGAGCATTGGTGTAATAACCCACGGACTTCATGGCAGGTGAGGTCTTTGAAACAAAGCTATGCTCCCATCTCCCTGGCCCCTTCCCCCCACCCCAGTCTCTAAAAAGAAGGACCTTTCTTACTAAAGTCATAAGAAAATGCATTCTATCAAACACATTTGTTTTCAGAATTGCAAATATCCTTTTATTGCCTGGGAGTCATGATGGATACCAAGCAAATTGCTAAAGACTTTGAATTTATTTTCTGTGAACCTTTTCAGGGGACACTGGACTCATAAAACATTTTGTAAGCCAAAAAAAAAAAAAAAAAAAAAAAAAAAGGCTCATAGCTTGTTCTTCTTTCTCTCTCTCTCTCTTTCATTTCTACTTTTGTTTTTCCTTCTGACATTTGCTTTAAAATCTAGTGTAAGGCAATGAGGAAAAAACAAAACACCAAAAACAAAAGAGGGTGGAGTCAAGAAAGATCTAGTCTATTTTCTACCTAGTCCCTGAAGAGAGTCTCTTGATTTTCAGTAAGCCCACAACTTGGTACTTAAGTTTTTTGTTTGTTATTATTGTGGGTTGTTTTGTCCTATTCATTCATCTGTTTGTATATCTTGGGTTTTGTTTCATTTTGCTTTTGCTTTTGCTTTTGCAGGCAAATGAGGCCCTCTCTACCACTAAACTGCATCCTCAGCCTCTAGGTTTGGATTTTAGCAGTGCCTAGAGTTGATGTGGGACCATGATATGGAGACTTCACAAAGCTCAATAATGATATAATTAACCAACTTGGTCCCAAAGCCGCAGAACACTGAAGAAGCAATGCTTGTGTGATAGAGAAATCATAATTACTCATCACTTTGAGATGACAGAATTGTGTCACATATTGCTCATGCTCTTTTTCAGAAATAGTAGTTAAAACAAAGAACAAGCAGACAGACAAACTACCTATACATGGTGGAGCACTCATGTAACCCTGCACATAGGCTTGACATAGGATTAGCACAAGTCCCAGGCCAGCTTATACTTCATAGTCTGACTGTGGTCTTCAGAAACCCCTAAAACAATCAAAAGCAAAACCAACCAAGCAACTAAACAAACAAACAAAAACAACCTCCCCTAAAATCCAAAGTAAAATATAAAAGCAGACAGATAAGATACCTCAAACAAACAAACAAACAAACAAACAAAAGGCTTTTTGTAACTTTAAAAAATAAAAACAGTGTATCTGAGCTGGGTCTAGTAGTGTACAAGCTTAATTGGCTTAATTCGGGTATTTGGATGGTAAAGGTAGGCAGATCTCTGTGAGCTTCAGACCAGCCAAGGGTACTAAATGAGACCCTTTCTCAATAAGTAAAAAAATTAAAAAGTCAATAAATGTGGTAGATCTAAAGAATATATAACTTTCGAGCTCCTGCCTTTTAGTAGAATATCCAAAATAAATAATCCAGCTATTGGTGCATTGTTAGCAATTCAGGGATTGAACAACTTCCCCTTACCCCAAATAGACTGCCCACAGTGAGTCCATGCTGCCTTCCAAGGCCAGCACTTGTTAAAAGGACATTAATCATTTAAGCAAGGTCACAAGCAACAAAGGCCAGTGAGAGGTCAAAGTGCACAGGTCCAGTCATTTATCAGGTAGAAATGGGCTGCATTTCAATATTTTGTAAAATATTCTTTTACGAAAAAGCTATCGGTCATTGTATAGGCTGGTGAAACTCTGATTACTCCTTGGAACAAAAATGACTGATGACAGTGAATCAAGAAACACTATATGGGTTTAGACTATTGTAGGACCACCATGGCTAGAACATAAGTTTTCAATTTCTATAAGGATGTGATTATTATGTGGGAATGTCTTCCTGGCTAAAGAGAAAGATACGTCAAAAAGGCTTTGCCTCTGACAAACAGATTAGAATCAGTTGGTTAAGACAAAGGAAGAGCTGGGAACACTAAATACCATGCAGATTATGGTTTTCCACTGGTTTTGGGATGGTTCAAATGATCTTTTCTGTGCAGGTCGGAAGCGGAACATTGTGGATTGCCTTTCACTTGTTTCATTGTATCAACCCTATAACCCAGTGTGCTGTTCTTCTCAGTTTTGGACACCGTTTGTTGACGGCTCCAGATACATCTTATATATTTGAAAACTTGACTTTCAGGAACCTCAACCCTCCCTCCACCTCCCACTGCGTGTAACCCTGGGTTTAATCAAAGAGCACATTGGTCTCTGAGTTTCCTTTTATTGAGACAGAATTCACATACCATACAATCCACCCATATAAAGTATAATTTGATGATTTCCACACAGAGTGGTGTGCCTATTGCTACAATCAAGTTTAGAGTATTTACATCACTCTCCTAAATGTTCAGCTTAGTCACCACTAATTTTCTGTCTCTTTAATGTATATTTAATTCAAATGAAGTAACACTATACATGATACTGGCTGTTATTTACCGTGGGCAAGAACAAACCACAGCAAAATCCACTTTAAGAGTTTTATTAGTGGAGGGGAAAGGGAAGAGGGAGCCTGGGCAAGCCGGTCTGGAAGAAGAGAGAAAGAGAGAAGGAAAGGGGGAGAGGGAGAGAGAGGGAAGAGAGGAGAGAGGACCAGTCTGCTTTTAAAGGTCACTTAGTGTGAGGAATACGGTTTTTCCTCCCGCCGCTGGTCTTGTCCTGCCACCGCGCCAGCCCCAATTAACACACTGAGACTCTGTATTAGATATAATTTTGTTAGCCCGTTACTAGTTTCTTATCAGCTAGCTCTATCTTAATTATTAACCCATTTCTATGTATTTCCATGTGGTCTTACTAGCGAGAGGCGGCTGGCGGTTCTATTCTCTCCAGACTCTCCATCTTGACTCTCCTTACTACTTTCTCTTTCCTCCTTGTCTCCTAGTCCCTCCTATCTTCCTTTCCTATTGGCCAACAGTGCTTTATTCATTAACCAGTATGAGAAACATATACAGAATGACATCTCCCATCAATTTAGGGCATGCATATGAGGGTTATGCGCCAAGTATGTGCATAAACTATGTGGCTATGCTGCACAGATTAGCAGATTATGGAAGGCCGTGGATGACTAGGCATTTGCCGGAATGCTGATAGCACACTCCATGCTGATCCCAGAAATGCTAACACCTGGGAACACTAAGCATTTTGCCTGAATGCTGATGGCTATGTTCACAGCAGTGGGAGCCTGGAAATGCTGGAAGTGACATTGGGGGCATCTTTCTTTCAACATAGTGTTTTCAAATCTCATCCACCTTGTATCATTTTTATGGCCAAATAGTTATATAGATATAACCTGCTTTGTTTGCTTATTCATCAGTTGATAATTTGGGTTATTTGCTTTTTGAGGGGCTAATGTGAATAATACTGTTGTTAATATATATGTACAAGTTTTTATATGAATTATGTTTTTAGTTTGTAGGTGTCAGAGAGTAGAATTTTGGGCCATATTGTGACGCCATATTTAATGTTTTGGGACGCTGCCAAACTATTTTCTCCACAAGAAATGTTGGAACATTCCAGCTTCCCTTCATCGTTGGTAAAACTTACTTGTCATCTCTGATGTATTTGCACTGTTGTTACAATGTCAGAATTGGACACTGAAAAATCATTAGAATAGGGAAAGTTTTTGCTTGGCAGAAAAAGTTATCTTAATTAATCAGGACATATATTTAACATATATGCCATCTGAACTTCTATTTTTCCAAGAGTTTCATATCTTTCAGCACCTCAAAGGATTTAACACCCATTTCTAGGATTAATTACCCCCCCCCTTCTCATACATTCCACTGGAAAAGAAGTTATTTGTAGTAGTAATGGTTAGGAGAAGATGGGCTACCTGCTATGGTGTCTAGTAAACAGAAACACTATAAAAGGTCCCACAGAAGGCCTCCTGAACTTGTGTCTGTACTGTAACATTTGTCAATTATATGTTGTCAGTTTGTCTTTCTTCTTCTGTTCCATTTTCTGTACTGGGGCTTGAACAGAGGGCCTCCTGCATGCCATGTGTGTACTCTACCACTAAGCTACATCTCTAGCTCTTTAAATTTCATTTTAATAGTTTGAGACTGACCTTGCTACATAATTCAGGTTGGCCTTGAACTTGTGATCCTCCTGTATCAACTAGAATTACGGGTATGCATACCATGCCTGGGAGAGATGCTTTGGAATCTGAGAAGGGAATAGTACTCAATGACAGAACACCATTCCCTCCTATAATGGATCAGAGCTTAGTTAAGTATCTCTTGATTTTTGAAGTTTCCAAACTCCACTATGATAAGTAATGTTGCTATGAGCAACACAAGTAATTCTCCCTGGCAGATTAAGAGCTGATGCATTGAACTTCCTACAGCTGGCGTTGGCCTTGTGGAGACCCAGCCAGAGATTATCTTGAGACTGTGTAAAATTGATGCAAAGCAGACCTTCACTTAGCAAGGGGCTCATCTGGAAGACCCCTACGAGTCCACTAAACAGGGACATTCCAAGAACTCAATTTATCTGTCTTAAAAGGTTAAGCTCGTATGTTGACCCTGCCAAGATTCAGACCTAAGCTCCTGAAGGCTGCATGAGTGGAGGCTGCTGTGGGTCCTTCTTGTCCATTCCCTCTGGCACACCAGTCTTTTCTTAATCCCCACAGCCTGATACCAAGCCTGCTGTGTTCTAATAGGAATTTATCTTCCCATTTGAGGCTATGCAGTATGGATCTCTCTTAGCTAAGAAGCAAATTTCACCATAGTGGAAAGATTAGAAGGAATCACTGTAGCAAAATGGCGTGTTAGAGATCAACATAGACATCACGTGCAGGAATGGAGTCATACGTAGGATAAGTAGAAGGCTAGGCAGAAAACTTAGGTCATTCACAATCCTGTCACTTACTAGCTTTGTGGCCTTAAAGAAGTCAATAAATATTCTGAATCCCAGGTTCTATTTTGAAATAGATGGTTTCTATGGACTTGTATCTCTAATTTCTGTTCTCTAGAGCAAAAATCTCATGGGACTAAGAACTACATGAACCTTTCTGAAGGAATTGATGGTGGGTCCAGTGTGTTTATGTGTGGATGGTGGGTCCAGAGTGTTTATGTATGGATGGTGGGTCCAGAGTGTTTATGTATGGATGGTGGGTCCAGTGTGTTTATGTGTGGATGGTAGGTCCAGAGTGTTTATGTATGGATGGTGGGTCCAGTGTGCCTATGTGTGGATGGCGGGTCCAGAGTGTTTATGTATGGATGATGGGTCCAGAGTGTTTATGTATGGATGGTGGGTCCAGTGTGTTTATGTGTGGATGGTGAGTCCAGTGTGTTTATGTATGGATGGTGGGTCCAGAGTGTTTATGTATGGATGATGGGTCCAGTGTGCCTATGTATGGATGGTGGGTCCAGTGTGTTTATGTGTGGATGGTGGGTCCAGTGTGCCTATGTGGATGGTGGGTCCAGTGTGCCTATGTGTGGATGGTGGGTCCAGAGTGTTTATATATGGACGGTGGGTCCAGTGTGCCTATATGGATGTTGGGTCCAGTGTGCCTATGTATGTATGGTGGGTCCAATGTATTTATATATGGATGGTGGGTCCAGTGTGCCTATGTATGAATTGTGGGTCCAGTATGTTTATGTGTGGATGCCGGGTCCAGTGTGCCTATGTGCTGTATTACAGAGCACGGCCTGCTGGCCTCCTCACAGTTTATAGCAGCATTTTATAATTCAGTCATTCTACAATGCACTTAAAATATTGTTATTAATCAAGAATTTTATGCGTTGTAATTTTGATCACACCACTCCTCTCCCAGCTCCTCCTAGATCTAACCCACTTCCCTACCTGCCAAACTTTGTGTGTGTGTGTGTGTGTGCGTTTTAACCTATCAAATCCAGTTTGCACTGCCCTGATACTGCAGTGTAATCAGTCCAACAGGGGCCACACCTTTAACAAAAACAGAGGCTCCTTCTCCCAATAGCTGTCAATTATTGATAATTCCTCAGCTAGGAGTGGGACTTCATGCCCACCTCCGTTTTCACTCCATTTGTCTGGCCTGAGCTTCTGCAGGATGTGCGTGCTGTCACAATCGCTACTATTTTTCACATTAGAAAGTTGAGGCTAAGTGACATGCCCAAAGCCATGCAGCTACAAGAAGCACCCCAGTCCATGTCTTCTACAGTCCCAAGTCCATGAGGGACAGCACCCCTCATCACATCCTGGCTCCTGTTTTATGGTTAAGGCACCTGAGAAACCATTACAGGCCGATTCCATGACCAGTTTCCTACATGCACTGGAGAGAAGGGGAACTGGGTTATATCTAGAATGTCCCTGCTCCCAGTCCTCCCTTTGACTGCATCTCTCTCTCTCTTTCTCTCTCTCTCTCTCTCTCTCTCTCTCTCTCTCTCTCTCTCTCTCTCTCTCTTGCCCATCATGGTCTAAGTTCTTAAAAGCCACTTTCTCACCTCCCACTTTTCTACAGTCTGCCTTCTACTCCTCTTTTCTTGCTAAGGCTCCTAGCTTGTTTGTGGTGGACTCCAGGGTTTCCAGCTCTGAGCTATAACACCCCTTCTCTAATTTGGTACCACTTCACAGGAATAGGCTCACTCTAGTCATTTCTGCACTGTGTGATCAGATCCCATTGCAATGCTGATTATATAGAGTATACAGTGATGTGAGGATGGCCCACCCCACAGAAGTCAGAAGCAGGACTAGAAACAAGAAGTGAATGGAATCTGCCGTGCTGGCAGGGTGAAAGGAAACGGAGTTCTCAGAAGAGGAGGAGATGATGCTGTGTGTAGAGAGTCAGGTTGTCTGCTTCCTTCACTGTTATTGTAATGGTGGCCTGGTGCCAGCAGAATAGGTTACATGTCCAGCCATGCTAGGTCTTCTTTTGCAGAGAAACCCATGGTCATTGTGGCCACATCTGGGATTTGCTCACCAGGTATAGGTCAATCTCTATTTCAGGAAACAATAGACCCTGATGATCTTACTATGACAGATTCCCTCCCTGAAACACCTGCCACCTGCAAGGACAGGTGGTTAAAGATTCTTTCTCCTTGAATTTGTACTTCATTCTACTTCCTTCATAGAATTTCAGCCATGTGTAAACTATTTTAACCTTGAGAATTAAAAAAAAATATTTATTATGTATACAGTGTTCTGCCTGCATGTGTGTATACCTGCAGGCCAGAAGAAGGCATCAGATCCCATTATAGATGGTTGGGCGCCACCATTTGGTTGCTGGGAATTGAACTCAGGACTTCTGGAAGAGCAGCCAGTGCTCTTAACCTCTGAGCCACCTCTCCAGCCCTAACCTTGAGAATTTTTATCAGCCATTCATACTTCTCAGACACAGAAATTGGAATATAAAATGAATTTTTCCTGTAACCTTTAGCCTCTAAAAATTTTCATTTATAATTACACAGTAGAGCATAGTATACGAGTGACCAGAAGAGATTAAAATCTATTGGCATTTTTGACAAATAATTGCCATTAAAAGTAAAAAGTAGAAGAGCTGAAGAGAGGTCCCAGTGGTTAAGAGCACTTGGTGCTCTTGCAGAGGATCTGACACACTCTTCTTTCTCCGCAGGCACCAGGCACACACGCACATACACACATTCAGGCCAAATACATAAAACTAAAACAAATCTAAAAAATAACAAAAGATTAGTAAGCCAGGTAGCTTCTCAGAAACTGGTTTGGGGAGGGGGAACTGGGATTGGAATGTAAAAAACAAAGAGAGAGAGAGAGAGAGAGAGAGAGAGAGAGAGAGAGAGAGAGGATGCAACACACTCACACACACACCACATTGATTTAGCTGGGGGTGCAGCTCAGTGACAGCGCACTTGCTGTGCATCTATCCCCCAAAGTGACAAACAGCTTCTAAAATTGGGTTTATACAGATACCAATTGATATCTCATTACTAGACTGAAACTGTGCTTTTGTAACAATTCCTGTCTAACTTTTCTTTAAAATGTAAGCACCAAGGGATTTCCCTCTTGAGGATAGACATTAAAAAATGCCATCTCATACTTTAAACTTCTAAAATAATTCACGTTAAAATACTTAATTCAGGCGTTGGTGGCACACACCTTTAATCCCAGCAGAGGCAGGTGAATCTTTGTGAGTTCAAGGCCAGCCTGGTCTATAGAGCTAGTTCCAGGACAGCCAGAGCTACACAGGAAAACCCGGTCTAAGGAAAACAAAAACAAAACAGAAAAAAATAAAAGGAATTTTCAGTTGGGTAGCAACTAGATTCCCCACTTCCCCCACCAGTACTAGGGATTGAAGCTAGGACCTGAACCACACTAGACAGATACTCTAGCACTGAACTGAGTGTTCAGCCCTGTGTTTACTTTTTTTATTTTGAGAGTGGGTCTCACTAGGCTACCCAGTCTTGTCTTTTGCTCACTCTATAGTCAGGCTGGTCTTGAGCTTTTGATTCTTGTGACTAAGTCTTCAGAGTTCCTGGGATTACAGGCTGTTATACTTACTGTTCTATTGCTGTGAAGAGACACCATGACCAAGGCAACTTATAAAAGAAAGCATTTAATTGGGGGCTTGCTTACAGTTTCAGAGGGTGGGTCCACAGCGGCAGGCAGGCAGGCTCCATAAGCACAAGGCAGAGAAAGGGGAGGGGGCGAGACAGGGAGGCAGACAGAGTCAGAGAGGCAGAGAGACAGACACACACACAAAGACAGAGACAGAGATGACAGAGACAGACAGAGACAAAGAGGTAGGCCTGGCGCAGGCTTTTGAAACCTCAAAGCTTGCCCCCAGTAACACACCTCCTTCAATAAGGCCACATTTAATATTCCCTAAACAGCTCCACCAACTGGGAACCAATCATTCAAATATATGAGTCTGTGGGTCTATTCTCATTCATACCACCACACAGGCCTTTCTTAGAGGGCCCCTCTCAGATTATGTCTTTTAATATTGCAAAACCTTATCCTTCAGTTATTACAAGAATGCACTTTCTCTGCTGTTAGGTTGCAACAAAATTTAAGTTTCTCCTTATCAAGGCTCATCAACTGAGTATTAAACACAGCAATTCCTCTCCCACTTACGGAGTTACCACGTATCCCACAAACCCACTGTGCTCAGAAAGACTTGGGGACAGCAATGGTTTTATTTCCGTACACCTTTGTATTTTGTATTATCATATACTTTATATTTTATCAATCCTTGGAGCTAGTATTATCTCCATTCCATTTGTGGAGTGTATATCTAACTGGTAAAAACAGTCCTCACCCCCAAGGTAGGCTCAGTCAGTCTTCATGAAAGAGATCAGCTGTTTTATGATCTGTTTGGCTCCTGGTTATGAGAGTGTGTGCTCAATTTAATGACATCATAATGGAGCTGGCTTTTCTGTTAATGTTCACATTTCTTGCCTTTACAGCTTCTTGTATCCTGCTGGCATTTCTGAAGGGCAATTATTGCATGAAAATGGAACATCAGAATGAAGTAATTTCATCTAAAAATTAATTTCTTCTTTAACTATTCATTACCATATGCCTTATTGAATTCTGCTAAGACTGGGAGAGGGTGCAGGGCAGCAATAAGGTGTGCCTGAGGATTTGTCAGCAAGATTAAACGACAGTGTTTATACAGATACAATGAATAGTTGCTCAGGGGAAGTTCACTGAGGAAACTGATGACCAAAGGAAAACTCCCATCACATGCCTAAATGGTTGCTGGATTCCCATTCACCTGTGTCTACTTCAGAAATCTCTTATAACTATTCCCGATTCTTCCAAATATAAAGTTAATAGCAGCAAATTCCAGGTGTCTGATCCCAGGCACTGTTCTATAGTGTGTTCAATTGCTATAAAGATGAAAAGTGTTGGGGCCGGCAAGATGGCTCAATGAGTAAGCGTGCTTGCCCCTAAGTCTGATGGTCTGAGTTCGATACCTGAGTCCCACACGGTAGTAGGAGGGAGTCTGCAAGCAACCAAAGTGCAGAGAATACATGAGTGTGGAGTGCTCATCCCTAAACAAGATATCAGCATGACATTCCTGCCCCAAGGCTTGTCTACAAAGAGAGGGTGGAGAGATTGTAAGAGCCAGAGATCAGGGAGGATGGACAAGATGGGCAAGTGTGTTCATGATCTTGCTGCAGCCATACTTGCCTGCAAACGACCTGTGCAAGATCAGTCTAGTTGCTATCCAGCATGGGTGGTGGGCACTCACAAAGTCCCATTCTCAGGGGAGGCTGTAGGCAGTCAGTGGTTGCTGGGAGAGAGTGTGTCAGATTTCCTCAGAGCTGGAGCAAGCAGACATGAATTTGATCAAGATAAATGTGTTCACTTATGAAAGAAATACAAATATATATATATATAGTATTTTGGAGTCAAGCAGGCATCTTTAACTATTCAGCTCAGCATACCTTGCTTGAAGTGGTTGTTTTACATGTCCAACCCTCCAAGTCTGCTTGCATTATATAGCACCCTGTATTAATGTAGAGGAAACATTTGCACAGTTACTAAGGAAACCCTGTAAATTTGCTTGTGACCCTTGGCAGTTTGCATTGGTTGTTATGCATCTTAGATTGATAGCAATCTCTAGCCAACTGCTATTTATTAAGACCATTGTCAATACCTGCGACATTTTATTGTGCATTTAGTTTTCTTCTGAGCTCTGCTAACTCCAGTGATATCAGTGAAGGGCAAATCTGCATTCATTCACATTTATGAGGTATGAAATAATATTCTCCAGCACATAGCTTTAGCAGCCTTCTGTTGCCTGTACATAAAGGTAACTGTGAAAGTGCACATGGCTGATACACAGAGTTTTTGTCTATTTTCCCAGACTCCCATCTAAAATGTGAACCTGTTGTCTCATGCTTTAATGGCATATTTTTAGCAGTAGTGAGATGGAAAGCTGAGACAGTTTGGACTAGTCCTCTACTTTGAACAACCAGGGCTGTTGTGGTTTTCAAGGTGCATGAGATGTGGTTGCAGTGAATGTATTCCACTGCTAGCACCTGTTTGGGTCTGAAAACCTGACTCTTCTCTCAGGGTATCCTGTCAGCATGCAAAGACAGTCACTGTTTGTCCTTCAAGGGCTGTGCAGATGACTGGATGATAAAAACATGCTTGCTCTTGGACAGAGCAGCTACTTCAGACAGTTCTTGCTGTCTGCAGTAGTGGCGAGAGACAGATGCAATGCTGTCCCTGCTGTCTTTTGCTACTGTATCTTCCAGGCCAGCTGTGGGCTGGGCTAGAAAGAAATGGGAACTGCAGGTGGAGTTTTCAGTATAGACCTCCACTCAGCTCTGTCCTGCCAGCTGATTTGCAAATAACCACACAGAGACTTATTATTAATTATAAAAGCTCAGCCCATAGCCTACACTTGTTTTCAACGAGCTCTTACAACTTGAATTAACCTGTCTCTGTCTGAATTTACCGTGTCTGGCTTGAGATTCCTGACTCCCTGACTCCACCCCTTCCTCTTTCCAACATTTTCTCTCCTGCCTGGCTATCAGCCAATCAGCTTTTTATTAACAATGAGAGCAGCACATCTTCGCAGTGTACAGAAGGATTATCCCAAAGCGGGGAACATTCAGTAACAAGCATGGGAAGGAAGCTGAGTACTGATGCCCATGATGTGTGGCAACCCAGTCGTGCTAAGCACAGAGGCTTATCGTTTAGTAATCATGGAAACCGCACTTAGTTAATTTGTTTGGTAATACCATTTATTAACTCATTTTGATTTATTTTTTCATTGGGAGAGAACCTCACTATGAATCCCAGTTTGGCCTCTAGCTGTGATCATCTAGCTTCAGTTTCCTAGTGCTGGAATTCTAGGTGTTTGCCACGATATATGTTTCTGATATGGAGGTTGTGTTGTGGGTACATGCTCAAACGTGTGTACGTGTCTGTGCAGATGCACATGCATGTGTGTACAGAAGCCACAGGCCAATGTAATGTAGTGCCTTCCTCAATTGCGCTCTTGTGTTTTTGAGGAGACAAGGTTTCTCACTGAACACAGAACTCATCAGTTTGCCTAGACTGGCAGGCCAGTGAGCCTCAACCTCCCCAGTGCTGAAATCACACCGTTGAACTTGGATTCTTCTGTGGGTACTGGGGATCTGAACTCAGGTTCTCACTGTGTGGCAAGCACTGTATCCATTGATCCATCTCCCAGATCTTGGTCATGCTTGTTTGTTTGTTTTTAGATGTGGCGATAAGCAACAGGTGTCTTAGAATCTCCAAGAAACTGGCTCTGGAATTGGAGTTTCTCCTGCAGGACTCCTTTGGAGGGAGTTCTTAAGAACAATACCTTATTAAGAGGGTGAGTGAGGCCAGGTGGTGGTGGCACACACCGTTAGTTCCAGCACTCAGGAAGCAGATACAGGTGGATCTCTGTGATGTTCGAGACCAGCCT
This sequence comes from Phodopus roborovskii, assembly GCF_943737965.1. Classification (NCBI taxonomy): domain Eukaryota; kingdom Metazoa; phylum Chordata; class Mammalia; order Rodentia; family Cricetidae; genus Phodopus; species Phodopus roborovskii. The sequence continues at coordinate 3,600,896 of NW_026126418.1, read as the reverse complement.
GGTCTACAAGAGCTAGTTCCAGGACAGCTTCCAAAGACACAGAGAAACCCTGTCTCAAAAAAGCAAAAGAAGAAAAAGAGAGGGTGAGTGAGGATGGATGGGCATAGGGAGAAACAAAGCCTGGAAATTGGTGCCCATGGCAGTGCTGTAGATGAGGTTCACCAAAATGAGGCTTATCTCACCCTAATTTCAACCTCTGCCACCCAACCATGAGAGGCCAAAGGTCATCCCCAGGGAGTCAGCCTAACTGGAGATGGAGTCTACATTGTCAACAGCTAGTGTAGCCAGGACTCATCCTGAAGGGGGATCCAGACAGTGCCCCACAATATTTATTACAGAAGCAATGGAGAGGGAGAGAAGGGGAGGGAGGAAGGAATGAAGGGAGGGAAAGGGGGGAAGATCAGTTCATAAACAAACAGACAAACAAACAACAAACCCAGTACTGGTTCTTATAGCTTAAAGAAAGAAGAGTTTATGTTGGCTTCGGTTCTGTGGGAACAATATGATCAGAGCATTGAACATGCAGTCTGGACTTGGTGACTGGCAAGTAAGTAACTAGAAACTGGGCTTGCCTTCCTTCCTTTCTTCCTTTTTTTCCTTCCTTCCTTCCTTCCTTCCTTCCTTCCTTCCTTCCTTCCTTCCTTCCTTCCTTTCTTCCTTCCTTGTGAGATAGAGACTCAGTGTGTACTTTTGGCTATAGTAGAACTTGCTATGTAGACCAGGCTGCATCAAATACACAGAGATCAGTCTGCTTCTGATCCCAAAGGCTGTGAATAAAGCTGAGTACTGCCACACTGGGAAAGTGCTGTTCTTTATATTTTATGAAAATTGTGAATTTATAGCCTGCATACTATGTTAGTGAACATTTGCCATTCATAATTAATTTCATAGTGCCATTACTGACTAATGAAAACCAAAACATACAAATATACTAAAGAAAAAAACAGCTTACTCAGCTATCAGGTTATATTTGTGTATTATTTATTAAATCATGACTTGATAAATAGTTTTCACCATATCAAACAGTTCACAACTGTTGAGATAATCTTTTTGTACACTGTATACAGATGTGTCTCTGTCCTTCTTTAATAAAGAGGTGAACAGCCAATAGCTAGACAGGAGAAGATAGGCAGGAGTTTTGGGCAGAGACAGAAACATTGGGGGGGATCATTAGTGAGAGATTTGCCAGTAGACATGGAGGAATTCAGATGTATGGTAATGAGCCATGTAGCATAACATAGATTAATATAAATGGGTTAATTTAAGTTTTAAGAACTAGTTGGGAACAAACCTAAGCTAAGGCCTAGCTTTCATAATTAACAAGTCACTGTCATTGTTTGGGAGCTGGCAGTCCAAAGAAAGACCTGTTATACAGAACTGCTTGTAACTCCAGTACCAGAGGATCTGCTGCTCTTTGCCGGCCTTCTTAGGCACCTCTGTGCATGTGGTGACATACAGACAATCAGGCACACACACACATACATATAAGTAAAAATAAATAACCTTTGATATTAAAAAGTAGTAAATAAAAATTCCTAAATTCATTCTACTCATTTTGATTTATCTTGGTATAAATTTTTGTAGAAAGTAGCATGGAAGATTTTCACATTTGAGTATTTTATTGCTGAATGTCATTTGAGAAATAAGAAACAGGGAGAGCAAGATAGAGGAATCAGGTGGGCCACTATGTGGGAATGCTATCTCAGTTGCCCCCCGCTCATCTAGCTGAGGCAGGGAGTTCTAAACCCAGTGAGATCCTATGGGAGAACATAGAACACACACACACACACACACACCACACACACATCACACACCACACACACACACACACACCACACACCACACACACCACACACGCCACACACACACATCACACACACACCACACCACACACACACACACACCACACACACCACACACACACCACACACACACACAACACCACACACACACACACCACACACACGCCACACACACACATCACACACACACACACACCACACACACACACACCACACCACACACACACACACCACACACACACCACACACACACACACACACCACACACACACACACCACACACACACACCACACACACACCACCCACACCACACACACACACACACACGTCACACACCACACACACACACACACCACACACACACACACCATACACACACCACACACACACCACCCACACACACCACCCACACCACACACACACACACACACCACACACACATCACACACCACACACACACCACACACACACCACACACACACATCACACACCACACACACCACACACACCACACACACACACCACACACACACACCACACACCACACACACACCACACACACACACCACACACACACATCACACACCACACACACATCACACACCACACACACCACACACACACACGTCACACACACCACACACACACACGTCACACACACCACACACACACACACACACACCACACACACACACATCACACACACACACACCACACACACACACCACACCACACACACACACACACACACCACACACACACCACACACCACACACACACACACACCACACACACACACACCACACACACACACACCACACACACACACCACCCACACCACACACACACACCACACACACATCACACACCACACACACACCACACACACACCACACACACACATCACACACCATACACACACCACACACACACACCACACACACACATCACACACCACACACACACCACACACACCACACACACACACCACACACACACACCACACACCACACACACACCACACCACACACACACACCACACACACACATCACACACCATACACACACCACACACACATCACACACCACACACACCACACACACACCACACACACACACCACACACACACACCACACACACTCACACCACACACACACACACAGTCTACATGAAACCTCAAAGCTTCAAATATGCCTTCAAATGCAATTATAACACATTTTTTCCAGAAAATATTCAAGTTATACTATTAATATTAAAGACAGTTCCATCCAAGAACCTGATCCAAATATGTGAGTATTCACCAAGGATGAGTGTTCTGATTATCTTATTTATAAAGGGTCAGATGATCAGCATAAAAATGTGATTAATTTTTGCTTACTTCAATGATATCTGAATATAGGCAGATACTTTTAAGGTTTTTCAAATTCTTTATTTTTTAAAACAATTTTTAATAGAACTTTAGATATTTCCTTACATAATAAAGATATATTGGTCAGTAAAGTTTTCAAAAGGAATATAATTTCAATGATTTTTATATCCCCTTTCATTCTGTAATGTGCTCTGATATGAATAATAAATTGTCTGGTAACTTTACTTAGGTATGTGTGATGGTTAGTTTTTGTCAACTTGACACAAACTAGAGCCTCTTGGGAAGAGGGAACCCCAGTTGAAGAATTATCTCCATCAGATTAGTCTGGAAGGTGTTTTCTTAATTAATGATTGATGTAGAGGACCCAGCCCACTGTGGAGGGTGGTCCCGGGTGGTATAAGAAATCAAGTTGAGAGTCTCTGCTGCATCCTCCTGCCTGTCACCATGGCCGCCTACAAGCTAGTGCTGTTCGTGCACAGCGAGAGCGACTGGAACCTAGAGAACTGCTTCAGCGGCTGGTATGATGCCGACCTGATCCCAGCAGGCCACGAGGAGGCGAAGCACAGAGGACAGGCTTTGCGAGATGATGGCTATGAATTTGACATCTGCTTTACTTCCGTGTAGAAGAGAGCAATCTGGACTCGCTGGACAGTCCTGGATGCCACTGACCACACGTGGCTGCCAGTGACTATGACCTGGCGCCTCAATGAGCGACACTACAGGGGTCTGACTGGTCTCAATAAAGCAGAAACTGCTGCTAAGCATGGTGATGTCCCACCGCCTCCAATGGAGCCTGATCATCCCTTCTACAGCAACATCAGTAAGGATCGCAGGTACGCAGACCTTACTGAGGACCAGCTACCGTCCTGTGAGAGCCTCAAGGACGCTATTGCCAGAGTACTGCCCTTCTGGAATGAAGACATTGTCCCCCAGATAAAGAGGGAAAACGAGTCCTGATTGCAGCCCATGGCAACAGCCTTTGGGGGATAGTCAAGCATCTGGTGGGGGGGGGGGTGGCTCTTAGAAGAGGCCATCATGGAACTGAACCTGCCAAGTGGCATTCCCATTGTCTATGAATTGGACAAGAACTTGAAGCCTGTTAAACTCATGCAGTTCCTGGGAGATGAAGAGACCATTCGGAAAGCTATGGAAGCTGTGTCCCCTCGGGGCAAGGTCAAGAAGTGAGGCGAGCAGGCAGACTCCTACCCTAATGCCCTCCTCCCTGCCTGTTAACACCTCCTGCACCCTTCCCCAACACCTGCCACACTGACCACATCTTTAGGATCTTAAATTTCAGTTGTAGCTGCAGATGGGGGCTCATGGCTCCCATTTTCATTTAGTATTTTATCTCCTGCACCCACTCCCTTCATCTAACCCAGTCAGGAAAACACCTCTGGGGTGCAGGTTCTTGGTCCACATCCAGGGACAGCTCCTCTTACCAGGAGAGTTGAGTATGCAGTGATTAGTTTTCCTCAGTCCTCTGTTTACTAAGGGTCTGCTTTAGGAAGAGGTCAGGGAGGAGCCAGGCAGTGGGATGACCAATGAGAAGCTGCAGCCAAGTTTCCTCCCTGGAGCTTGTCCTTCACTCTTCTACAGTTAGGTAATAGGGTGGAGGTGGGGTGGGAGGGTGTTTATAGTCTTTTCCAGTGGAAGGCAAAAGTAACTCGCATGGTGATTTAAAACCTTCTACCTTCCTCTCTGAGCCTAAAGGAGCTGCTGGCCCTGGAAGGTTGGGATCAATCCTGTCAAGTCTATGTTACATTTACTTTTAAAAAAAATGGTACAAATATATTTATCAGCAGGAAAAAGCCCCTCTGCTGTTTCTAGTGGTGATTGAAATAGTTCCATATGGTCACCAGAAAATAAGCCATTCCTCATACCAGATGGGATACACTCCTTGTCCTCATGGGGCAGGAGTGCTTGTTGTGGGTTTGGTTACCTCTGCCGTGTCCTGAAGAGGTGAAGTGCCCCTTGATCATGACCAGGTTTTGTCTTTCACTGTCTGAATCATGTTTCAGCTGCTTGGCCCTACCATGTGGGTTCAGAATTTGTTTTGGGCATAACTACTAAATCTTTCCAGATCAGTATAATAAAGGAGTGATGTGCAATAGAAAAAAGAAAGAAAGAAAGAAAGAAAGAAAGAAAGAAAGACAGAAATCAAGTTGAGCTGTGGAGAGCAAGCCTGTAAGCAGCATCCTTTGTCGTCTCTGCTTCAGTTCCTGCCTCCAGGTTCCTGCCTTGAGTTCACCTGATGATGAACCCTAACCTGTAAGATGTAATAAATCCTTTCCTCTCCAAGTTGGTCATGGTTTTATCACAGCAAATTAATACAGTGCATACCCAAATTTCTCTGGGTGAGTAGTCATATGTCTCTATTTCTGCTTAATATCCATTCTGCCCCTGTAAAATGTACTTGCTCAGTTTTCACATCCATACCTTGCATATTTCTCCCTCTGGGGGAAAAAACTTAATGATGCTGGGCAGTGATGGTGTATGCCTTTAATCCCAGCACAGGCAGATGCATCTCTGAGTTCAAGGTAAGCCTGGTGTACAGAGTTAGTTCTAGGACAGTCAGCTCTACACAGAGAAACTCTGTCTTGGAAAACAAAAACCAACCAAACAAAAACTTATGGTAATTCCCATTCTTTTTTTTGGGGGGGGGGGTGTTGTATTTGTTGTTGTTTTTGTTCCTGTTCTGGAACTAGCTCGTATAGACCAGGCTGGTCTTGAACTCACAGAGATCTACCTGCCTCTGCCTCCCGAGTGCTGGGATTAAAGGTGTGTGCCACCACCTCCCGGCATTAATTCCCATTCTTATTCTCATGTGCTAGCTTCCCGTCCTTCCTCCAAGCCTTGCTACCCCAATGAAGCGCTTCCCTCTAATCACATCTCTGTGCCTACCCCACTTTAATCTCTTGGGCAATTGACAACATTTTTGTCTGAATTTCTTTAAATGCATGTTTTATCTCTTCTTTCTTCCAACCGCTTGTTAGGCCAGAGGTCACAACAAATCCTCATGTCACCCAGAACACCTAACACAGTGCTTTACTTATTAAACATCTGCTAAGTAAATGAATATGTGAAAGAACCAATGAATGAATAAATGGATGAATGAGTGAGTGAGTGAATTAGTGAATGAGTGAGTGAATCTTCTGCTTAGCACCTGTGTTGAACACAGTTTCCACCCTTTACTTCGGTATTTGGCATCCATAGTTAAGCAGATTTTGAACTCTTCTTTTTAAGTTTGATTGGGAGCCTTGACAACATTTCCAGATTGATTTTAGGATGGGGTCCATGTGTGAAGCAATTACAGATCCTTCTTTCCTACTCCTAATTTTCTGATTAAAACACTTTTGACAATCTTCACAAAGGAAAAAGAGAGTTCCAGAGAGTCTGGATTCAAGGTCCCATCCATGGCTTCTCTTCCCATGGGGACAAGTGGGCAGGCCTAGCTGGTAGGAAAGACCCTGATGTAGGATGCCCATTGTCAGCAGATCTTGACCTCAAGATTGACTCTTTCAGGAGGAAGAGTCAGGACCTTCTCTGACGGTGATTCTACTGAGTCTGCTGAGTCTAGGCACTATACTGCAGGATTCTTCTGTGTGTCTCCTCCATGTTTCTTACTCATGGTACATGTCCATGGCTCAGAAGAATTCACTGTGTTAACAAATGAGTGAACAATCTAATCATCGAAAAATAAACAGGAAGGGCTGCCCTTTTGTCCAGAATTGTGAAACTGTGCCTTCCCAGGACGTGGGAGTGCTATCCTGTGCAGCCTCCCAGCTTCCTAACTTTAGCCAACACTACATTTAGCCACAGTCACATGTATCTACCAACAAAGACTACACTTTCCACACACACCCACACTAATGCTCCAGACTAACAGCTTTATTAAATCAATGGTGCATCAATCGGCAGGCACTGATCAGCCATGGAAATATATATATCTGTGCAACACTCCCAAGGCTGACAAATGAGGGACTGGGGAGGTGGTTCATAAGGACATGAGTTCTGATCTCCAGAATGCACATGAAAGCCAGATGTGGTAGTGCTCATGTCTACAATCCCAGTACCCTATGGTAGATGAGCAACAAACAGCTTTCAACCTGTGCATCGTGAGCCATATGGGTTTGAGCAACTCTTTTATAGGGGTTCCATATCAGATACTCTGCACATTAGATATTTACATTACAATTTATAACAGTAGCAAAATTGCAGTTATGAAGTAACAACGAAATAATTGTATGGTTGGGGTCACCACAACTTGAGGGACTATGTTAGAGATTACAGCACTAACAAGGTTGAGAATCACTGGTCTAGACGATCTTTAACTCTGTTGCTTTTTCAAAGGTTTGTTTACTTTTATCTTATGTGTGTGAGTGTTCTTCCTCATGTGTGTATGTGCACCATATGCATACAGGGCCTGCAGGTGCCGGAAGATGGTGCTGCATCCCCTGGAACTGGAGTTACAAAGGGTTGTGAGCCACTGTGTGGGTGCTGAGAACTGGAGCCGGGTACCTCTGTAGGAGCAGTGAGTACTCTTAACTGCAGAGCCATCTCCAGCCTGAACTCTGGGATTTTTTATCACTTCTTCAGCTCTTAGGATTTGGTGAAGTGAGATGTCTATGATTTCTGAAACCCACATTAGGGTAAAAGGACCTAAGCATGAGGGCCTGGATGTAGGTTTCTTTCAAACTATTTTTATGATTTACTCACCAGTTTGCTTTTAGCAACTCAGACCTGAGCAACAGTACGTGGGTCTCAATGTCAAAAGGTGAACCCACCTTCCATTTTATTCCTATATTGACCCAAAGTCCTGAAGCGACCAAAACATCACAGCTCTTTCCAAAGGGATGCTTCTTCTTAGCAGTCCTAGAGCCAGACTTTAAAAACAAGAGGGATATGGGACAGGAAGCATAGGTGGAATCCAAACCTATTGAATATATATTGAAATATATATTCAATCACTGCCCTTTCAGTACTTCCTGTGTGTAAGCATGCACTAACATAAAAAATAGACAGCAGTCTTGAAGCTTCAAAGCCTCTGTGGCTTACAGGCCCATTTTCATCACATGCCCCAGACTGCTGTTTTTTGTTTTTGTTGTTTGTTGTTGGTAGTGGTTTTTTTTTTTTTTTTTTTTTTTTTTTTTTTTTTAGGTGAGAGTAAAGCTTGGCTGTTCTTGTGGTGGAGGGATGGCTCACTTGGTAACGTGCTTGCTATATAGACATGAAGATCTGAATCTGATCTTAGTACACACACACACACACACACACACACACATACACACACCCCCTACACACACACACAGCTCATACAACTTGGCCACTCTTTTCTGCAGGTTTAGGGTGAATAAGGCCATCTCTAAGTCTCTATTCATAAAACACTGATTTGAAAGGCTCACCCTCTACTTGTCTACAACAGTCTGAGACTTAGAGGTAGACACAAGCCCTGAGCTCTGGAAGACTCCATCTTTTTTGAGGCCACTTGGGGTTCCACTTCAGGGCCCCAAGCCAAAGTGTCACATATGTGCTGCTGTGCATGGCTTTTCAAGTTCAAGGATAGCCCCAATTCTCTTTTGTAAGCTCTCTCAGATCTCCAGCAAGCGTAGAGACTTAGGAAGCCACCCTGTCCTTGTAAAGAACAAACATTTACAAAAGATGGCCTGGAATATGTGATCCATCTATTTTGGGTGCCAGCTCTGATGAAGACACCCATCAACAGTGGAGGGGGGGGCTCTTCTTAGCAAGAAGGACCATCTGTGGATCTTCCACCTGATGATCTAGTTAGTGATGCAAATGAGGTTAATCTTTCACCTTCCCCTCTTCTTGTCTCCTATAGAGATGAGGCCCACAGTCTTTCCCTCATGAGTGTGGTTGGCAGGGAACATATTTCTTACCAAAGTTCACAGCGTCACTACTGGAATCCTTCATGTCCAGTGTTTCCCTTCAGTGCCTTAGAGCTCCCAGATGTGTCAGGAATGCTCTCAATTATCAAACTCCAGTGAATCTGAAACTTGATTCTATCTTCTTGGGATTGGATTAAAGGGTGGGTTTTTATTAGGGTCACTAAAGAAACAGTTAATACTCACTGTGAGTGGTTGCCCTAGGTAATCATTTTCTCCTCATGGCTTGGTACCTGTCGAGTATCTCAAGCAGATCAGTGGACTGGTGGTCATTGTGTGTCTTCAGGGGTTAAGATTCGACCATGAAAAACATTCCTTGTATCACTTGGCATGCACATTCCAAAAAAAAAAAAAAAAAAAAAAAAAAAAAAAAAAAAATCCCATCAAGAGACTGGCAGTTTTAAAATTAATTATTTGAGCTTGAACAATTCAAAAGCACCATCCAATTAAAAAAGGTAATTTGGGACAGAGGTTATTGCCCATCATGTCTTCTAATTACTTTTCTGTATTTTGAAAAAACAAAAACAAAACATTAAGTGCTGAGATAATGAACTTGGGGGCGGTGTTCCGCAGCTAACCCCTGGGTGATGGAAAAACAGTGATGCCTTCTACACAGGGATACTAAGTTGTTCCCAGAGAACCCTGGGTTCCAGGAGACAGCAACTCCCAACACCCGGCTCCTCAGAACACCTTCACAACACACTAGCTCCGGACTCACATCTAGTAAATACAAAGGAAAATAGACATGAAGGAGCTTAAAAATTAACTTGATTGACATTTTAATTTACACATATTTAAGGGCACCTACTTAAAGTATGCACTTTAATGAATTTAATTTAACTTTTTTTTTATTCATTTAGTGTGTGTATACACGTGGATGCATGCATGCTGCAACACACATTTGGAAGTGAGGGGACAACTTTCAGAAGTTGATGATCTCTTTCCACCTTTCTGTGGATCAAACTCAGATCCTCAGGTTTGGCTTGCAGCAAGCACCTTGAGCCATCTTGTCAACTCCTTGAATGAGTTTTGACAAATACACAGAGTCCTGTATCCAACAGTATGATCAAGATATTGGCATACTTCTGGCACCCAAGAATCTTCCAGTCTCCACCATCTATCCCAATTCCCCAGCCTCTGGCAAACACAGGTCTGTCTTCTATCACAGATTAGAATTTCATAACAATGGAACCCTGTGCATGCTTATATAGCAAGATTTTCTCACTCAGCGTATCTTTCCTAGGATGCCTTCACATTACCCTGTGTGTCGGTAGTGTAATCTTACTTACTGATTACTGAGTAGTACTCCATTGTATGACTGTACCAAATTTGTTTAATTGTTCACTATTGATGAATGTTTGTAGGCTTTTTCCAAATTTTTTTTGGGTGTATTGTGTTTGCTTTAATTCCTCTCTCTCATTTGTACAAATTCACTGCATTTGTGTGGATAACCAATTCTTTTAAAACAGAATAAATATAGGTCAGATGTGGTGGCACACACCTTTAATCTCAGCACTTGGGAGGCAGAGGCAGGCGGATCTGTGAGTTTGAGGCCAGCCTTTTTATAGAGTGAGCTCCAGGACAGCCAGGGCTGTTACACAGAGAAACCCTGTCTGGAAAAAACCAACCTACCTCCCCCAAAAGAACCCCAAACAACCAAACAAATAAAAAACCAGAATAAATGTAATAAATCTAAAAGACTTATCCCAAGGGAATATGCTCAGGTGTCAAAAGAGAGGCAGCTGTCTCTGGGTGATGACACAGAATGTATTCAATACAGGAGTTAGCTCAAGTATTTCAGAAGTAAGTGCCGGCTCTCTCCATGTTTTGCATGAGCTGCTCATGGGCATTTTACTCTCAGTATTTCTTTGTTTTTTTTTTTAATTCTCTGTTTATATGACATACGTACAAGTGTGTGTGTGTGTGTGTGTGTGTGCATATTAGTGTGTGAGTTCAGGAGGTCAGAGGATAGACATGGTCCTTGCCCCTCACCTTGTTTGTTGTTTGGTGTTGCTGCATGCACCAGGCCAGCTGGCTATGAGCTTCTGGGGATCCTCCTGGCTCCCTGTCACCCCATATCTTCTGTCCTTGGGGGAGGGGGATTACAGTGCCCACCACCACATCTGGCTTGACATGGGCTCTAGGGGATGCGCCTCAGGTCTTTATGCTCGCATGGCTCATGCAGTAGGCGCCTTCCCAAGTGAGCCATTGCCCCAGCCTTGTTGGTTTATAGTTTTAGGGCACATGAAGGGTATAAGAAATGTTACCATGTTGTTGTTGTTTGTGTCCCCCCACCCCCCACCCCAGACAGGTTTCCCCAAGGAGCCCTGGCTGTCCAGAAACTAGCTCTGTTGACCAGGCTGGCTTTGAACTCAGAGAGATATACTTTCCTCTTCTTCCCTAGTGCTGGAATTAAGGATGTGTGCCACCACTGCCCAGTACGTTACCATGGTTTTAGGAGGCAGAACTTAGTTCTGGTAAGGTGCTTGGCAGTATAATCAATATTTACCAAATAAAAGAAGCAGTGTACAAGTTGTTTAATTGAAATTTACTGAAAGTAGATCTTAACTCTCCTTACCTTCTTTACATTCATAAGTGTACTCACAGAATAGTAACTATGTACTGATTGATTTGATTGTGGAAGTTATTATACAATGAATGCATACATTAAAGAATCACATGATACAACCTAAATTCACTGGATTTCATTTTGTCCTGAGGCAATGTCAGTCTTGTCCACTAAATAAATCTTCAAGTTAATTTCAGCTTCATTGTCCAGAGCAGGAGTGTGATGATCAGGAGAAACTTCCCCTCTTTCTCCTGCCAGAATAAAAAAGAGTGATGAGAACAGGAAAGGAACTGGCTTGCCAGGCTCATGACCATAAAAATCAACAATGGACTTTCACACAGAATGGGAATGCTGACCCTCAGATTTGTGATACTTCATGGAGGGTACTCGCTCCATGCTGTTGGGATGGTCTTTCAACCCTCTGTCAAAAATAATGGTTTTGGAATGTGTTCCCAATGTGCTTATTCATTTTATTGACACATAACCACACTAATATGCATCCATTTCCATTTTTCCAATTATAAAAATAATTTTTTATAAAGGAGTATGATCAGAATAGAGTATTCTTAGAAGTGAATAAGTTAGATGTCTGTCACCTGAAGTCCTCTTGAGATAGTCTTGTGTGTGCTCAGCCTGAGCTTCAAGTTCAAAGCACCTTGCAAAGGATCTCTCTCACCAGGCCTTGTTTGTGGTAACCTGAGAGTGTTTACCTAAGTGGATCATGGTCCCAGCTTCCCCCTACTCTTCCTTGGCACTCATATTCTCTTCTGGTGCTCTCAGGAAAGAGTGCATGGTTTGCTCATCTTTTTATTTGCTGTTGTTTGTTTTGTTTTGAGACAGTTTCTCTGTGTATCCCTGGCTGTCCTGGAACTCACTCTGTAGACCAGGCTGACCTTGAACTCATAGAGATCCACCTGCCTCTGCCTCCCCAGTGCTAGGATTAAAGGTGTGTGCCACCACCAGGCTGAAATAAAAAAATTTAAAGCTTACCAATTTGTTCATCAAATCAAACCAACCAATCAACCAAATGGATGGACAAAAGCAATGGGCTTAGCTTAGTTCAGTGCTACAGTACTTGCTTAGCTTGTCTCAGGACCTCTATCACATCCTAGTACCAAAAAAAAAAAGGTAGAAATAATCATCATATAGTTATATGTTATATTATATAACACATGCAATTAAGGAAAAAAATTGAAAAGTAGATGCATATTCTGTCTTCATATGGAGGCTATGTGAGAGGGGGATTAAATCACAGCCTTGCTAATCAGTAGGAGTATGTTTCACTACACAGAACCCCTTAGACTACATGTATATACTTATCATTAGATGTGTGGAGAGATGCTCAATGGTTAAGAGTTCTTACTGTGCTTGCAGATGAATGCAGAGGTTCCCAGCACCCACACCCAGTATCCCAGCTCACCACCACCTGTAACTCTAGTCCCCACGCCCTCTGGCAAGTATAGGCACCTGCATGCATGTGATGTACATAACCCAAGCAGGCATATATACATAAATTTTAAAAAATCGAATCTCTTTTGGAAAGCAACAAACTAAGCAGGTTCCTTCTAGCCCATAGAGTCTCAGGTACACACTAAACAGTGGTTCAGCTGTGCTTGTTGGACACCTCAGACAGGACTCAGGCCATAAACTGTTGAGACAGCACCTCCCAGGGAAACAGCTGTTGGTACTCTTTCTGTGGACTCCTTAGTAACCTCACTCGGAGCTATGACTGATGTCCCTTCTATTTCTTCTGTCCACTATTTTTTAACATCCTTTCCCATTTCCTCTCCCTTCCTTTATAAAAACATTTGAGTTTGTGCCTTGGGGTAACAGAAAAAAATGTGTCTACTCAATTTAGCTCCTCCTCTGCCAGTCTGATCAGAGTAAACAAGGGCCTCCAGTACCCGAGAAAAACCAGCAGTGAGTTCTTGGGATGGTGAGGAGGTTTTAATTGGCTGTGATTGGCCTCTGACCTCTTGTACAGATTGAACTGGCCATCAAGGGTTGGAAAAATTGATAGCAGAACAGAGTGGAGATGGTAGGAGATACAAGCTGTTTGAAGAGAGCTTGGAAAATATTATTGCCATCCCCAGCCCCAACCACACACACCCAATTCCTCCCCTGATCTACCCTCTGGTTCCCTGAGACCCCTGCTAGGCCTTCAGTTGGTCATGGAGGTTCTGTGTGAAGTTAGATAAAGGTAGCCAATGCCAATCTGCAGGGGAGAAATATGCTGTCAATATGCTGTGTGATGTCCCATTTCTTCCACGATTGCGCTCAAATCCACTATAGGCATCTACATGTGAAAATTTCCTTTTTATCAGGAAAGCCCAAGGTTTTTGTTTATTGTGTGGTTCTTGGGGAGGAGTGGGTGATGACCTCTACTTTAGAACCAGTGTTGTTTCCCAAAATCCCTGGGATAACAGTTTCTCTTCCCCTACTCAAAGAAGGGAGTTGGATTTAGATGGGCTGCATGGGACATAAGGTATTGTGGTCCAAGGCAAAGCAATTCAGGCCAGCTCCATGATAATGTGTGTACCTGGCCCTCTGTGCTCTTAGAATAATGGGCAGCCTGCACTTGGTGATATTTCTTTTCACTTCGTGTACTTGTGAACTCTAGATCATAATTCAAACCCAGTGATCCATTTGTAGGAAATGGTCTAGAAACAAGTGGGGTGTTTTGTAGTGAGGTAGTCCTTCTGTAGCACTGACCACGCCCATAGCTCCACCCCCAATGGGCGTGGTCAGTGCTACAGAAGGACTATCTCACTACAATAAGGACTACCTCACTACAGTGTTTCTTCACAGTAACTGCCATGCTAGTGCTTTATTCGGGTTATGTAGCCACCTACTAAAACTCCCCGTGGTCTGTCTCCAAGCTAGCCAGAGTCAGTGCCTAACAACTTCCAATATCTTTGGTCCTTAATTCATTAGTTTAGTCAACAGATCTTTATTGAAGCTGACACAAGAAGCTTCTTAATCATTTCCTGGAACCCAGTGGTCCTCAAATAGATGTGGGTTTCACCCTCATGGAGCCTCAGTTTTACGGAAAAACAGATGAGAAAAAACCCAAATATGCAAGACTATATACACCCTCACAAACTGTGACACGTTCTAAAATGGAAAGAGACCAAAATGCTCTATGAAAGGTCAGGAAGGGGTGACTTACATATAGTGTCTTATATAGTTGTGGAAGGGAATCCTGAGGATGTGACATTTAAGCTGAGACCTGAAGAAAAGGTCTCGAGAGCAGGCTGAGGGGCCAGCACATGCAGAGACTACACAGGAACAGGCTTGAGTGAGTGCAGGTCAGGAAATGAAAGATGGCTGAGTATATGGGGAAGGGTTAATGTACTTTTTGAAATACTTTTTCAATGTATGACATATACTCTGAATATATATCACACAGTTGGGGTGATGGCCACTTGTGTCCATTAAATATGTCACAGATGTTCTACTATGTGATTTCTAATGACTTTGTAAAATTTCTAATGTGGATATACTATAATGAATTTTAGCTTTCTTATTATGAGATACTTGAACCCAAAAGTTTAAATAATAATATAGTTAACCACATAATAAAGCGAGACACGGTGATACACATCTTTAATCCTAGCACTCAGGAGGCAGATCTCTGTAGGTTTGAGGCTAGTCTGGTCTACATACTGAGTTCTAAGCCAGCCAGGGCTACACAGTGGGATGCTGTCTCTAAATAAATAAATAAATACATACATACATAAATAAATAAATACATAAATAAATGCAAAAAATTCATTTAAATACGAAGGAACAGAGCCTACCTTTCCATACATGTACTTGATCATTTCTTTGGGAAAAATTCTAGAAATTAAATTTCCAACCCTAAAAAAATAATTGTGTCTGCATGGGGCTGGGAAGCATGGGCTTGACTAGTGTGCACAAAGCAGGGTCCTCCAAGCATTGTATAAGCTAAGTGTGGTGTAGCATGCCAGTATTTGGGCAGTGGAGGTAGGAAAATCAAAAGTTTGAGATCATCCTCAGATACAAAGTGAATTCAAGATCATCCTTGTATACATGAGACTAAAAAGAGCGACAGAAAGAAAGAATGAGAGAAAGAAAGAGAGAGGAGGGAGGGAAGAAGGGAGGGAGGAAGGAGAGGAGGGAGGGAAGAGGGAAGGAAGGATAGGGAAGGGAGAGAGGGGTGAATGCAGGGATGAAGGGATGTGGGAGTCTATTTTCATGATGGGATGTAAAGTGCAGAGACAGTATCTTGAGATGTGCTGACCTCCGCACTCATGAGTGCAGTTTAAGCTGTTTCAATGGGAATACGATTTCCAAGCAGGGAGATCAGGCTATAGAGAAAGCAACAAGTCACTCAGCCTACTAAGATGGAATAGTGGGTCTGCCTCTTAGAATCTGGGGAAGCTGGAGTGTTCCAGATATTTAATGTGGGGGAGTTCCATTTCCTCTGCCGTAAAATAGAGGCAATAACAGAATCTGTCCCACAGAATTGGCGCAGAGATTAATAGGAATTGCCCAGAAGACACAACATGAAGTGTGCCCAGAGCATGAGGCAATTGGTGAATGGTGAATGCCAGTTCTCTCGCCACTCCACTGATTCTCACCAGTGTGGGCATGGGCACTCACAGGAGCACACGGAATGGGGGACATTCCTGTGCACACAACCCCATGTCTGACAGCTGGATGAGGTGCTCACCTATCCTTTCCTGACAATAGAGGCATGATCTTCTTGTTGAAAAGGGAAACTCTCCTACGTGAGTTGGTCTATCTTTAATTGAAAATAGGACATCTCTGGCCAAGAGGGGCTGAGAAATTGTTTGCACCTAAATATGTCATTATTTTCTCATGCATGAACCTGCAACATGACATGGAAACAAGAAGTTTGAAGGCTGGCCTTTGTCACACACATGCTCAGAGTTCATTGCTTTCTCTGAGCTCGTTTTCTCCAGCTGAAATAGAATAATTATCACTTCTCAGAGGGGTTGTAAGGATCCCACGAGACTAACACAAGCAAGAACACTTGACCTTTGCAGTGTAGGAGACTGGTAAATAATCATCGAACCCAAATCCCTTATCCACATCTCAAGCAACAACTGGTGAGGATCTGGGCACATAAAACTTTGTGCATTAATGAGGAAAGACATCTGCTTTGAGGAATTGCCCTCTCTTTTATTCCTACAATGATCAATTGCTTTCTCCTTTCATATGCTGTCTAAAAGCTCACAGTGACCCTGACTTATAACCAAGATAAGAAAACAGGGATGATAAGGATGCTCATGAATCTCCTAACACGTCGCAAGGTTCCGAGAGTGATTAGTTTGACTCCCGATCTTCCACCTGAGAAAGCCCAGAGAAACTCCGAACTGGTCAAGAGGTCCAGGGCCATCAGAAGCCCAATGGAGCAGGGTAGAGGGAGTGTCTGAGTGGCTTTCAGAAGGCGTCAGCAAACAGAGAGCCACTGCTTCTGTGGAATTGGCTGTGAACAGTACATTCATCCCACTGGGAGTCATGACCTTGTCATTGTGCCAGAAACTTCTTAAGTTAAACTCCAACTTGATTTTAGATTTTTGCTGGGCTCAGGGTCTCATACACATTAGGCAAGTTTTCCCGATAAGCTATACACCAGGCCATTAGTTTTCAAAAAAAGTCTCGCTATGTGGCCCAGTCTGGCTTTGAACTCTGATCATCTTGTTTCTGCTTATCAAGTGCTGCTATGAGCACAGGTGTGTGTGTACCTGTATACCTGGCACAAATTTTATTTGCAGTGTGAGGAGGGAGGGGTTAGGACTGGAAAAGGTCCCAGACTGTAAAAAAAAAAAAAATCAAAAAAAGCTTAGGAGAAGGGGATGCAAAAAAAAAAAAAATCATAAAAAAATAAAATTTTGCAATTCCTTTTGTGATCACTTTCTGGCTTATTACAATAGAAGGAAATGGATTCATTCACCCTACTTCTAAAGTAGGGACAAACCTCCAGTTATCATGTTCTAAAGCCCTTAGCTGGCATGTGGGCTTTATTCTTAATAATACCTATATCCAGACGGTCCTAATCCTGGATTCTAACAGGCATGCGGAGGCTACTGCCCGGGAGCAACATCTCTGTCACATTTACTGGAGCTGAAAACCCCCATATTCCCCTTGTCTCTTGATTTGCTTGTTTGTTTATTTTATTTTATTTCCTCATACCTTGTTTATTTTGCTGGAAAATTCTATTGATTACACACACTTTCAAACCATATGTGAGCCAATATGATCTTCTTTGTGTGTGTTTGCTTTGTGGGGGTAGGAATTAAACTTTATGAACACTAAGCCTCTCTCCTCTGTCCTTCCCACCCCTCTGTCCTTCCCACCTCCCTCCTACTGAACTACATGCAGCCCACATCTTGTGACCTTTTAAAACTACTTTCTCTTCCAAACCCTTTGTCTTTATCTTGAACCTAATTGTTTTAACATGTTCTCTTTGTCTTTCTTGGTTCTTTGGCTGTGCCTTCAATCTCCTTCCAACACAGACAGGCAGAGAGTCCTGTCCCGTGTAGATGAAGTCATTGGAAAACCCTCAGCTTTGCACATCTTCCTCAAGAAGAGTTCTCATTCAGGCTTTCAAGACATCAGAACTCCAGCTCATTGCCTGCCTTTCCCCTTGCTCACTACACTTGTCCACCGTCCGGCAACACCTACACCTTCTCCAGGTTACCTTGAAGCTCTCGCTCTTCCATATACCTGGATGGTTCTCTCTCCAAGTGCATTCTTAGCTGGCTCTCCCATTCCCTTCCTACTCTACCAACTCCTCACCGCCTTCTCAGGAAAGTCTTTCCCAGTCATGGCTTCTAAAACTGTCCCCAATCCTTCAGCCAGAGAAAGAAAGAAAGAAACAACAACAACAACAACAAACAAACAAACAAAACAACAAAACGGGTTAACGCTAGAGACCGAGGGAGATTTTATTATTAGAATTGAACTGTGTGACTGTCAAGGCCAGCAAGTCCTCCAATCTTCTGCCCACAAGCCCCAGCCCCAGGAAACTTGGTACCATGATCAAGGTGAGTCCAAAGACTTATGTCAGGGAGCCCTAGGACCCTGCAGGGAAGGATTCCCAGCTCGTACGGGAAGCAAGTTACCTCTTTCTGCTTTTGTTCTATCTGACCCTTGGGGGGGGGGTAGATGAGGCCTACCCACACTTGTGAGAGAATGTCTTTTTTCACCCTATAAACTCAGACGCTCATCTTTTCTAGATTCACCCATCATAGCCTCGTCAAGTAAAAGTTAAAATGCTATCACATAACTGGAGATGCTGGTACACCTGGAGACCCAGAGCTGGAGAGGCTGAGGCAGGAAGATTGAGTGTTCACAGTTAGACTTGGTTACATAGTAAGTTCAAGGGCAGACTGAGCTACAGAGTGAGACTCTGACCTCTCACCAGAAAGCGGGGTGGGTGTTAGGGCTGTAACTCAGTGACAGAGTGCTTGTAGCACCCATACATGTAAGCGAGTAATTAATAACTAATATATGCTTTCATAGCAACTAAGGTGTAAATGGAAGAAAGCACAGCAAGTTCCATGGGAGGGTGCCTGGCACACAGCAAGAGCTCAGTGAATGGTACTTCTTCTCTCTTGTTTCTAAGCTTCACACTTCATATCACAGAGAATGGGTTTTTGGAATGTGTTTCCTGTTGGACACTGTCTACAGACCACTGCTCCTACAAGTCTGCACAAGCTTAGAGAAAATTTGATGGTAGTGTTTTCAACTTCTTAAAAATATGAAGTGAATACCTTTCTTTTGGTTTTTCAAGACAGGGTTTCTCTGTGTAACAACTCTGGCTGTCCTGGAACTTGCTTTGTAGACCATGCTGGCCTTGAACTTTCAGAGATCCACCTACCTCTGCCTCCTGAATTCTGGGAATAAAGACGTGTGTCACCACACCTGGCTGAAATGAATACTTCTAAATATGGGTTCTGGGGCAAATGGACACTTTTCCCGTTGGCTAGAAAGTGACGAAGAAGTGAAAAGCTTTTGATTAGTTTCCAAATATTCCTGGGTTTTCATAATTCTCTTCTTTTTCCTTTCCTTCAATCCCAAAGGTTTATCATGAAATGAAGGAAACTGCTGACTTAAATAAGTTATTTGAGTATAGATGTCAGTAGATGCTCTCAAGTCTTCAAAGTTTAAAACTTGAGTTTATTGTTCTTACTAAAATACCAATGGTCATTCCTATGGGCTTTCTATTTTTAGCCTGTACTATGCACTTCATAGTTGTAGCATGAGACAGGACCTAATACTAAAATATTGACCGCTCATTCAACCTTCCATATGTGCATTCTTAGATACTGTATTATAATTGTTGAGAGTGGAGGTTGATATCTGACTAGTGACCTGAAGGTCATCTCTTAGCTTTTGTGTATACATACACCCATACCCATTCACACCCCCACGCAATGTGTATGGGTGTTTTGCCTATATATATATTTATGTACTTTATGTGTGCTTGGTGCTTGCAGGGACCAAAAGGGGGACAACTAGAGTTGTAGACAGTTGTGAACCGGCATGTAGGTGCTGGGAATTGGATTTAGGTCTTCTGCAAGAACAGCAAGTGCTCCTAACAGCTGAGCCATATTTTCAGCCTGTCTTTGTATATTATATTAATTCTTGAATATTTATTGGGCTCATGCTATGTGTCAGTTATGGGGACAGAAATAAGAACAAATCATAGGCCCTCCCTTGAAGAAGATTACATCTACTGGATCATAATGATCTATTGTTTTTCACTCATTGGTTCACAGTGATAGCTGGAATACTATCCTTATGAAACACTTAACAAATGGCCAACTAAAAGGGCATTTGTGTATATCTGTACATGTATCTGTGTACATATATGTGTATATGTATGTATATACATCCATTTCCCCCAAATCGTTTTAGGGGATTTAAACTACCTTCGAATGTAGTTCTCAACTCCTGTTACAGCTTAGGAAGATGTGTATATTTTGGTTTCATGTGGGTTTTTAAAAACTTTTTGGCTTAGCATACACAATAATGGGTTTTACTATGACATTTTCACACATGTATGTCATTACACTTTGTTCTTGTTTGTCCCCTTCCCCATTACCTTCTTCTCCATTCCCTCTATTTTTTATGGTTTTGGTTGTAAGCCTAGCCTTTAACGGCTAAGCCATCTCTCCAGCCCATTCCCTCTGTCTTTTAAAACTTTATGTGTATGAGCATTTTGCTTGTGTGTACATATTTGCTGCAGAAGTCAGAAGAGAGTGTCCAATCCCCTGGAAATGGAGTTACAGATGGCTGTGAACTGCCAAGTGGGTGCTAGTCCTCAAGCCCAAGTCCTCTGAAAGAGCAGCCAGTGCTCTTACCCACGGAGCCATCTCTTCAGCCTTCCAGCCCCCTCTTGCTGGTCCCTTCCTCTCCACAAGTCATTTCTCTTCTGCTTTCACATCACATGTGTTCTGTTACCCTCCTCATCTCTGCCTCTCTCCTGTTAGCTCTCTCCCCTCCCATGGTTCCCTTTCTACTTCTATGTAAAACACACACACACACACACACACACACACACACACACACACACACACACACACCTTTAGATGGCTCATCTGAGAAACCAAGTGGCATTTGTTGTTTTTAATGTGGCTTATTTCACCTAACATTTCTATTTTCCTCAGAAGTTGTGATTTCTTCCCCTCCCTCCCTCCCTCCCTCCCTCCCTCCATCCCTCCCTTCCTGTCTAAGGGATGAATCAAGTTCCTCCACTCTCTCTGTGTACCACATTTTATCCATTCATCTGTTGATGGGCATCTAGGCTGGTTCTATTTCCTGGCTGTTGTGACTAGTACAGCAATGAAAATGGTGTGCAAGTGTCTTTGTAGCATGTTAGTTACAGTTCTTGGGGCATATACGCAGGCATGGTACAGCTGGGCTATATGGTAATTCTAGTTTTAGTTATTTTGACAAACTGCCATATAGATAGATTTCCATAGTGGCTGCGTTAGTTTATGTTCCCATTAGTAGTGAACAAGGGTTTCTCTCTCCCCATGCCCTTACCAGCATTTGTGGTCACTTCTTTTCTTTCTTTTTTATTTTTTTGGTTTTTATTTTTATTTTTGGTTTTTCAAGACAGGGTTTCTCTGTGGCTTTGGAGCCTGTTCTGGAACTAGCTCTGTAGACCAGGCTGGTCTTGAACTCACAGAGATCTGCCTGCCTCTGCTTCCCGAATGCTGGGAGGGTCACTTGTTTTCTTGATGACAGCCATTTTTATTCGGATGGGATGGAATCTCAAAGTGGTTTTTATTAGCATTTCCTTAAAGGTCTTCTATAATGTTTTGTATTGCAGGATTGTGATAAAGGCTAGTAAAGTGTTAAACTTGAGTAGGTAATGTGCTTCAAACTTTTAATCCCAGTATTCACAAGGAGGTTGTCACAGCTGGAGGCTAGCCTGCCCTACTCTGTCTTAAAAAGCATTTTGTGTGTGTGTGTGTGTGTGTGTGTGTGTGTGTGTATGTGTGTGTGGCAGTGTTGGGGGATAGGGCCAGCAAAGAAATTGCCAAGAGATTGCCAAGTGGGTAGAGGCACTTGTTCACAGGCCTGATGGATGGCCTGGGTTTGATTCCTGGATCCCACAAGGTGGCAGGAGAGAACAAGTCCCCTGGAGGTGTCCTCTGACCTCTACATGTGTAATGTGCCACACTGTGCACCCCCCCCACACATACACACACATAAATACTCTGATAAATTAAAAGAGCATCAAAGCATTTTAAAGCTGACTCCCTGGTCTTGAAGGGTATCGTAACCTTTTAATAATTGTAAAAGACTAATGTTTGCTAAGTATTCTTTTGTGAAACCAAATAAACCTATTGGAAAATTTAAAGATCCCTTTTTGTTATACAATTGAAAACATTTTATCCAACTTCCATATCATTCTTTGAAGGGCCGGGGACAGAACCAGAAAGTGCGCAGTTAAGTAAGTGATCAATCATTGGGCAGATGCCCAACCCTATATAATGGTCTTCTTTCTCTAGGTGACCCATATCACTTGTCGTTAATGACATGAAAACTACTAATTTCGTTAGCTTTAGCTATTATTTATATTTGTGGTTACTTTGGCACCATGTAGAACTGAGCTTCTCGGCCCCAGCACTCTTGATTTTGGACTAGATGATTCTTTGTCATGGGTTACCCTGTTCATCACAAGTGCTATCAGCATCCTGCTCCTCCCCTACCAGATGCCAGCAGCACTCTCGGCTCCAAAGTCGGGATAACCAACGCTGGCTCTAGATATTGCGCCATGTCTACTAAAAGTAAAATCTCTGTCAGTTGACAATCAGTGCTCTTGAATTTTCAAGACATTTTAATCCTAGCAGTGAAATGTGTATTCCTAATCTGTTTCTGACTTTATGGGGAATAATGTTTCTTTCTAGAAAAAAAAAATCTATAGGTTTAGGCAGGTTTTATGGAGTCCAGGAAATAAAATTTTATTCTGATATTAAGATAAATGATATATTAAACAGCAAAAAGTATTGTTTTGTGGTGACATATGATATATTTCCGGTGTTCTGAAAGAACTCCTACAATTTAGTGTCTCTCTTAGGACCAAGAATACTTGACGGTGGTGGTAGCAGTGGTGGTTTTGGTGGCGGCGGTGGTGATATGTGTGTGTGTGTGTGGGGGGGGTGTCTGTGTGTGTAGGAGCAGGGTAGAAGTGTTGTACAACCCTTCAATCTGGACACTTAACTCATAGCAAACAGTCCAGGATTTTCTCCGGGAAGACAAGGAACACAAACCCTAAACTGGCTATAGCTGAGAAATCATCCCACGTTATCTGGATAGATGGATTCTTTAGTGTTCTTTCAAATGACAACTTATTTCTTTTGTTTTCCTGTACTCACTAACACATTAAAGGCTCCTGCTTCTAGCATTTCAAATACAATAGTTAAGAGTCCTCTCTCTCTGAGCTTCTTAAGAAGTCAGGTGACGATAGCGCTTGGCAAAAAGCTAGATAATGTTTGAACCTTCACAGATACACTAGGGTCTGAGGTCCCAGATAGGTGGCTCACTCAGGTGAAGGCAAGGGAAGCACACATTCCACAATTGAGCCCGTTCAGGCTCTAGTGGTCTGCGAGGGCCAGTGGTGGGGGCTTGAGGCCCCTGGGGCTGGTAGATTTATGTCGGGAAAGCAGTATAGTGAGAAGAGATTAGGAACCATTTCAGAGGGTGTTTGAGGCATTGCTCCTCCAATAGCGCGTCTGGGACACTGAGCTCTGTCTGTGAGGAGCTGGGTCTGTGCCAGCAGAGGGAGTAGGACAAGCCCGGGGAATGGAAGGTCACCAGCAAAGAGAGCGTTTGATAATTATACCCTTGTTTCCTTGAAGGTACCAATGTCCTTGGTTTTCCAGCTTCAAAGTGAGCTGCCTCTGAAGTGTGGGGGACACTCACACCTGCTGTGCCTCTGTGTGGCTGCAGACTCAACAAGACAATAAGTCAGTGACATTTTCAAGGCCATATTCTTATCCCAGGCCCTGGGAAGTTTCTCTTCTTCCTTGTTTCTTTCTAAAGGAACATGAAGGCATTAGTGTATCCAGGACTGACTCTGTGGTGGATCCCCTGTAAAGGTATTACCTGAAATTCAGATGTTCCATGGCTTAAAGAGTCTAAGCCATCACTCCACCCTTCTCCTTTACCCCTCCCCAAAGGGACCATTGAGCCTTGTAATCATCCAGTTTCAGTAACAGGCAAGTTGTTCTTTTCCCCCCATGTATTCCCCATGCTGCATCAGCCATGATTAAGAAGGATCCACACTGTCCTGCTGTCCCTAGTCGCTTGCTTCTCAAAGGTCTTTGTAGAGAGGATAGGGGATCCTGTTTGTCCACTGCACAATGGATATGCTCTAAAAATGGATGTCCAGGGCACAGGAAATGACTCAGTTGGTAAAGTGCTTGTTCTACAAGCATGAGGATCTGATTTCAGATTTCCAGCCCTCATATAAAAGGCTGGGTGTGGTGTATCAGTAATCCCACTGTTGGGGAGAGAGAGATAGGCCGATTCCTGGGCCTCACTGACCAGCTCTGCTAGCAGAATTGATATGCTCTGACTTCAGTGAGAGATCTGTCTTAAAAAATAGGGTAAAGAGCGACTGAAGAAGACACCTATGGCTTCCACACAATGCACACGCCTGTATAAACATGTTGCTATGTCTCACACACTGACCACATACAAACAGTAAAATGAAAGTGAAATTTCTTTCTGTTTTTTTGTTTTTCAAGATAGGGTTTCTCTCTATGGCTTTGGAGGCTGTCCTGGAACTCACTCTGTAGATCAGGCTGGCTTTGGACTTACAGAGATCCACCTGCCTCTGCCTCCCAAGTGCTGGGATCAAAGACATGTGCCACTAAAGCCTGGCTGAAAGTGGAATTTCTATTGACTACATAAATGTATGTGCTGTTTCCTCACCCCAACTTTCCACTTGCTGCCTGAATTCTCCCAGGGTGGAATAGCCAAGTTCAAATCCATATTCTATTTTAAAGTTCCGTTTGTGCAATGATTGGATGACGGAGGGAGGACTGGGTCCTAGCCCTCTAATGCTGCCCGTTAGATGAACCCAATAAATGGAGCCTGCACACAGATGGTTTCCCGTGTTGTTTTTTATCAGCCTTGTAGTCCAAGATTTCTTCCCCAGCAAAATCAGGTGTTGGTCAACACCTAGAAAATAGGGAGAGGGAAAAATTTACCACATTTTTCTGGTTATTTTTTGTTCTGGACTTAAAATGATAAATATTGCATTCATGGACAAAATGTCCTCTGATATGGTTCTACTGATGACACATAAATAATGGATCTTCTCATATTAAAGGGAGATTCCCACACTTCCCTCCATCCTCCACACTCTTCATTGTTCTGAGAGTTTCTACTCCTTCCAACACAAGGGTTGACAACTATGTCACCTAGACCAGGATGAGAGCTCCACACACCAGCTTCTGCCTCTCTTGGGACATTAGGAGTCTGAGCTGTTGCCTATGATTTAATGAGGAAACCCATGAGGACAGCCCAGGTGCTGTATCTCATACCCTCGTCAACTGCCAAGGGAACATTTAGGCTGTTGACTTTATTCAGTCATGCTAGTCTGGCAACAGTACCTGGGACTGTATATTACTCGGATACTTAATTTATTTGGTGTGGAAGGCGCTCTCTTCCACTTTAGCTGTCTCATAGCAGAAGATGAAAAACCATTTCGTTTGCAAGTCGTAAAAACTTTAACAGGCTTGTGCCTTAAAGAGTAAGGGACTCCTCTGACTTACAAAGTATTAACAGGGGTCCAAATAACCATTGTTGATGTAATTTCCCTAAGAGAAAAATTATGGCACAAACCTGATTGTAGGAAAATCACCATGGGAAATAAATGGCTTCCTTTGGGCACTAACCAGTCTGAAGGGAACACAAGTATAAACTGTTATTAGGGGAGCGGAGGGGGGAATGATGGGGCCTTTGTCACAGCCTCCCTCCCTTCCCATCTGTCCTTCCCAATAACCCTGGGGAGACAGGAGTCTAACACTGTAAGTAGTAGAATTCAAACCCTGTTAGTACTTAAAACTACTACCCAGTTAATGAAATGTCTTTGTTTTATTCATTGACCTCACACTCAGTTGGGTTCACAAAGAAAGAAACCCAGCCTGTGTTTCCCTAGAACAGAAACAAACAACGAAAGTCAGCGCTATAATGATTCCAGTGAATAGGATTATCAACCTGGAGCCACTAACTAGGTCTCAGTCTATGGTCCCAAGCAGGCTTTTCCTTTGCCCTTCATGTCAAGGATTGATTTGAAGCAAAAATAAGCATAACCTACAGCAGTGCAAAAACAGACTAAAAATTCATGCTCCTTCTAGAGTCAGAAGACATCATGGGGCTTTTGCTTGTGGTCATGCAGAATTTATTTATTTTAAATTCTCTTTCTTAGTTTTATGAAGAGTGCTGGTTCTGCAGTCTAGCTGCCTGACTTGTTTTCTTTGGTTGTGCTTTCTTAGCTGTGTGATCTTGATGAAGTGACCTAATTTTCTGTGTCTTGGTTTTTCTCCTCTGGGAAATAAGGATGTCCATCTTCCTACAGAGTATTCTATGAAGAAGTCCATGATCAAGAACCCAACATGTGGCGAATGGTCTACCCGTGTGATCTTGTCATTAGCTAGTTGCTGTGTAATTGGGATTAGTATGCATATTTCATTATAATAAGCAATTCTGTGAGGCAGTGACTTTTATTCTTATTTTGCTGGGAAAAAAATTCCAAGTTTCACACTAGAAATAAAGGGAACCCAGGTCCATGTGTGGTTCAGATAGATGGAGGCCTCCAGGAAGCAGGCTAAGGCTGCTCCTCTGCAAGGAGGGGCTTGCTCCTTGGAGGCTCATGCTGGGTGACAGAGTCTGACCTGCAACAATAGGAGAAAACCTAAAATAAAAGTCCCAGCTTACTTTTTTGGAAGTCAGGGACTGACATGAACCTTTAGAGTTAGACCCATGGGCACAGGGCTGAACACTGGATATGGCTTTTGACAAAGTAACCCTTTTATCTCAGGGGCTCAGTGGAAGGCTAGCAGCCTGCACATTCCCAGGCAACAATGGGGCATAAGCACTTTGGTGGCGATGAGCAATCTATACTGCCCCTTAGCTTGAGGAAAGATGTTCAAAACTAATTGCTCTTTTTATCCATTATCTGAGACAATTTGAGGAAGTCCAAAAGGAATCGTTAACTCAAAGTAAGCATGGCTTGTACCGGGGAGATAGCTAAACCATTAAAATACCGCCAGAATGTGGAACTTAGTTTGATGCCCGGATCTGCATAAAAAGACATGTGTGATGGTGGGCATTTGTAATCCCAGTGATGGGGAGGTGGAGACAAGCAGATCTCTGGGCATTGTGGCCAGCCAGTCTAGTCTAATTGGTCAGTCCCAAGTCCCAGTGAGTGAGAGACTGTCTCAAAATACAACACAACAAGCTCCTGGGGACTGACACTTAAGGTTGGCTACACATGCATGCATCTGCTCACAGACAACCCTCCCAAAACCTGAACAAACAAAGAGTCCAAGCATATCATCTTCTAACTAGCTCAAAATAATCAACCAGCAGCAGGCCACAGGCATCACAGTTTACATATTCTTCACACCTGGGTTTGGCCACATGCAGAACACTAAACTAGCCCAAGTTTTTAAAAACCTAATCCTGGCAAGTATTATTATTATTTTGTCTTCATGAAGATAAGCTGGGGTCACAGATTTTAAAAGTGGAGGGAACTCAGCTAGCTGAGCCTTTCATCTGGGTTGGAGACAGGACCTCAAATTAGCCTAGGTTACCCAGCATGTCAGCAGATACACACAATGGGATCAGGACCATTGGCGTGAAGATGGATTTCTCAAGGAGAAAGTAGCTGTTTGCCAACTGCAAAGAAATTATAAAAACAAATTCTTGGCTGAAAACTTGAAAGGATAGGTTTGGAATGTTATCTTAATGCACAGTACAGTCTCGAAGTTTCTTGTCATATCCAAGATAAAGTACTGTGTTTATATTTTACTCATTTCCATGCAAAATGACTTCTAAAGCTACATGCCAAGAATTCTCACTGACATAGTGTAGTTCATGTTTCTTTGACTATATTTCTTCTTTCTTTTAACAACACACTGTTTTATGATCAAAATGCTCCTCTCCTGTGATTATAATTTCTCACCATATATCTGATACAATTACATAAATATGGGATTGAGTTCAAAATTCTTAAGGGAACAATTTCAGATTTGAGAGTAAAGTCTTATCATTGAAATACTTTCAGACAACATATCAGACCCGTGGAGCCCTCGGGTTTAGGAATGTACTACCAATTTTACGTTAACCTATCTAGACTGCAGTGTTCTCTGGCATATGGATAGATCCACAGCCATGAAGATTAGTGCCCATCCAAAACAGGAAAAGGAAGAAGTTTAACGTTTCATTATCTCCTCGGTACATGACCTAGCTTGAGTTAGACACTTAAAAACCTCATACGACTGTTCAGCTCTTCTGTGGTGGCATTTAGCCCTAATAGTCTATGAAACACACGAAAGAATGGCCAGCTGATGCCATCACACACTGACATCCACTGCATGCAAGCATCATGACTAGAACTGTGCAGAAAGCAACGTGAAGTGCTCCCATGCTATAGTGAGTGGTACAGGCAGAAGGTAGAAATAGAAGCACACTTAATTTCAACAACACATGAATCTGATAAATGCTGTAAGGAAAAAAAAGGCTCAAATGAAATGCTACTAGGGTTCCAAAAAGGATACTCTGTGCAGACTGCCTTGTAAAAATAAATAGCATTTTAGATTAATCCTGAAGGATATCTGTGAGATTCTTTTATGAAGGTCTGAGTGTTTTTGTTTATCTTACAATGTCTATTTTGTTCAAATTTATGAAATGTAGCCTCGCTGAGTACACAGTAGATGGTTATCCCCCCCACACACCGGAACACTTGGTTTCACTGTCTTGCTGTCTTCATGGTTGCTCTGGGGTAATCTGCAGATGCTCTGATGTCCATCCCTGCATGATCCTGTTTGCCTACCCAGCTGTGGTCCCCCCATTTCTCTTTGTTCAGTTTCTCTTCAGCATGTCCAGGGCATAACTTTCCTTTGCCTTATCCTACTAGAGATACACTGTGCCTTATCTGTGGGCTTAGATGTTTTCTCCAGTTCAGAAAAACTCTCAGCGACTTCAAAGGTTGTCTCCTACATTCTGCCCTTTCTTTACAAAACTCCAACCAAATGCCTACTAGATGGCTTCTCATTCTATTTTCCATATCTTCAGCAAGTTTTCATAATTTCTACTTTCTTTTTTATATCTCCTTTCAAATTCTGGATATTTTCTTCAGGTGGTTCTTCAGTTCACTAATTGTCTCCTAATATATTTAACATTCATTAAATTAATTTTTCTTTTCAGCCTTAGGGACTCATTCTTTCTTTCTCTCCAAATTCAGATTTACTTGGGAGCCTTGAGAGCCTGTTACTGTTTGCTTTTTTAAGGGTTCCAATCCTCATTTATTAAAACATATTACCATTCTTTATTAGAGAGGCAGAAAATAGAAGGATGAAGACTTTAAAGATTTAAATATTTTAATTTTTAATTGTATGGCTACATCTCTACCTCCACTTACCTATCTATGTATCAATACACACACATGCACATACACATAGACATGTGTATGTGTATGTACATGTACATACGCATCATGTGCATGCCTGGTGCCCACAGAAGCCAAAGAGGAAGCCAGAGTCTCTGGAACTTAGGGTACTGGTGACTAGAAGTCCCTATGTGGATGGAACCTAGGCCCTCTGCAAGTGTTCTTAACTGCTGATCCATCTCTCCTGCCCAAAGATGAAGACTTTAGATCCAGACTTCCTGAATCCACACCGTAGCTCTACCACGGGAGAGAAGCTGATAGGAGACAAATTACTAACTTTAATGTGCTTCAGCTTTGGCTTGCCCCAGCCTCCCCTACTTCGACCTGCCTTTTAACCACTTTTTCCCTAATGCCGAGGATCATACCCAGGTATGCTTTTCCATTTCTAAAGTGGGTCAGCAATAGTGTCCACTACTTGTTTCATAGGGTTGTAATGAAAATTAAGTTAAAATTAGAAGAGTCTTAACAGTGGTATCCAACACATAATAATCACTGTGCTTTTTATAAAACACGTTATACCTAGTAACTCCATCATTCACATATGGAGTCTAAGCCAGATGCTGGTTCCCCATCTGTGCTTAGTAAGTTTTGAGTTAACTTAAACTTGATGAAAGTTTTTTAGAGTTTTCCCTTTTTGTGATATGGAGCTATTTCCAGAGTCTAGTGTATATAGTGCCTGATGGTGGATCTCGGTGGCTTTCCAGGTTTGAGGATGTACATCTCCTTCTGCAGGGAGTTAGGGGGATCCTCCAACTGTTTTGGCCTAATGCAGAAGTCTCAGAATCTTGCTTTTCCCGCCTTACAGGAGCCTCAGGTGGCATGTGTTCACCTCTAGGCAACCTAATTTTCCTAACACTCTGCTTTTCACTTCAATTTCAGCTGGGTTTTTTTTTAAAGGACTGTTCTTACACTGTTTTGTTACAAAATATAAGTCCAACAATATCCCATTCTTTTGCAGTTAGCAAGGCTTTCAAAGTATTTAGTTATCAATACCGTTTGAAGCTACATCTTGTTCAGTATCAGTCAGGGTAAGTAGTCTCATGCTGAAGCAACAGACAATTCCAGTCTTTAACAGCTCAGAGATAAAGGTGTTACCTACTGAGTGTCTGTCTCAGTCAATAGGGCTCTGTGTTGCAGGAGAGAGAAGATAAGGCACACATGCACTAGCCATTAAAGACTTTTATCTGGAAGTAGCTCATGTCTTTGCTGCTGACTCTCAGTTGGTCAAAGCAAGTGGTGGGACCACACCTTAGTCCAAAAACACTGATACATTTGTTTATGATGAAGAGAACTGGAGAAGTGAACACTACTGACAGCTACTACATTCTCTTTTCCACTCAACTTTATAAGCAGTTCTGCACTTAGACAAATTATAGGTATACATTTAAAACTTTTAGAAGTATTATGTCATGAGCACTCATCCCAGTCATTTTAAGATGCCAGTTTGAAGGATCATGGTCCAGATTAGAGGGGATTAAAACAATTTTATCATTTACTATTTCAAGCAGACCAATTTAAAAATGCTCAGACCTTTCCTGGCTATACAAGTAATATCCACTCATCATTTACATGTTTTTAAATTTAGAAAATAAGAGCGGGGTGTTGACGAACGCCTTTAATCCCAGCACTTGGGAGGCAGAGGCAGTTGGATCTCTGTGAGTTTGAGACCAGCCTGGTCTACAGAGCTAGTTCTAGGACAGACTCCGAAGCCATAGAGAGAAACCCTGTCTTGGAAAAAAAAAGAACAAAAATTTAGAAAATAAGTAAAGAATGACTAGAATTTGAATGGATGTGCATTCCAAAAGGCAGCACCGAGTACCAGTGATGATGATGAGCTTTGAAGGGGTGGGGAATGCTCACAGGAAATATGTTTTCCAGCACACAGGGCAAAGATGACAAAGGAGGGTAGGATTTGAATGCCAGCTGGACATGGAGGGCTCCCAGTGCCAGGAGAGACTGTCACTCTGTAGAGAATAAAAAGCCATTGAAAACTTGGAGAAAAAATTAAAATGTCAATTCAGCAATTTTGGAGCATTTTCTTTAAATTTTCTTTAAAGCATACTACTTTAAGAGCTGGCAATGTGAAAGTGAATAAAACAAGTTCATTCCCTTCCTTAGCCCAGCCTCTAATAACAGGACTGAAAACAACTTTAGGATGGTTGACTGAGACAGCAGAAAGAGAAACTAGTCATGGATGTGAAGAAAGTGTTCCCAGCCAACTTAGGAGAGCCCAAAGCAGCAGACTGGAGATGGAGATGAAAAGGAAGGACTAGATCAGAGGTCTTTGGAGATAGCATTTTAGATGACTCCAATTTCCTAGATATGGGGACCAAGGGAAAACAAAGACCTGGAGTCCATTTGAAGGTTGTAAAAGCAATGATGGGGGAAAACAGACAGTACCACACCCAAGATAGGGGGAGGGAATTTTCTCACCGGATGGAAGACATGACACCCAGAGCAGACATCAGGTTGAAATGTGGTGGAGGTTGAGGTCTATATAGATTTGGAAAGGGGGCCTGGACTCTGAGAAGAAAGTGCAGGGTCTGGTACCAAGCCAAATCACTAAGATACTCGAGGGTTGAGAAGGTTCAGCCTAGATGTTCTTACACACAACATTTATGACAAAGTTTGTATAGACAAGTCAGCATTCACTGAAAATGAGGGTTTGGTTGGATCAAATATTAAATTAGTACCCTTTCTCTTCATGTTATACAGGTATCCATGCTTTGTAATGCTTGGCATGGAGATTTTAAGCAGGCAAAATATTGGATGCAGCCTTCCTTGGTGAGAGTTTTGCCTTGGGTATCTTATGGCACAAAACTTAAAATTGGCTCAGAGAACAACTTTATGTTTCTTATTTTATCAAAAAATTGAATTAAATATAAAACTATTTTGTTCTAAGGATTGATGTGTATGTGTTAAAGAAGTAAACACAGTACTCTGTTACAGTTTTCCCGCCAACCTGGTCCCACAGCTGTGTCAGTCCTGAATAGCACACAGAGATGCTGTATTAGATATAAAGCTGTTGGCCTGTTACTTATTATTGGCTAGCTCTGTCTCAAATATTAACCCATTTCTATTAATTTAAGTGTTTCCACATCGTCTTATCTTTCCAGAGAGAGGGTATGGACCTCTTCTCTCTCAAGTCTCTACATCTTGACTCTCTACTACATCTCCCAGAATACCCCTTTTCTCCTAGTCCCACCGATCTTGCTTTCCTATTGGCCAACAGGGCTTTATTCATTAACCAATATGAGAAACATATTTACAGAATGACATCTCCCATCAGTACTCATATCATTTTAAAGACATTTTGAGTCTTGAGGGACAGTGTTGTAGATAGGAAGGATTGGGGAAGGAAGTCAGCAATGATGAGTCTTTTCAGACAGGGTCTCACTGTGTAGCCCTTGGATGTTCTCAAATTCACTCAGTAGACCAGGCTAGCCTTGAATTCACAGAGATTAACCTGCCTCTTGAGTACTGGTATTTAAGGCTGGTGCCACTGTATCAGTTCTAATAATGACATTTCTTCTCTATCTGAGAGCTTTTATTTTAAATTAATCAACACAAGCTTATGACCTACACTTATTGGGAATTGCTCCTTCACTGGAATAATTTCAGTCTCTGATCCCTATCACCAATGGTGTTCAACAGGTTACCCATGCCTACCAGTGCAGGATAAGCACATGCTGAGTCATTCAGTGTAGCATGCATGCAGGCCAGGACATCTAAGTGCATCACAGACCTGTTATTGCTCAAACTTGGGTAGTGGAATTCCACTACCTCTAAGAAGTTGGGTATCTGAGAGCCTTTTAAGAAAAATTATTCCCATGGATTTTTCTTTTCTTTTTCTTTTTTTCTTTTTTCTTTCTTTCTCTCTCTCTCTCTCTCTCTCTCTCTCTCTCTCTCTCTCTCTCTTTTTTGAGACAGGGTTTCTCTCTGTAGCCCTGGCTGTCCTGTAACTCACTCTGTAGTCCAAGCTGACCTCAAACTTACTGAGATCCACCTGCCTCTGCTTCCTGAGTGCTGGTATGAAAGGCATACACCGCCACCACCTGGCTATTCCCATGAATTTTAACCAGAATCATCTATGTGACTACAGGTTTAGAACTCTCAGTTGGAGCCTGGTGGCTCACTGTTGGGTACACTACTGAAGACAATGAGGTAAAACTCACACACACCCCAAATCCATGATTGCCTGTTGACTGGCCCAGTCTTGTGCCCAATGCAGGCAACCCAACCATGGTGAGATGGTGTTTGTAGCAGCTGTGTGATGACCTGGAGACACCATTTCTCAGCCATTCTCCTTGTCTTCTGCAGGTTATGTTCTGTCTGCTCTCTCTTTGGTGACATTCTTTGAGCCTTGTGGTGGGCGGTATAAACATCCTATTTAGGGACTCAACTGTCACTTATTCTAAGTTCCAAAAGCAGCCATTGTTGTTCTTTGATACAACTAATGCCTAAGTTGTATCTAACATGAGACTCAGCGCCCACGTGGAGTTTATTGAGAAAGGGGGGTAGCTGGTGGCCAACCAAAAGCAGGGGAGCGAGAGAGAAAGAGAGAAAGAACAGAGAGAGGGGGAAGGAAAGAGAGGGGGGCCAGAGAGAGCAAGAGAGAGGCCTACTTGGTGAGCTTGCTTTAAAAGGGGGGTTGCACATGCATAATTGAGTCCTCTGGCAGCCAGGTAAAGCCTGATGTAGCGATGACATGGCCATGAGCATCCCACCCATCGTTAGGGGTGGGGGGTTAGCAGGCTGCTGATTCCCAACAGCCATGAGTCTCTACATTTATTTTCCTTGACATGAATATGGGAAAGTAGCTCTGGAAGTGGGGAGACTACAGGTGAGAGGGAGATAAGAGAGGGTGGGGGTGTGGTAAAACTAAACATGCTCTCTACATATATGAAATTAATCAAAAAACAAAGTTATTAAATAAATTTGATTCTACAAAAATGTAAAAAGATAAACTATTCTGCTGCATCCATCGCATTATGTCACTAAGTCTTATGAGCATATAGTAGACATTTGTTAACCAATGGATAAAGCAATTTCAAAGCTAACTCTTGAGGGAGACAGAGACCTGAGTGTGATGGGGGTTGTCCTTCTGTATATATGTTTCTCTTATTGTTAATAAATAAAACACTGTTTGGTCAATGGGGCAGGAAAATAGGTGGGACTAGTAGACAAGGAGAATTCTGGAAAAGGTAGGCAGAGAAGGCCCCGCCAGAATGGTCACCATGTGAACCAACAAAGAAGTAGAGGTCCAGACCCTTCTCCGGTAAGATAAGACCACATGGAAATACTTAGATTGGTAGAAATGGGTTAATAATTAAGACAGAGCTAGCCAATAAGAAGCCCTAGTCATCGGCCAACCAATTTATAATTAATATAGTGTCTCTGTGTTTACTTGGGGCTCAAAAGGTCTTGGGACCTGCCAGTACAGAAAGCTCTCATTACATGACTAGAGACACAAGAGCTTGTTTGCTTGGGAGCTCACTGGATTTGTCTTGTGTGTGATATGTAGGATAGACCTGGTTGTGTGCTATGCTTGCCTTACACAGACTTCAAGACCATGCCATGCCCTGGAGAGAGCTGAAGTGAGACCTTCAGATACTGGAGGTCTTTTCTGCAAAGTGAAGACTCAGGTTGGGTTTGTTGGTCGCTAAGACAAGCTTGGGATCTGACATGTGTACACTTAGCCTGGACAACCCCAGTGTCTCTGAATTGTGTCATTTCTGATTGGCACAATAGTTAAATATTCTGACTGTTGTCCTTACCCTTGGGTTTCTTCCACAGGAAGACAAGTCTTTGCAGGTATTTGGAATATCAGGGTAGTTTTGTTTGGGGAGAACAGAAGATTCATACAAATCCATCCAAACCGTGTTTGCTTATTGCTTCTAAGTATTCTCCTGGTCACTTCAGGTGCAACTGCTGTCTACAAACTTTCCTATCACTGGCTTTCTGCTCCCAGTGTCCATTAGTCAACCTCTGAACCTTTCCTCCCTCTACTCTAAAATAATATTTTCTTTGGCTCACAACACATGACCGATTTCCTCATGCATGGGGAAAATAAGAATAGGAAGCTTGAACCCCGAGTGTCTGAGGTTCTCTCTTGGTCCCTCCCTGTTCCTCCTTGGGAGAACTCCAAACACAAAGAAAGGATGCTGAGTTGCCAGGCAGCAAGGGAGAGGTCGGCTTTCTCTCACTTCTCCGTTTTCCCTATATCTTCTCTCTCACCCACCCTTCAATGCCTCATCCTGTGGTTCTTCTGCTACTATAACATTCATGGAATTGTACACACTGAAGTTATCATTTCATAAGTATTATCCATACATTTATTTCCCAAGGTTAGGAGATGCATTTCTTTTTTTTTTTTTTTTTAATGTACCCCATTGTCTAGCACAGAACAGGACACAGAGACGCTTGGTGTGCTATAGCTGTCAATCATATTCTATGTAGCACTAGGCCTCCCCTTCCCACCTCAGAAACAACTACATGATCAGAGAATGTACATGAGACCCTTGATCTGGGAAAGTAAGATTTCCATGCAACATTATGTTTTAAGAGTTTTAGGGACCAGGAGTCAGGACATATGGCCACTGGAGAGTCCTACAGAACTATGGCCTCCCATTGTAACCTTGAGACGATGTCAGTGCAGAAAGGTCACCTGAGGGGGGTGGGTGTCAGAAAGCATCCATGAGAGTGAGGAAAGTGAAACAAAGCCAGTTATTGCCTTGGGAAACTGGATTGTCCTCTCTTGAGACTCTGGAACTCCAGAGCCCAGTCTCACTGTCCCACTGGGGAACAGCAAAGACTGGACTTATCCATTTGTTTGTCATTAATTTGATGACTTCTCACCTGCCCTGGCTGTGGCTGTGGATGCCTGCAGCCCAAGAGAAATCTAGCAGAGAAACAGAGATGAACACATGGGGCATGTGATGGCTAATCTTGGCTGTCAACTTGACTACATCTGGAATCAACTAAAACTCAAGCAACTGAACATGCTCATGAAGGGTTTTTCTCGATTACATCATTTGGGGTGAGAAGACACACCCTAAATCAGGGCCACACCTTCTGATAGCAGCCCACATGAAAGGACATGGAGGAAGGAAGTTCTTGCTTTTTCCCGGCTTGTTCTCACTCTCCATGGCAGGTTCATCTATCCCATTCCCGAGCTATTCCCTCACTGGTGTTAGAACCTGCATTTCAAAAGATGGACTGGACTTCCCTAAGACTCTAGGATTAGATTAGGACTGCTGAGACATCCAGCTTGTGGGCTGAACAACTACAGGATCTTCAGCCTTTCGGTCAGGAGACGACCATGGCTGTACCACCCAAATTACATTCTGTAAGGCTCTCTACTAAATCAGTCTGTTCCTTTAGAGCACCCTAGCTAATCCATAACAGTACCCAAGGCAGGAGATAGGAACCAAGCAGAACATTGACAGTGCTGTGACTGCTACAATAACTCAAGGCCAGACCTAAGCCAAGTCATGCTGTGGCCTACCTGGCAGAGCCTTGCATCAGAGGCTGATCTGTCGAGAGAAAAATGTGGTGAAGAAGCTAGAGCAACAGACTGAAGTCATAGGGACAGAGCAGAGGCCTGGCCGTCACACCACTGTGTTTATCAGCAGCCATATCAGCCAGATGGTGTAGTTGCCATGGAAACATGCCCTACAATAATGACTCTTCAGTTCTCCCACTATAGCTTGTTCTGGCTCCTGTTCATACAACTAATGGTCAATCCTGAGCTGCTCTTGATGTATATGAAGCTCTTCATGTCACCAAAGTCTCTCCTGCCCCCACATCTATCTCCTGAGCGAGGCCCCTTCTTCTTCATGCAGCCTCAGGAATGCCTGATTCTAACTGTCATCACACACACACACACACTGAGATACAGATAGAGAGATACAAACACACACACATACACACACTTGAACACACAGACATACATATACACACATGCACACACATAGATGCACTCTCATGCACACACACGGACACACATGCACATGCACTCTCGTGCACACACACAGACATACACACACATGCACATTCATATGAATATATGCACACACACACACACACACACACACACTTTTATTTCTCTGCAGTAGCTCTGTTACCAACACACACAGTAGTCTTGGGTCAAAACTATTTGTCAAACACAAGTGTGGTATCAGACAAGGAAGTCAGAGTGGAGCAGTGTAGGTTACAGGGTGTGCTCAGCACTGTGTAGAGAGAGCTCTGCTTACTGGCTGGGAGCAGCTGTAGGAATGTACAGGAATGCTTACTGATCAATACCAGCCAATATATTTTCTTTTCTGTATCCATGTATTAGTCCATTATGCTTTGCTTTGAAAAAATATCCAAGCAAAGCTAACTTTTAGAAACTAAAAAGGTTTGCTGAACTCACAGTTCTGGGGGTTCAAGAGCATAACTTGATCAGCTGGTCCGTGCTGAGGATGCCTGTGGTGGACCTCAGTATCACTTGACACAGGGTGAGGTCATATCCCTAGAATGGGAGGCCAGAGTCACTAGGGTTCCACGATCCCTTTTGA